>NC_134701.1:60198001-60565501 GCF_043290135.1 Rhipicephalus microplus
GCGCAGCCACGACGTTTGACTGCAGAACCTTCGAGACAATCGTACACCTTCAGAAGCGATTACTTGCACAACGAGAACTTTACAGAATATTACGGAACGTACGGGGACCCTGGCGATAGCACTGGAATATTCGACGACACATGTATAAATGCCAACGCGCATCATCACTTTTCAGTTGATGAACGACAGACGCTCTGTTCGTGGCTAACAACGCTGTGTATATGGCTGTATCCTGACCTTTCGTTCACCGGCTCCAGGTTCGGTCGAATAACCAGTTTTATCGTCGACCTACAGCCTGCTTTTTTCGTCGGCGACCCGAACCCGTGACATCTGGTGTAGGTGCTTCCCGAAACATGTACCAACTTCCCCCTCTGGTCGAGAGACCAGCACCCACCATCAAAAGACATCGACACTAAAGCTGAGCAGTGAGCCAGCCTCCAGCAGCAACCACTACCTTCGAAATACGTGCTTCAACCCGACAAGAGCAAGACTATGGACATGACTTCTACTGTGTTAACGATGACAGTCCCTGTGCCATAACCCGCAATCGTGATGCAGCTCCCCAGTGAGCCGGTGACCTTCTATGGATCGCCAAGTTAGAATACCGAATCTGGCTGGAGATATTCGAAAAGTTCATAGCGTTGAGCAACTGGAGGTCCGAGGATAAGCTGCGTCATGTTTATTTCCACCTGGAAGACGCAGCAAAGTAATGGTTTGAGAACAAGAAATATACCATGACAACAAGTGACATCTCTCGGACGAGCTTTCTTGCTGCATTTTGAAGCGTTGTTCGTTAGGGAAAAGCCCCTCCTTTGCTGAAAACGCGGGCTCAGCTTCAAAACGAAAGCGTCACAATCTTTGCAAAATAGATTATCTATTTGTTCCACCGAACCGCTTATGACATGACCTAGGAGAAGCATGTTCATTTGCTCATGCGAAGAAGAAAACAAGATCTCTTCACTGGGCTGGTGCAGCGCTCAACCATATTAGTTCATGAGTTTGTATTGGAAGCGATGACAACCGAAAAGATGCTGTAAATGCGTGCCCACGAGTAATATCACCGATCAATGCAAGAGAGAGCAGGTGTTCACGCCTTCGTCTCCGATGACATACACGAAACGAGCCGACAGATCGCTTCCGCCCCGGTGGTCTAGCGGCTAAATTACCCGGCTGCTCACCAGCAAGTCACGGGGTAGAAATCCAGCTGTGGTGGCTGTATTCTTGATGAGGCGAAGATTTTCCAGACCCTTGTACTCAATTTGAGTGCACGCTTAAGAACCCTAGGTGGTCAAAATTTTCAGAGCCCTTCATTCCGCCATCTCTTATTTACATACGGTGGTTTTGGAACTTTAATCTTCACATATTTATTAACAAATGCAACAGATCACGAGAGAGCAACTTAAGAATCTGTTCCTTTCGTCAAAGCCACAATTGGATTCGATGGCTGCATTGCCCACGATAAAATTGAGCGATCGCTTGAAGTTCAACGCTAGGCTTCACCCCCACGCCTCAACCAAGAGGCCGTGCCATCACATTTTTGTCGACACCGCTGCCACCAACACTGACGACGTACCACTCACCAGCCTCCCAGCGGTGTGCAACGACAAAAACCGACGTTTGACGCACCCCTCACGACCACCCACCCAGCTATCACTCTGTAGATGCTGGCCCCACATACCACCGCTGCCAGTACCGTCAAATGGACCTACGTGGCTTTGCCATTAACGCACTGTCCCCACATCACGGGGGGCGACCCCGCGACATCGCTGAATACCTAACCGCCACAGAACGCGCACCCTGACGTTCATCCCCTTCGCCATCTTGAACCCGACCGGTCACATCAGCGACGACAGCAGTATAGTAGCTTCAACAAGACCTGTTCAGTGAGCCAATATTATGAAAACTATAGCAACAACCTTTGGAGGTGCGGTTGCTGTACAATGAAAAACTGAAGATACGTAAACATGTGGCAAGGTAGACAAAACCCCGAAAAGAAACTTCCCGGCTAGAAGGAGAGCTAACGACACCGCGTGGAAGCAGCTGAGCAAACCTACGTAGTTGTGACGCGGCGCCACGAACCAACTGAAGCGCACGAAGACGAACTAGCGGCCTCGACGTATCATTTGACTGCCACAACGTCACCGCTCTCATCGACACTGGAGCCGACTATTCCATCGTCAGTGGGCCTTTCACCACAAGTTGAAGAAAGTTAGGACTGATTGGAGACGCCCCAAAATCCACACAGCTGGAGGTCTGCTATTTACACCGGTAAGAATCTTTACAGCCAAAGTCACAACTAACCGCCAGATTTATCCCGCAAGCCTCATCGTACTACAGCATTGCTCTTGAGTTGTCATTCTTGGTACAAACTTTTGAAGCCTCCATAGTGCTGTCGTCGAAGTGAGAATGAAGTCGATAACACTATCCGCAAAAAATGAACTACAGCCCCACACGCCGTGAGGAAAGCATGCCTTGAAGGTTCTTTAGGACCAAGTTACCATTCCTTCTAAAACCAAGGTTAGTATTTCTTTTGGCAGTCAAGAATCAACAGACTTGCAAGGCGTCGTCGAGGACGGCCAGCAACTGTTGATCTACCACTAAGATCTCCTCACCAAAAGAATAGCCGGGCTGCAAGGAGGGAAAGAAAGAGCGATGCTAATAAACTTCAGCAATTAGTACAAGCACGTAAGCAAAAGCACCACGTTTCCCTTCATCGGCAAAATACTGGAAGCCAGCAATGCCTTTACCCCCACCATATATACCAAATCTACTTCGATGACTTAAGTCCTTCAACGGGCTTCCAACGTTAATCCGAACCTTCCGACGCATAAACAAGAGCAGCCGAGAAACCTCCTCCTGAAACACAAAAACAGTTTTTATCACCATCATCGATTCGACAAACCCATGTCACGAGAGAACGAGTCGTTAGAGAAAAAAGTGCCAAGCCAATTCATCAAAGCTGGTAGAGTTCAGACACCACAATGCGAGGCCTTAAAGAAAGAAGTTGACGAAATGCTACGGGACGACATCATCCAGCCATCAAAGTGTCTATGGGCCTCTTTAGTGGTGTTAGAGAAGAAAAAGGAAAGAACTCTATGCTTCTGCGTAGAATATCGCTGTCTGAAGAGAATCGCGGAGAAGGGAGTGCACTCACTCCCGCAGATAAACGATGCCCTAGATTAACTCCAGTGTGGGAGGTAGTTTTGTTCGACAGACCTCAACATCAGGTATTTGGAAATCGAAGTTGATGAGAGATCGCAAAAAAGACTGCTTTCATAACACTGGACGAGCTGCTCGAGTTCAAGGTCTTGTACTTTGGTCCTCGCTCAGAAGCTGCAACTTTTCAAAGAATCATGGATATAGTCCTGGCTTGCTTGAGGTGACTGGCTTGCCTCGTTTACTTGGACGACGTCGTTGTGTTTTCTTCAAGCTTCGACCAATACGTCCAGTGTCTTCAATTCGTACTTCAAGCAATCGGACGCCTAGACTCAACCTAAGGCCAGAGAAATTCCACTACGCGTACAAGGAGCTTCTGTTTTTGGCTGACGTGATCAGCCAGACTGGAGTGCGCGCAGAACCGCAAAAAACACCTTCCATCAGCGCTATTCTGCACCCTTTCCTACAAGAAGTCCGTGCGCCAACTTTTCGGCTTGTGCGCCAGTATAGACGCTGCGTTTTTGTTTTCTCACGGATAACCAAGCCTCTAGCGCTGTAACGGCGATGTCAAATTTAGTTACGGCCAGAATGTAGCACCCAAACAGACGAGGACAACAAAGCAAAAACGACAAACGCTTACTGACAACTGAAAGTTTTATCGCCTAAACTGAAAATATATAACATCAACAATTGACGCTTGACTAACTTCCGTGCATGCGCATCTTGAGCGCAGCATGAAGCAAAAAACAAGAAACAAAACGAGAACACACCTCCTACACCCCTTTTCCGCTTGGCTACCCCTTTCTTACGAGCCGTATCAACTGCTTTTTTGATAATGTCAAATAAGGATTGCTAAACACCATAGACTTCCCCACGTTATTATGAAAAGCCTCGGCAATTTGGCTTGCCATGCGAACGTGGTGTCTAAAAAAGATCTTGGTTCAATAGAACTGCGCATCGCACTGGCACTCAGCCCAGTGCATGACCAGATGCGTGAGGGGCATCCCTTGCTATAAAAACGGATGCTCTTTAAGACGTGTGTTTAAATATTGGCCTCTCTTGCTGACGTAGACTTGACCACACGACAGAGCAACCGCGCTTCTCGACGTTATAAAGCTTGTTGCCGACCATTGAACATAGTCTGCATAGCTTGTTACTACAAGAAAGAACCACCCTCACGCTGAAGCACTAGACTGTTTATTTTAAACTTATGTGAGAGCGCATGCACAACCATCTGCCAGCGCCTCATCAAACAGATAAAATGTATCGATGTAAGGAGTCAGTATATCATTCAATAGAATAAAAAGGCTGCTACGCCATACGTGCACGTGCTCTAATATCGGATTACAAAAACAGCCCAGTGGTTCGGTCTGAGGGTGGTTTTTTCTGCTAGGCAGACTGTAAGAAGCTAAGCGAACCGTGTTCAGTGGTCGGCAACAAGCTTGATAACATGGGGACACGTGGTGGCTTCATTAAACACAAGATTAGATTCGTGTCGTGTAAGACCTTCCTTGTATATTGCATTCCTCTGTCGTCTGGTCGTGCTTATGTCGGAGAAGTTTAGACATACGTCTTAAAGAGCATCAGTCTTCGTTGAAACAGGGGCCCCTAACACACCTGACTATGCACAGCGCTGAGTACCAGTGTGATGCGCAGTTCTCCGCGACAAAAATCTTGCTTAGACACCACGATCGAACGACGCGAGAACACGGCGATTCTTTCCACATTACCGCGACTGCTTGTATGCGCGTTATCAATCTTTCTTGGGCCTTATTGGAAAGGCAAGTATACTGTTCATGGAGAGCGGGCATGAATGTAATGTGGCATGAATGTAATGTATGTCATGAGTCGTGACTACTCGCAACACTCATCGTGTGCTCGCGGTCGTTTCGCTAGGTTCACATATACCAACTTTAGTATTCTGGGACGTGAATGCATGACATAAGTGTATGGCAAGTGCAAACATATAATTATAAGAAGCGTGTCTTCTTAGAACATGACTGCATGCTATGCTCATGATGCACTTGCGGTCAATCTGCTAGGTTCACATATGCAAACTTTTGAATTAGGGGATGCAAATTGATGACGAAGGTGTGTGACTACTGCGAACATGATAATCATGAGTTTCGTGATATGTAACAGCATGACTCCATGCCACGCTCATAATGTGCTCGTGAATGCTTTGCTAGCTTCACATATACCAAATGGGGTATCACGTGAAGAATGGACGACGAAGCTAATTGACACGTCCAAGCATTCCACACATACTAAATTTTCTATCACGTGACGTGAATAAATTACGAAGGTAAATGACACGTCAAAACATAATAATCATTGCAAGGAAGTCATGTACAGCAATTTTTATGTCCGCCTCGTAACGTTTTGTTGATTTTCAATTCAATTATCAAAGGTGCTCATGTGCGCTTCGAATATTCCCACTGTACGTAGGATCTGCCATTTTTCAGAAAAAAAAAAACAGACTGCTCGCCCTGCCAAATTGTTCACTGGCTACCTTGTATGCATATGCACTGGATCTTAACTTCCAAGGTAGTGCCAGTGGAAGATTGGTCGTGTGCGTTGTTGAACAATGAAAGTTCGCAGCGTGCGCGTATCTAAAAGCGGAATGCGGGTCTCTGTTCCAAATAGGAGTCTTCTGTCTTTGCACATTAGCAGCAATTTGCATGTTTCAGTAAAAAAACCAATTACTAATGCGTGCTTTGCACCTACACGGGTTGCTCTCCTGCGCATTCCCACGATGAGCACCAGCGTCAACGTCAGTACCTCTGTAAAAGATAGCGAAGTTAACTTTGTCAGTAATGTGATCGCCAAATAAAACGGATTGCGCATCAGTAGTATATTTTTCATAATCATTAGACACATGTAAATGAAAAGTCTTTTGTCAAGGTTTTCTTACCTAAATGACACCATTTAAGCACCCAATATTTTTCACTAACTTCCGTTATTGAAAAAAGTTCAGTGGTTTCATCATAGCTCGCTTCATTTACGCCAATAGGCTCCTCTGTAATGCAGTACCGAGACTCATGACAGATTTCTTCAGAAACTGCTCTGCTGCGTCCACGTTAGAAATGAGTGGATTTTGAACGGCGAGAACCAATGCTGTTGGCAGAAAGCATGTCTCTGTTGCCATAAGTGATATGTTATGATCTTCGCCGCGTGCGACAGATGAAATATTCTCTATTTGTATATTTGTGGCTTTTTGAGGGAGTTTCAATGTCGGCTGGTCATTCCTATATATTCTGCAATTTTTATTTGTGTACTCTTAAAGCTAACTTAGTACCGAAAAGCTTGTGTTACTTTCCAAATGGTTTGCTTGCTCCACGACCATCCCTCAATTGTGCTAGCTTAAGAAATGCAAATTCTAAACATCGAGAACTGAGAGAGCTGTTCGGAACAACGAAAAAAAACTTGAGTGTCTTCCCAGGTAGCACAGAAAGTTGAGTCAACGTAGTTTGAATGTTACGAATGTGAGGCAAAGTTAGACGGTAAAATATAACAATGCACCGACGTTTATAGTATTAAGTTGCCGTAATACATTGTTTAATGTTGCAGCAACATTCAAATAATGATGTCCTAATGTGTTTTTAACAAGACAAAAACATTCAAATGATTACGTTGCCCTAACGTGATGGTAATAATGTGGCAACAACAATCAATCACATTAAATCAACGTTGTATATAAACATGAAGCCCATGTTTAACAGTGAACGTAGAGACAACACGGAGAGCATAATCGCTGAAACAACCAATAACACACATGGCCACTTTTTCAACTTTATGTACTCATTTTATTAATGGCTGAAAGTGGCTTGTTAGTGTGGTTTAGTAAGAAATAGATGAAGCATGAACAATACAGACAACAGTTCAGCTTATGTTCTTGACACACTAATCCTTCTTGAATCTGATTTCTTTATAGAGCTGCACTCTATGGTACTATTTATTTAAACTGTTTGACTATACATCGATTGATTGATATGTAGGTTTAACGTCCCAAAACCACCATATGATTATGAGAGACGCCGTAGTGGAGGGCTTCGGAAGTTTCGACCACCTGGGGTTCTTTAACGTGCACCCAAATCTGAGCACACGGGTCTACAACATTTCCGCCTCCATCGGAAATGGAGCCGCCGCAGCCGGGATTCGATCCCGCGACCTGCGGGTCAGCAGCCGAGTACCTTAGCCACTAGACCACCGCGGCGGGGCCTTTGTTTGACAATACACGATTGCCGTAGTGAAGAAAACAAAAACACCACCATGAGTCACCTGACTAGGCCTCTATAGCTCCGCAGCATACGCTCTTCACCCAGAGTGACTGCATTGGTAAAAAAACACAAGAATACAGTTTTAGGACCCCAAATTTCTAGGCTACAAAAAGCCTGCTGTAAGGAGGCTTCATTCTAACATGTATGCATGCAGACTTGAAGAATAAATAATTTGTCTAATTAATTATTTACTGTGTATTTGTAAAAATAGCAAGGGAACAAATACAATATGATGTGTGCAAGCAGTAGTTAAATAAAATTGCGCCTCCATTATGGCACAACACCACAATCATGTTTTAAGAGTGCTTTCAGATTAACCACACAGGAAACAGATCTACTAAAACAGGACCTACCTGCTTGCATGATGCAAGGCAACAGCAACAACAAACCCTACCATTGGCAATAACTATGGAAGTGGAGCCAATAGGAACCACGGAACAAGAAAAACAGCTGTTTCACAGAGCCCTTACTCTTGCGGAACACAAAAAGCCATGCAATTTTTTGAGAAAATAGTGCAAACAGGAAAATCAGTAACTGGATATAGGAAAAAGTAAAATTGGTCAAAAGAGAGATAGAGATATATACGGCATGAAGAAAGGCAGGTAGGTTCACAGAAAAGCAAGTATCTGGTTTGCTACCCTGCACTTGAGAAGGAAAACAAAAAGGTAAGAAAACGGAAAGACAGAGAAAAAGAGAGCGGGGAGAGCGAAAACACACACACACACACTAAAATGTCACAAACGTTCGACGAGGCCGGTCGATCGCAGAAATTTTAGCAGGACGGTTGAAGTCACAGTGAATGTATAGACATGCTGAGCTTTAAAACAAAAAAGGGTGCCCATTCTGTTTCGAAACTGCCTTGACAACTGTTTGCAGTACTCTAGTATTTGGTAGTGTCTGTGACTGATGAAAATGCAATTAAGCAGCTATTTCACGTGCTCTGCTCAAACAGCTTTGTTGGGAACTCGCATTGTCATGAAAGCATTTCATGTCTTCTTAATAACTGCGTGTAAGTAAACATCGGCAAAAAATTAGGCAATCGTAAAAAAGTGTGTTATTTTGTCACCGCCAAATCTATCATTCACGGCACACACAGCAAACAACAGGCCTGCAGAGCACACTGTCTGCAATCAAATATAAACATCAAATTGCACCGCGATAAATTCTTACACTAATACAGAAGGACAATTATTCATAACAAACACAGTATACACCGACATAGATCAGGTGCCCCTGCTGAAAACACTGTGTTGCTGGTAAAAAAACCTTAACCCCAAATTGCAGTATCGTGAAAGGGCACAGTTCTCTGAAAACATTACCACCCACGTTAAATCTGGGAGACGCCACCAAGGAGATGCTAAGCCTGCACAATACACTATGAAGCACACAAACAACACCAGACCACTGCAGTCCTCTTGCCATTTGTCCAAAGCATGGCTTCAGCTTCGCTTTGACTGTAAGGCTTATGTCGGCTTGAATAAATGCACCTACCGATCGCGATTCTCTTGCTCGAGTAGGTCGAGCGAGAAAACACACAGCTGAAGTAAAGCTGCTAATGAGACACCATTCTATCTTCACATGATTTCACGCAGACTTCTATGTAGTAGATGTAGAAGTAGCGCCAGGTTTATGCAGCTGTCTGGGCGACTGATATATTTGGTCAACTGCAGTGCTTTTCTAGTTGGTCGCAACACAAACGGCTGAAAATATGTCACAGGTGTGCTGTTTTCTCTATAACATGCTACCGTGCACTTCAATGCTCTAAGTTCTGACCACATTTTCTCTATGAAATTCGAGGCGTGAACGGTTGCAGTCCTAATGGAGTCTTCTTCAGTAAAGGAAGCTTTGATTATTTCTCTCTGTAGTAGTTTCTTACTAACTTCATTTTTTTCTACTAAGTCTGCTAGTGCAGGGTAGGGTTTCGAAGCAGAATGTTTGTCGTCGACAGAGTAGGTATGGTAACCTGTCAGCAGTTAGGCGAGCTTTGCTTTCTGTTCCAGCTTGATGTACATGCATAAGTAGCACCACGTTTAAGTAGCTATCTGGGCGACTAATACAATTGGTCAACTGCAGCATTTTTCTAGTTGGTCACAACAGAACGAAAGCTTAGCTGCATTTATCAAACTGTCAACTATTAAATTAGACTGAGGCTGATTTGAGCTGGAAGTCATGTGTGAGCTGCCACTGCTGGTGAGCTTGGCGAGCTCTGTATATGACAATAGTGGACCATTGTCGTTAGTTCGCACAAATGGTGATTCATACTTGGGGAGGCCTATTGTCTGATGATCTTGTCATGCTGCTGCTTATTGTTTCATTCATGCACTTCTAGGATTGAGGAAGTGGGAGAAGAGCCAAGACATTATTTAGCGTGTCGTTTTAAGCAGCGAAGGGTGCAGCCGGTATGCCCTTTGCTGCGTGCCGGCGTAGCGTGTGCCTAAATGTGTTCATTTCTGGTTGTAGATTCACCTCAGTTGGAGGACTAAAGTCTAAACTGATGTAGCTAAAGGCAACAGGTCCGCCGGCTACGGAAATTCAGAGTATCACCATCTGTTCGATACATGCAGTTTCTTGACTTGCAACGGTGAAATAAAGCTGAAATCGCTGTGTGAACAGCATCCAGTTCACCCACAAATCGCCGATAAAGCACTTACGCACTCAGATGTATCTGTTGTGGACGTTATTTTGTGTCGGAAGATCCACATCAAGTGAGCTTACGAGGATGCTTAGCTGTTGCTGATACTCTGCTTTTTTCACTAGAGGTTGTCGTTATCGGCCACACTTTAAAGACTCCTCACGCTTGACTAAACCACCCTATCTTGACGCCTTTGACGGAGAATGAAGAGCGAGAGCACATGAAAACACGTGCACAAAAATAAAATGCTCAATGCTACTGTGTTACGATAATAATGACGATAATATTGAGTCGAAATCTAGACTGCACAAGTATCGATTTCAACTTCATTTTTAAGTGGTTTTGTAACAGTAAAAAATAGACAGGAAAGGCAGCATAAAAAGTGAGACAAAAGTTGTTTCCAAAGGACCAAACTACTGTACGCACTAAAATACCCCTACGACAACGCTATGACCACACTCGTCACCTGCTTTTTTTGCACCCTCATGATGCGATTTTACAATGATTTCTATCGTGTGCTCATCTGATGTCACCAATACAAGAATGCAGTCGTGATTAAAAATAATATTACAATTTGCACCAAGACCATCTATAATTACCTAGTTATGAAACAAGCAATAGCTTTCTTTGTTTCGGAGGCTATACATTGTCAACATCGGGTCCCGCCTTGCATCATGGGCTGTTATAGTCACGTGATAGCACTTCGCGCTCAAAATAGTGGAGGATTCCGCCACACGCCATTCATCAGTAGTTAACAATGTGAAAGTTTAGTTTATATACAGTCTGCGTGGCTGCATTTATCAGATTTGTGTTCTGCGGTGCCCCCTCCTGTCCGCATACAACTAAGAAAGGCGTTCGGCGGTGGCAACGGCTTCCACCTGAACACTCCTCACTCTGCAGGATCGGGTAAGTAGCGGGGTTTGCAGTCTTCTCTTTAGCACTTTTTGCCATCGCATGTTTCGTCGCACTAATTGTCACGTAAGTCACGTTCACTGCTGGTGACACACGGGCTCTTTTGATAGTGATTTGGCTCCCGAATCGCGGTTTGATTCTCATTTCGGGCAAACTCGATCCGGAATAATTTGCACCGCTTAGCAACGATAATTGTTGATCGCGATCAAGAAATCAGACCCGTCGTCGTTCTGTTCTCGCGCTATAACTGTCGTCATGTCTTACCAATCAGCGCAAACTGCCACACTTCGAAATCACACCTCACAAGCAAAAGTGCTCGCGTGACACCGATTCAATTTACGTTACGCAACCAAAATCATAAATGTCTCATTTTTGCGTTTATTCACTTTGAATATCTCGATTCATGTAGTCTATACGATGTTTGCACTAAATAAAGTAGAATTAATATAAACTATTCTATTCTCAGAATCATTGTTAGGTTGCTCTGTGTGAATGTCTACAAAAAGTTGGCCCTCTCAGTGAGCGACAGCCCCTTGTTTGTTTGAACAACGGTTTCACCAGTTTTGCCATAACCTGTTTCGTCGCGTATGTTATCATGGCCTTCTGCGTTTGGCTCAAGTCAGCGTTTCTATATTTGTACAAGTTTCTTCGTTTTATTGAAATAAAATATTTTACTCCAATTATTCTGTGAGGAGAACAAGTATGATTCTATTATGGCAGTTGAAACGACCACAGCGTGTAAAGCTTATCTCTATCTACGTGGTGACGTGCGGCACAAGTATCTAATTGCTTTAACCACTTGTAAATAAATGAAAAGTGAATAAATGAATGCAACTTTCTTAATAATTGTGTAACCAACCTTGACACTCGAATGGTAACCACCTAAATGGTTACCATAATCTGAATAACTTAATATTTAAAAATTAACAGAGTGGAATAACCCCCTGATAAAGACTACTTCAAAGTGCTACGGTGTCTTCAAATATACCTACAATCCCACCTATAGATTTGGAAATGCCTTGTCACTGTTGTTTGTATGCTATAAAGGTTTCATGAAGTCTATCTTTAAGACAGCATCCCATCTGACCCTTGTAGCTCCTGCTGCATGTCAGTGAATGTGTACATCATGCCTTTAACACAGGTTACGAACTTCTGCCTGCGATGAGTGTGGCAGTGTTTCCTTTCTTTCATCCAATCGACAAATCTGCGTAGGTCAGAAAGTTTCTGGGGCCATAAACACTACTTCTACTCCAGCACTTTCTCTCTATATTCTAGTAGAGTTTGTGAGAAACACTACATGCTAAGTGAGTCAGCCGTCTTCTTTTCTTGCAGCCCTTCAAATGATCTGTAGCTCCTTTCTATGCCTAGGATACCTCGCATGCCTAAGCAAATCTCGGCCAGAGGCAACTCGTCTTGAGTTGAACCTGCAATATGAAGTCTAGACACTTACATGGAAATTGGTTTACCACCTTGTGTTAAAATGATCCACGCCGAGCACTCTGCAAGGTTATGTGCATGGCCGCCCTCTTGGCCTTTTTTGTGTGCCCCTTTGAGAAAGGCAGGAGTGTCTTCCATGGACGAGACCTATACCGCTGCTACGTAGTCTACGCAGTCACCCCTGAGGAAGCAACCAAGTCGGCTTCGAAGCGTATGGTTTCTTCAAAACTTTTGGTTGGAGTCTAAATCATCTCCCAGTTTCATACCCAACCAGATAGACTTTTGTCGAATGTTCTCATTCACCCGCAACTTGAGCACCATTTTGTAAAAAGCTGTGATAAGTGCAGGGATTCGATTGTGAAACATTAGGGAATCTCATGTTTTGCCACAAGATGCTGGAGCTTGTGCTGAAAAACCTTCGTGCTGGTCTTGACAACCCACGTGCAGTCCACAGGTTCTACCAAATTAAACAGTAAAAAATTATCCGCATAGTAGGAGGTTGTACAGCAATAAACCTTGCAATCTGTTATTATTGTTTCTTTCAATACTGGTCAAGTGCAGATCTCTGAAAATACAGGGCTCAATTCAATACTAATACCCTTACCCTTCTCGGCTAGGTGGTAAAGTACACCTTTATGACATGGCCAGGAAAGGTAGACTCAAGTAACAGCATGAGAAACACTTCCAAACACCTGCCAGTGATATTTGACACTTTCCATGGAAGGATACTGCTCAAAGAACTTCGAAAGCATCCTCGACACAAAGCAATAGATCCTTTTGTTTGTCTTTTTAAATGAAAAATAGGCGGAAGGCTGAAGCTGTAGGTAAAAAGCCGGACACGTACGTCATTATTACTTTTCCGCTGATGCGTCATTTGAGTTTGCACAAGCGTGATCTTGCCGACTTATTCTATTACTAGGAGAAATTTTTTGGAGCTCAAAAAAATAGTGGAAATCCTCAGCGCTATAGTAAAAAAATTTAACTAGCCTTGGTGTTCTTTGAAACCAAAACTGAATATACAAAAAAGTGACAACCTAATAGCATATTGATAGGGTTTTATGCTTGTTAATCCAAAATTTATGGTTTAGAGTTTCGTTTTTTTTTCAGTTGAAATAGCAAAGTTGATGGGCCCAAAAGATTCACGTTTATCTTTTCTTAGCGGTGGAACATTCACTTTTACGGTTCTGTTAGCAACACAGTCATGTTTTCTTTCAATGGCTTTCACAAAAAATCTTGTGCGTTTGAACGATCGCTTGCATGCCAACTGTTTCTGAGAGGCTGTTCTTCTGCATAATATACCAGTTCGACAAGATCAACAAGGTTATGAGTGCGACAAGCGTGTGGTTGTAGTGGCCACCTTAGTGTCGCGATGATTGAGCCGCAATGTACGTGGACGACTTCACCGCTGGCGATGTCAACAGTGCTTAAAGGGAGCACTGATTAAAAGACCAAAGGCTGCCACAATGACACCGTACTTCTACATACAACACGTGAAGCAGCATTCCTAATTCCTAAATACATGGTGCGTATGCATTTTTAAAGAGAGAAATGAGTTTGTTTTCTTTAGTTTCAGAGCTATGCGAATAGCAAAAGTTTGTAGGCGTAACGAATTTCTATATTTTACTGGAAGTGGGAATCAAATATTTTTGACCATTTGTTGAACTACTTTTAATAGTTCAAAGTGAAGGTCCAAAAAAAAAGTTGCAAAAGATGTCTGAAACATCATCATGGTATTGGAATATGGCACTTTTTTTTGGCTAGGTCGGTTAAGATCTGGAGGAAAGGTGCTCGCTTGTTTAATTAAAGACGAGACATTTCAGACCCGATTGTGCCTATATATCATATTTGGTGCAACCAATGTGGCGTCGGCAGCAGTTTCAACGTTAAAGGTTCTTGCCCTCTCCCCTCCCCCCACGGCAAGTTTTGTGGAGGCCCTTCTAATTTAGCGAACAATGCCGTGCTCCTTTTGACTTTGTAGTTGCTGATCGGCCCTGCAGATGCCTTTCTATAAAAACACCTTAAATTTCAGACGGCGAAAAGGTTCGTGGAATTTTTTGGACCTTTTGGCCTGAAATAGTACATATTCCTTCCCCACCCTTGCCATGGAGGGTCTAACCAGCGCTTTCGTGAGTCACTCTGACTACGCCGCCAGCGTAGCTAACAAAGCGGTGAAACATAATAAAAAATTGAAGAGGTGACTGTAACGGCACTGTGCATCTACATGTTGGAACCAGCACTTACTCGAATGAATGCAATTGCTACTACAGCTTGAACGGCAGCTTTGCCGCAAAGTGACTAGTTTATTGAGTAAAGCAAATAAACAATTTGAAGGGGCCGCAGTCAATTGGGCATTGACTGTTGTCTTCGGGAAGTTCTAGTAGTAAAACGTTCAGTGAAAAATAGTCGACTGACAAGTGCTATTCGAAAAACATTTGAAAGTTTGAGTATTGGTACATTGAATATTTTTTCTAGAAACGAGAGCACAAATCTTCAACAAGCACATTTACCTTCATTTATCGAATTGGGCAACGTTGTAATGAATTCTTCATCTTTTCCATGCCCTGCAGTGCTGACTCAAGCCTTGTGGAAGAGGAGGCAACGCAGGTCAACTTAAATATCAAGCTGAGCCGGGATAATAAAAAATAAATAGAGAGGTCACTTTCAGTTTAACACTATTGTGCAAGCCTGCTTTTTTGCCCATGGACACGTAAAAGTGCATGCTTCATTCATAATGCATTCAAATGCGTAAAAAGAAGGAATACACGAGGACCCTTTGTGTGAATAGACACCAGCCCGGTTCTTACTAAACCACACCTGTCCGGGTTTTACCAAAACACAACAGGCCGGTTCTTGCCAAAAAACACACCAGTCCATATCACACCAGAATATGGCTGTATACACCAGGCCGGCCGTATACGGCAGACAGCGTGTCGGAATTTCCGCTCTAGTGCGAACGAAAAAAAAACAAACCAGACTTGGCCTGGTGGATTTTTTGACTGGTTAGCTACTTGATGTAACTTTGCCGTGGTAAGCGCGGTCGCGCCAACATACTCACCGAAATCGGATCATATATTCACCAGATCAGATGAGTTCTCAGGTCTACATGCTCATTCTCATATGATCATCTAGGTATGAAAACTTTTTAGAAAGAATCACAAGCGAGAACGCCCGCTCAATTGCACACACAAAACTGCAAGACTTCGACATAGCAGACCTCTGCTGTAGAAGCAGCTTGAAGGCAATACTTGCCCATTGATTGGGACTACACAGCATGTACTGCACTTTAAGGCAAAATTACCCGAAAAGAAGTAACGGAGACCAATAGGCGCGCGCGATGAACGGATAGACCATTCAGGAGCAACCACAGAGGGAAGCGTGCGGTGCGAAACCACTTGCTCTCCACTAAAAATGAACCGCCCGGGCATTGCAGGCAGCGAGAAAAGCGTTGCTAAGGTGACCAACTCTCCTTCTCCACAGAACAAAAGTCCTTCTCCTTGTCTGTTCGCTCATTCTTTCCCCGTATTTCGCCGGCGGCGGTTGGGTAGCGTCGCGCTCAGGGTGCTCGACCACGGCCACCTGGATTCGACGATCTAAGAATTAAGACGTGGTGCTTGTCTGTACTACCTGGATGAGCGTGCGTTGCTGCTATATCGTTTCGCTGCATCCATGAAGCCTGGAGCAAGCCTCGACAGGTGACTACGCCGCACAGTATATCTCTGGCTTCAAGATAGTCACGACCAACACACGACAGCAACAGTTGGGAAGGCCAATATGGCGGCCGAGAAGACCAGGCCTATCGGATATACACTTGAGTCCAATTCGGGGCAGAAAACAGCGCTGGATTCTAAGGCAAGTAGGTTATCATTCTTTATTCTACTCTACTTGTCGCGTGTGTGATGCGGATCGCGCTTGCCGACAACGGGCTCGGTCGTGTTGTATATCGTTTGCACGAAATGCATCGCGAAGGTCAGCTTCGGCGTCTGCAGTTCGCCTGTGCTTTGCGACCACCTCGCAATTGGCCGCCATGGCCATCGGCCTCCCGTACGCTCGCTCATCGAGTGCCCACCTGTCTTCGCCGCCGCGATGAGCTGCGTGCGGACAATATTGGGCTGAGACCTTGTCACTGTGTTGGGAATCGTCGAAAGCAAGTTGCGGGTTGTCGTAAAGAGCTTGGTTGCAGTATGTCGCGTGCTGTAAGTGCACCAGCACGGGCTAGCGGGGCTTTCGCTAGCGTCGGAACTCACTGGAAATTCGTCGCCTTTACAGTTGGCTTCCCCGTCCGTCGGTCGCAAGCAGCTCGGCGCAGTCCGTTGGATGCGGCGGCGGACTCGCGTTTGCGCGCTGCACGCACTCGAGTTTGTGGAAAAGGGCCGCATTACCATCACTTTCTTCAGGGCTAGGTCCAAACCAGCTCGGCGCTGTTCATGGCGGCGGCCAAGCATACGTTCGCTCTCCTGTTCGAAGTTCGCTGGCGGCCGACACTCTGCTTGCACTGCCCTCTTTGGCCTCGCGTTCGCTTGCTTGAGCTGCACGACGTCGCTCGCTTTGGACTCGCCGACTTTTTAGCGGCACGGTAGTTTGCGGAGTTATGACTGCGGCCGCCGCTCAAACTGTTGCGCTACGGAGATCGAAATGTGTGTTTGACAATGTGTGACATCACGGTGAAATTATTAGCATGTAATATCTCACATATGTTTTCATTTCACCTTGCACGTATTTCTCACATGCATTTGTATTCATCCTCCGTCACGTGTGACTCGCTGTTTCACACACTTATTGTACAGCCGTGGGCACACACCGTGCTGAAGGCTGTGCGCTGGCGTCTGCGATGCCCGTCATTCATCTCTTTCGTCACAGCAGAAGGACTGTGTGAGAAGGACTGTGTGAGATGTGAAGGTAAATGTATTTGTGTGTCATATTTAAACGCTTGTTATCATATCAAGTTGAACGTACGTGTTATATGCGTGCATGTTCATCTTCTGTGACGTGTTCCTAACTATTTCTACTATGATATTGTACGTGAAGCCGTGGGAACACAACAGGCAGAAGGCTGCGTGCGCTGGCGTCTTCAATGCCTGTCATCTATCGCTTCCGTCGGAGGAGCTCCCCAAGGAGTGAACAAGATTTGGCAACGAGACTAGAATTGTATACTTTATCATGAATTCACTTGAAAGAAAGGGGAATTTCATGTGTATGTAGAAAAATAAAAGTTTTAGATGTCTCCCTTTTGTCTTTTGTTGTTGCCGTGACTGTGAAAGCAGTTACACATAGGTGGCTAATTACTTTTTCGCGTGTTCTCTTCTGCAGAATTTGTGGCCCACTGCGCAGAAAAACAGTTGAAAAAATATTAGGCCCGGCAGAAAATAAACAAAAAACAATGTTTGAACTGGGAACAAAGAGTTCATCCGATTGGAGTATTTGAGTGGATCAACCGTTCGTTCGGCAAGGTGCAACTGTGAAGACTAACGGTTACAAGTTTCAAGTTTCAAGTTTCATTATTTCGAAAAACAAGGTACAAAGTCTAAGATATATAGATGAGGGTCCCAGAGCCAGAGACTTTAGTGGAATTCTTGGTTTGTCGATACAAATCGACGGTAAAATTTATACAGAGGAACCGAAAATTCTTACAATATACGGACATCAAAATGTATTTTATATCACAAATCAAGCCAAAACACGCAACATGGTATAAAAAAACGAAGAACAAACGAGTCAAACAGGTAAACGATAACAAGTAAGGTTATTCGAGAAAATGATTTTTGACGGACGTTTGGAACAAAGGAATTGAAGTGCAGCGCTTAATGCTAGACGGTAACGCATTCCAAAAGGATATCGCACTGAAAGCGGAAGTTTTTGCCCATAATTAGTATGAGCGGGGGGTAACAGGAAGTTTTTATCAGCCGCAAACCTGGTCACAATAATATTCTGCAAAAGATGAGATGTAATGAATGGGAATGCGAGTTGATTATACAGAAGTTTGTGGAATAATGTCACAAGATTTAACCAGAACAAAAAAATTACTGCCAAGATATTGTAAGAGCGTAGTAATGTGTAGGTGTTCGATCGCAAAAAACTAGAAGTGACAATGCGGATTGACTGATTTTGAATTTACTGTATTGATGATAAATGATAAGCATAAGTGTTGCCACATGAGACTACATCGTAAGTATTATCACTATGATTGAACGCAAAGTACAGCGCCCGTAGAGCTTCACGGGAAAAGAAAGGGCGAGCTTTGAATATTGCGCGGATACCAAACGCGTCTTCTGCTTAAGATGGTTAGAGTGACTGCGAAAGGTAAGGCATGGGTAAAATGCATGCCAAGAAAGACGACATCAGAACAAGCAGAAATGGAATGAATACCAAGTTGTATTAGGAGAATAGTAGATAATGACCTCTGAGCAGTTTTAAACACCATAAATTTAGTTTTTGTGGGGTTGATAACTAAACAGTTACTGCTGCACCAATTTATAAGGGCACTTAATGCAAGGTATAACTTTGAAACAAGAGCATCAATGTTTTTATCATCGATGTATTTATCGTCATTTTTTTACCATTGTTTTATTTGTTCTGTCATCAGCGTATAGAACACAGTGACCGCAGTCAAAAGAGCTAAGATCATCAGGAAGATCATTCATATTGTTACGGTGAGATGCCTTTATTTACAGGAGATGATGAATGCGAAAGTCCAGGGATGATGATGATGATGATGATGACGATGATTATGATGATGATGATGATGATGATGATGATGATGATGATGATGATGACCTCCTATGGATGGCGCTCACCCACAGAGGGGGATGGGCAAAGAACCGGGCCGCAGGATACTTAAATGAAACTAAAATGAAAATGAAGCCAATCTGAAAAAGTAGCTCAAAAATAATACTACCGAAAAAAAACAAAAATATTTGCTGAGCAAGCGATCAAACCATCTCTTGTTTTTGATAGACATAACTACGAATTATAAACTAAAAATCTGAAAAGGTTGGGGTTCACTAGCACGGTAATCTTTTAGTTGCATTGATGTAATCAAACACAGCGGAGCATACATTCCTGTGGCAGTAACCAAATGAAGTTCCGCCAAGTGATAAAATCACTGGTAGATTTACTTGTCCGATCACCGCTCGTGCCAACCTTGTTCTCCTCTTCTTCCACGCGCTCCCTCAGTATCCTAGCAATTCCCTCTTTACAGACGATGCCCACCAGGCGAGTTAGGCTTCGTTGCGATGATGATAGCGTTTTAGACGGGCAACATGAACGACGTTGGCCTTGCTTGAGCGGCGGCCAGTTGACAACAGCTGAGATATCACGTACGTGACATCGAGACGTTCCAAAACAACAAACGGACCGGTGTAGTTGGCCAGAAACTTTTGGCAGAGGCCACGCTTGCGAAGCGGCGTCCAAAGCCAAACAAAATCCCCTTTCTCAAACCATACGTGCCGGTGACTTCTGTCGTAATGGTTCTTGGAGCGTTTCTGTGAGAGGAAAGTTCGAAGACAGGCGATGCGCCGGGCCTCTTCTGCGCGGCAAATGGTTTGGGCGAGAGCGGGTTGATCAGTCTCGGAAAAAGGAAGGATAGTGTCAAGAGCTGTGCGGCGTTGACGTGAGTAGAGCAGATAAAATGGACTGTATCTCGTTGTTTTGTGCTGTGCAGTGTTGTAGGCGAAAGTTATAAATGGCAAAATCGCGTTCCATGTTTTGTGTCCAGAATCAACATACATGGAAATCATGTTGACGAGAGTCCTATTTGTTCGTTCCGTCAAACCATTAGCCTGCGCGTGATACGGGGTAGTGTGACGAAAATGGCACGAAGCAAGACGAAGGAGGTCTTCAACTACATCGGCAACAAATTGCCGCCCGCGATCACTGATGATGACACAGGGGGATCCATGGCGTATTATGACGTGTGAAGCATGAACTGTGAAACTTGAGTGGCCGTTGCCGCAGAAATCGCCGCAGTTTCGGCGTAACATGTGAGGTGGTCAACACCCACAATAATCCTTCGGTTGCCATTCGTTAATCGCGGAAAAGGGCCGAACAGGTCGACACCTACGACGTCAAATGGTGAACTCGGGGGTGCTATGGGATGAAGTAGTCCGGCTGGCGAAGTTGTAGGATGCCTGTGGCGTATACATTGCTCACAGCTCGTAGCGTATGCAGTCACACTTTCACGCCTCTTCGGCCAGAAGAAGCGTTCTTGCGTGCGATAAAATGTCCTAGAAAAACCCATGTGGCCAGATGTTGGGTCGTCGTGCATTGCTCGAAGTACGTGTTGTCGAAGACTTGTAGGCACAACTAAAAGTAGGCAAGGGCCTACGCCGGAATAATTATTTTTGTAATGAACGCCATCCTTTACGACGAAACCACGTTGACCGTTTGTTCCGGAAGTAAAGAAAAAAGCGAGACTGTTGTCATTGCGTTGCTCTGCTCGAAAAGTTGTTAGGTCAGGAAACGGAGTATCCACTACAGCCAAATATTCATCAAAGTTGTCAGCGTCACACTCGGTTGTCGAAAGGGGAAGTCGTGAAATGCAATCGGCATCGGCATGACGACGACTGCTCTTGTAGCAGACTTCAAAGTCGTGTTCTTGCAATCGTAACACCCAACGAGCAAGACGTCCAGATGGGTCCCATAGTCCAGTGAGCCAACATAAAGAATGGTGGTCCGTGACAATCGAGAATCGGCGTCCATAGATATAAGGGTGAAACTTGTGCACGGCGAGTATGACCGCGAGACATTCCTGCTCTGTGACAGTATAGTTTTGCTCCTGTTTACTTAAACAGCGACTGGCATAGGCAACGAGGTGTTCAACAGCTCCATGGCGTTGGACCAAGACGCCGCCAATACCTACACCACTGGCGTCGGTATGAACTTCTGTGGCAGCAGATGGGACATAGTGACGAAGTACGGGCCCTGACGTAAGAACAAACTTGAGTTGCGAAAAAGACGACTCGCATTCCGCTGACTACCGAAAAAGTGCGTTCTTGTTGAATAGGGACGTCAAAGGGTAAGCGAGGTCGGCGAACCTGCGCACGAAGCGACGAAAGTACGAGCATAGGCCCAAATATCTTCGCAATTCTCGTACCGACTGAGGTTGTTTGAAGCTGCTGACTGCTGTGACTTTCTGGGGGTCGGGTCGAACGCCATGCTTGTCCACCAGGTGACCGAGAACGAGAGTCTCACGGCTGCCAAAGTGACACTTCTTAGAGTTCAGGGTGAGCTTAGCTCTCTCAGGGCAGGTGAGAACAATGTCTAGACGATGGTTGTGTTCATCGAATGTACGGCCAAAAATTATATGGTCATCCAGGTAGCAAAGACAAACTTCCCACTTTAGTCCACGTAACACAGAGTCCATGAGGCGCTCAAACGTGGCTGGAGCGTCGCATAGGCCAAACGGCATTACATTGAGTTCAAATAGACCATCTGGGATTATGAAGGCCGTTTTCTCTTTGTCATTCGGGTGCATGGGGATTTGCCAATAACCAGATCTGAAATCCACAGAGGAGAAGTACGATGCCGAATGTAAACAATCGATGACATAATCAATCCTGGGAAGCGGGTAGACATCCTTTTTTTAGTAACAGAGTTGAGCTGTCTGTCTTCCAGGCAGAATCGCCATGTACCATCGTTCTTTCGGACAAGAATCACAGGACCAGCCCAAGGGCTACACGACTCTTGGATGACCCTTTTCTTTAACATCTCTTCTACCTGTTGAGTAATGACCTTGCGCTCCGCAGATGAGACACGGTATGGTTTCTGCCGGGTAAGGTGAGCGGATTCTGTGTCAATCCCATGGCGAGTGCGCGACTCGGGTACACTTATTTGCTCTTCTTTCTGCGCAAAGTCAAATATAGAAGCGTGCTTTGCAAGGACTTCGACCGAAGCTTGACGTTTTTCTGATGATAGCGACTTGTTTACCATACTCAGAAAGTTGGCTTCTGTATGGTACGTCGCACGAATAGGATCTACTCTCTCCTCACTTAAAGATGCAATAAAACTGGTCGCATTTTGTTCGAAGCGGGCGAGTCGCATTCCGCAGGGTAGCATAACAGGTTCATTTGAATAGTTCGACACCCATAAGGCCAATCGCCTATGACTGATCAACAAAACACAATGTGGAACGATCATATTTTTCTTGGCGCAATTGAGAGGAATGAGCTCCACAGGAACATCAAACTTTCCGGCGTCCGAGGCCAAGGCGTCAACGCGTATGGTCTTCATCGAGTTGGGCGGCAAGCTAACATCCTCAATGACGGTGATAGATCCTTGACAGCACCTAGGATCGTCAGTAAATGCCGATAGCATAATCTCGCCAGCACCGCAATCTACAGTAGCCCCGCACTCGCGTAGAAAATCGATGCTCAAGATGATGTCCTGGGTGGAGCTGGTCAGGACGGCGAATTCAGCCTCGAAGACCTTGTCACCCAAAGTGACACTAACAACACACACACCGATCGGGCACAATGTCTCCCCGCTCACTGCATGAAATGATGCACAACTGTCCCAGCGAAACATACCTTTATGTCCTAGCCGCAATTTGAAGTTAACACTCATCACTGAAACAGCTGCTCCAGTATCTATCAAAGCCATCGTAGGAAGTCCATCAATAAGCACGAGGACCCTATTAGGCGTCATAAAAACGGGTGGAGGCATAGGCGGATGTAGTGACAATTGTTCGGCGACCTCACCTCCATTGGCCGCACCACCTAGTTTCCTTGAGGCGGGGAGTTGACGCGTCGAACAGGAGATGAGGAACGAAACCGGCGTGTTGTGGGGGCATCAAGATTCGCACAGTGGAAGGCGAGTCATTGCGTAAATTCCGGTGGAAATTGCGTCCTACATGTGTATCACTGTGGGTCGTTTGCTGGAAGCCGTCCCCAACGTACGCGTCCCGCATTGAACGCATACCACCGTGCCAGCGGTTTTGTCGAGAAGAAGCTGATGATCCCTCGTAGTAGCGCTGCTGGGGGCGACGCCTTTGACCACAGAATCGAGCCACATGTCCACGCAAACCGCAGTTATAGCACACAGGGGCCTCACGAACGTCGCCGAACCTTCCACGAGGCACCATGTGCCCATGATCGTCCCACGAAGACACCATTGTAGGTAATCGGCGGGAGGCGTTCTGGAAACTACGGCGATGATGTAAGTTGTCGGTTGGGGGCTCTGGTGCTCTTGATTGTGGCACATCATATAGCGTGGCATCAACGGCAGCACACATTGCGTCGTATGGTGACGAGGTGTTGATAGCAGGTACTCTCGGCGGGTTGACAGCATCACGTCGTCCAAGTTCTTCGCGTACGATTTGCCTGACCACTGAGGCAAGATCACCGGAGGATGTTAGAGGGACGTCGACACTTGCAACGGTGGTGACGTTGGCAAGTCTACCAAAATTGGGAGTGATGCGCCTAGCCTTCAGTGTCTCAAAAGTGCGGCAGTGTTGTATCACGTCTTTTACAGACGCCAAGGTGTCCTCGCTGATGGGGAAATTGTACACATCCTCAGCAACCCCTTTGAGAAGATGCCCCACCTTGTCATCTTCTTTCATACGTGGGTCTACAGACTTGAACAATTTCGGAATCTCTTCAATGTGCGTTGTGCATGTTTCACCGGGGACTTGAGCACGCTGCATCAAAGTTTGCTCAGCGCGCATCTTCTTCATCAATAGGTCCCCGAAGCAGCTCGCTATTTCTTTCTCAAACGCTTCTCAGGTCGTTATTGTTTCTTCGTGGTTTTCAAACAATACCAACGCCGTCCCTTGAAGAAACAATCCGACGTTGGACAACCGGGATGTCGCATTCCAACAGTTGTATTTACTCACACGGTTGAAGTGTTTCAGCCATTCGTCGACGTCTTCTTGGACCCTCCCAAACAAGCTTCGTGGTATCATGTGTCGGGGCCATGCAGCGCCAGACGAAGATTTCGTGGTGTCGCCGTCAGCAATCGGATCTATAGAGAGCGGTGGCAAGTGCAGACCAGCCAGTCGTTGGCTTCGGCGTAGTTCTTGAGGTAGCGCTTCCGTGATCGTTCGCCTGGGATCGCACCGCTGTACCCAGCACCTCCACCATACTTGTTACGGTGAGATGCCTTTATTTACAGGAGATGATGAATGCGAGAGTCCAGGGATCTGGCCGATCACCGCTCGTGCCAACCTCGTTCTCAACTTCTTTCACGCGCCCCCTCAGTATCGTAGCAATAGATAAAATAAATAGAAACCGACCCAATACTGAGCCCTGCGGCACTCCTTGATTAACATATTTTGTTGTAGAGAAGGTATTTGCGGCGTGTACTGTGTACTGTCGGTCAAGTAGGTAATATGTTTAGAATGTAAGCGCAGGGCCTCTTATTCCAATAAAACTTGATGATTTACAGTGTCAAAGGCTTTTGTGAGATCTGAAAAATCCAACCCACTAAATTTCCAGAATCAATAGCTTTCTTTATTTAATCAGAGACAGCACAGCTAGACTTGTCGACCTATCTGGACGGAAACCAAATTGGCTGTCTTTCAGCAATTGAAATTTAACTAGATATCCATTCAGACGTTCAACAAACAATTTTTCGATTAGTTGGCCGAGGCAGGAAAGAATTGAAATTGGACGGTATTTGGAAACTGTTTGTTTATCGCCTTTTTTAAAAAACAGGAAATAACTTAGATTTTTTAAGAATGCAAGAATTAAACCCTGTTTAAACATACGTTTGATAATTTAACACAGCTTATCGGAAACTAACGGTGCAACCAGTTTTAAATGCTTTACACAAATGTCACCTAACCCAGGCCCTGTATTTTTAAGATTTGCAATAGTGGAAAGGACTTCCTGTAGTGTTGTTGGGAAAAGAAAGAATGACTGCGTGGTACGTCCCAGAGAAGTATAAGACTGCGCATGGGGGCGGTGGTTAGTATAGACGGAAGAAAAGTATTCCGAAAAAGCTTTGGCAATTTCTTTGGGCTCAGAGAAGGTTGATTCATAATAGTCGATTTTGGTTAGAGGGACATTAGCAGATGACTTGTTAAGGAATGAGTTGAGCAGCTGCCACTGCGTTTTGGGGTTAGTCCTGTTCTT
The DNA here is from genome assembly GCF_043290135.1 of Rhipicephalus microplus. Taxonomy (NCBI): domain Eukaryota; kingdom Metazoa; phylum Arthropoda; class Arachnida; order Ixodida; family Ixodidae; genus Rhipicephalus; species Rhipicephalus microplus. The sequence goes on from NC_134701.1 coordinate 60,223,483, forward strand.
GTCGAAATCATTTTCATAGTACCCTATTTTCGCTTGCTTGAGCAAGGTATTAGTATGCAATAAGACGTTGGTCGTTTAGCAAGACGCATAATAAAGGGCTGTCGCTTCTTTTTTTATACATATTTTCTTTCTTCATTACACTTTTTAGAGGACCATTGGTCACCCATGGGTAGTGTGAATACTTGTATTTTTTAACATTGAACAGTACGCATGTTGCTTGAAACGGCGAATAAAAATGACGAGCAAAATGCTCGCAAGACTGAATGTGGTTCTGACATTGACATAGCATGCACCCAGTCAGTTGTACTGATAGCCTCAACAAAGGAATCGGAACTGAATACAGATGTGGTATAGCTAATATTGCGAGTGTGGGTTATGTTTTCGAATGTGAGGAAGATAGGAAAATGATCGGTGATATCGGTGTCGACAACCCCCACGCTGGGTGGTGACGCCAAGTTGGATAACACGTGATCAATGAGTGTACCGGTATCATGAGATGCAACTCTAGTTGGACACTCAACAAGCGATTCAAAGCCAAATCTAGTGAAACAATCAGTGTGATTTGCATAAGAAGTACTGTCCGTGTCAAGCAAGTTAATATGCACATCACCTACAATTACTATGTTTTTATTTTCAAAAGTTAGCTTAGATAAAACTTCACTGTGACTGCGCGAAAAATCGCAAAGGGACGACAATGGTGAGCGATAAATGCAACCTAGTACTAGATTTTTTTTCATTATTAGGAAATTAGTGGTCAACCTCTACCCACACTGATTCGCAATGATTCACATTTATTTAAGGTCACATCGCGTGTTAGCGACATCTTGGGAAAGAAAAATCACGGCACCGCCATGATTATGATTTTGGGTGTAGCAATATTCAGCTTGTTAAGACGGGAAACTGGTCATGCAGTTATCTGGGCCACAAAGCCAAGTCTTTGATATGCAGATAAACGTGAAGGCAGGATGAACTGAGGAATTGAAGTTAGTGATTGCATCTATATTTTTACGAAGGCTACGTGCATTGAAGTGGATGAGGGAAGAACTCATATTTTAAAGTTGACGCCGCTCAGATTCCGGAGATTGCAAGGCCTGGAAAAGAGAGTGGCTATACCTTCCTTAGGGTATGAGCGAAAGGAAGTTTGCAATGCATCACGTGAAGATACGAAGATCGGACTCAGTGGAAATGCGATACAATCTGCCGTCGTCTGCGTTCCGCGCTTTTATCTGGCAGTTATCGGTCCACAAGTGCTTCCACTTGTGTTCCTTTTTCAGTGCCAGCGCCTTTGAGACCATTTTCTTGTTATCAAGAATTAAATGGTCGTTAACATAGATTTACAAGTTAGTGCCACCAGAGAAGCCGATTTTGTCAGTGCGTAGTCTGGCTCTGCGAGCCTTCCTTATGAACTCATTTTTTTATCATGCGAGCAGAAGCGAACAATAATGCTCTTTTCGGTGGCCTTAGAGCTAACACGGTGAACAGGGTCGATATCAGCGGATGAGACGGGGCACTCGACTGAATCGCCGGTTCGCCTCACAATAACTCCGGAATCCTCACCCTGTGATGAAGGCACACCCTTGATCTCAACATTATTCCTCCTCAAATACTGCTCGAGATCAGCAACTCTTTTTCGAGTGCTTCATTTCGTGACAAGAGCACTATGTTCGAGGCCAGAAGCTCTTCCTGTCGCAGCTTCATTACGTCAAATTCTTTGCTCATTAAACCAACACTTTCACAAAGTGAAGTATGCTCACCCAGACCAAGATCTTTCAACTTTATGTTAACTTTCGTCACCGAATCATCAATCAGTAAGCCCAACTTCTCATTCGAAATTTCTTCAAGAGGTTCAATTTTTCGGCAAGTTGCGCTAGAGAAGGCATAGCGATACAAAAAACAAGGGATTGGGCAGCAGTTGCGGACCGAATTGATTTCAAATAGGCGCACAAAGTAACCAACCAACCTGTTTGCAGAAGAAGTGCGTCTTAGAACGGGGACATGTCACTGCAACTGCTGCTGCCAAATAAATTCCTTGCCAATGGGTGCGTGCTTATATGGTCCTCGTTGATGCTGGTGTGCAGTACGCTCAGGCGCAGCAGGCAGCGCAGGGGTCAAGCACCTCGATGCCCTGCGGTGAGTGCGTGCAATCGCGGACGATATTCCATAATGGCCACTGACGACGAGGAAAACTAAGCACAAGCAGGCCCTGTTTGCAAAAGAAGTGCGTCTTAGAACGGGGACATGCCACCACAACTGCTGCTGCCAAATGAAGTCCTGGCCAACGGGTGCGTGCCTATATGGTCCTCGTTGATTGTGGTGTGCAGTACGCGCAGGCGCAGCAGGCAGCGCAGGGGTCAAGCACCTCGATGCCCTGCGATGAGTGCGTGCAAACGTGGACGATAATCTACGGTGGCCACTGACGACGCGGGAAGCCAAGCACGAGTAGGGCCTGTTAGCAGAAGTGCGTCTTAGAATGGGGACATGCCACCGCAACTGCTGCTGCCAAAATGCTGCTAGCTGCTGCTGCCTGATAAGGTGCAAATGTGGGGGTTAACAGTCCTTTATAAGGTGCAAGTGTGAGGACTAAATGTTAGTCCTTTGGGGTGAACTGTGGGACTAACAGTTACTCACCAAGGTGTAAATGTGAGGACTAAATGTGAGTCCCTTGAGGGGACTAACTGTTAGACCCGCTCCCGTTAGTTCTTAAAGGGCTAATGGTTGTGGCAGCCCCATTATACCCCAAAAGAACCAACCACACACCCTTTTGCCTTAGAGCGTGGTTATCAGCCCTATAATACAGAAGAACAGTTGATTTCTACGCAACATCTTATGCCAATCTATTTGCTTCTCTGTGTGCCGTCACGCAGCGCGAAGGTTCTAATCGAATCGAAGGTAGTTAATAATTAGAGCTTGTCTAAACTTGGCCTACGAGTGTTACGATAAAGCTGAAATATACCGCGGCATATAAGATAGATCCGTTAAAGTAGGTTGTTGAGTAGTTACATAGTGTAAAACACTAAAAAGACTTACCTGTCTACTGACGCAAAAGTTATCAGCTGTACTAGCTTCTGCCTATTATAAGTATGCCGCGAAAGTAGTGAAACATGCTCGAAACAAGCAAATACGGAGATTTACTAGATAATTGTTCACTTTTTTTGTAAGAGTGCATGCTTAAACCGCTGGACGACTGGCCGCCATTCTGACAGAGCCGTTGGTTAAAAAATAGGCCCCGTATCTGCATATTACACTGCAAATGTTGTCGATAGATGATAGTGTTGCGTCTGAAAAGAGTGAACAAAATGTTTATTTGATGTTCTGCGCGAGAAAATTGGTGAGTGGTATTCTGGAGGCACTGCGTTAGAGCGCCTCGAGCTTGCAGTGGAAGCGAACGAGCGCATCAAGTGACGTCACACGTGACACATAAGCGCCATCTGGCAGTTATCTTAGAAAACTAACCGCGCGCGCCCTGCACACCTGTCTCAGAGGTGATAAAGCGTAAAACGCAAATCGACGTGTAGGTGCCACCACCATATCGTCTTCGCAAAGCGTTAGAAACCCTTGCTTTTTCGTGCAAGCGTTGCATGGTCAGTGCACCGTGATGAGCGCTATGGTCCTTAAAAATCTCTTGTATGCCTTTTCTAGTAAGACACACATACTGAATATTGATGTGTTGTTATGGTGCCTCAGATATGCGCGATATTTGCTTTTCACTTGAGAATTGCAGAAGTATGAACGGAGAATTTAGAGCCATATTAGTGGGCGCTGTGGATGGGGTCGGCCGTTTAAATTTTCTTTGGCCAATTTTCTGCATTTTAGGGTACCGTTAAAAGTGGAAAAACAGACAGACAGACCAAATTTTTACGTCAAAGGTTCCCAAGAAAGATTATCGTCTATAGATTAAGGAGCGCCCTCTCTCCTGGCACTGCCGTCAATGCACTCACAGCCCCAAAAAAGTGCGGGAAACTTTGTTTGCGGGATTGGCGGCTTGCCCCATATTTTGCTATTTTTTCAGGAGCGCAGGGAACTCTCTTCTGCACAGAGTGAGCACACTCTCTCAACAGAGTGCTGGTACTCTGGCTGAACAAGATTCAACAAGCTCCTTCGCCAGAGAACAGTCATGGATCTGAAATAGAGTTCACACACACTCTGTGGGAGTTGCGCTACTCTTTCACAGAACTTTTCAATGCAGTAGGGCTATAGTGCATCAACTCCCTCAAAAAATAGAATTAATCCTGCTGCGCTAGAACTAACTACCAAAGAAGAATATGTCGAACATTTTGTAAAAGAAGTGAGTGAACTGCATTGATTGCTTGAAGCATACACATTGCTTCAAGCATACATATTGCCACGTTCCTCCTTCAAGTTTACTTATCACCTAGTTATGCTGTACGCGATTCTCAGCGCAAACCACACCGTGAGTGTTCGCGAAGCTTCAGGGCTGCAGTAGATTACTTTGTTAAGATTACGCCCCATTGCGTGAGAATTTCAGACCATTCTGGAGTCTATCGTCACCGCTAGCAATAACGCTGGAATGTTTGATGGCGAGTGCATAAATGCCATCACGCTTCGCCGCTTGTCAGTTGATAGAGGGCCGACGCTTCGTTCGCCACTTTCAATACAAGTCTGCTACCGCTATCAGACTTTCCGTTTATCCAGCACAGGTTGGCCAAGTAAACAGTTTATTCTTCAACGTACTCTCCGCTTCTTCGTCAATGTCAGAAACCCGTGACATCTGGCGGAGGTGCTTCTTATTTCATGTTCCGGATAATGTAAAAACTGCCATGATCCGACGCCACGAACCAAATGCAACGCAAGGCATTAAACTAGCGACCTCAACTTCCTGATCGACGGCCACAGGGTCACAACGTACTCTCTGCTTTTTCGTCAACTTTACGATCCCGTGACAATATTACATCAGTACACCACACAAGAAACAAGAACACTGAACATGTACCTTTCGCGTTACAGACAACGACTCACACAGCAACCGGTATTTATACTCATTATGTCTAGCCCCCTTCTTGTGCTAGCGGCTCTGCATTTCCATTACGCGTTTTGAACAGCAAATATACATCTTGCATAGTTAGCTACCTGGTGATCGCTAGGTACTCTGTAGGCACGTAGACCTTTTATTATAAAACTACATAACATACAACGCCGATTTCAATGCTAAATTTTATTGATCACCTGGCATTTGTTGAATCGGCTCAATACTGTTAATCCACTTCTGCCAAAGCCTGAGTGTTGTACTCAGGCGCTTACGAACACAGTTGGTACGATCTGTCAACAATGCTGGCTGAAACATAATCTACGAACGTTAGGACCCGGCGTCCGATTCGACTTGCGATGCCGTGGTGGGTACTTGTACACCAGAAAACAACGCTGGTGGTCGAAACCACAGCTCAAACGCATCTCTGGCAATCCTTAGAGTTTAGCTCACCTCGTCTACACTTTCTTACAACATTGAGAGGCTTGCTGATTTCTCGAACATCACCCTTTGCGAGCTTCTTATGCCGAAATGCGTCCAAGTAAATGTGAGCCGTACTGGTACAATGCCCAGCGAATGTAGACCTAGCTTACCGGCCCAGTCCGTCATACATGCCATTGGCGCTTCTGGGCCTAATTATACCCTATTGAAAATCCTGTGTTAATGGATGTAGATCGTGTGTTATTGGATGCTGGAAAAAATAGTGAAAATGGTGGAAACAATAGTGGATATGGTGGAAACAATAGTGGATATGGTGGAAATGTTAGTGAACATGGTTGAAACTGTAGTGCGCATAATGGCTCATGATGGCGACAAGGGAAAAATTGATGACAGATGGTGGTGGCGAGCCAATAATGGTGACAGTGAAAAACGCCGGCTGATAACGGCTAGAGGGGAAAAATAGTGGCAGATAATGGTGGTGGTGGCGAAACAATGGTGGTTACGGTGGACAATGCTGGCTGATGGTGGCGAGGCAAAACGTGTTTGGTGGAAGGCTTTGTGATCAGGGTGAATGGCGGTAGCATGATGGAAGCTTGGTGGATGATAGTGGCACGATGAAAAAGCACATGACAGTATGGTTAATTGCTTATTTCTGGTGTTTCATTGTTGTATGCGCAGATATATATATTTATGGTCAAAAGAAAGCAACGCTGCTCATTACGCTTTGTAGCACGTTTATTTTTTTATTCCAATTGTGTCAAAAACGCTTCAATTTTCGTTGAGAATAAAATATGCAGCCGAGAATATGTTTACATTTCGCGCACTACTAACATCAGTTTGACATCCGCGATGTGCTTTATTTTTGTGACGTTTAGAAGACTAGAGATCAATTGCGAACAGTGACAATAAATGTTTTACATCGGCGCGCAGTTGTCGAGAAACAATTGAGCTGTAGTTCGCAATGGCCCCGGAATGTTAGAGCAGAACACAGCGGTCACTTGATGTCACCACGTTAGAAACGCAACCCTAGCAATTTTTCCACACTCTACTGCTTGAGCTGTCCTTTTAAGTTAACAAAGCGCGTGCGAATATGCACAAATTTTCACTTTCAAGATGCGTAGAGACGAGCCTCAGCAAATTTGACTTTCACCAATTTGTTTTACCACCATGATTTCCACCAAAGGTTAATCCTACCGACCGAGTCCGTACAAGTGTTATCGGCGCTTCTGAGTTTCAGAATGCACAATTTTGACGAGTAAAAATGGCAATACAGCATAGCTGTGGCATAATTTACCCTAAATGAATCCTTTTTTACTGTGTTCATTGTCCCTCAAAAAGCGACAAATATCAATGCGACACGCTTGCAGCACTTCCACCAAATGACTCGTCCCCTCACCGAATGCCGCTGGTCGCACTCGCTGGTACTTCACTGGCTCCTATGCAAAAACACAGACTCGTCAATTCGTATGCTCACTGAACCAATATGACAGCATAATGTTTCTGGCGCACTGCATTCATTTTGGCCAAGCCGTTATATAGTTGCGCCTAACGACAAGGGTACAACGGTGCGCTGGCACTACTGCACTCTGCGTTGCGCGAAAAACATCACTTTCACTTTTGTGGGCGTATCTATCGAATGAGTATATAAGCGTCATAAAGTCTGAAAAGATATCGTCCTTTGTAAAGAGTGAAACGCGGATATTAAACTTCGCAGTAACCGCTGATGAACTTTTCCTGCACCTCAGTCCACTGAGTTGTGTTTTTTCTTGTGGTTGTAAATTGTAGCAAAAACATTGTGATGTTGCCGTTATCGCAGTGGCAATCAAAACAGGCAGCACTTGTTCGTGTTTATCTAATGCGCAAATGTTGTTAGCAGGTGCAGATACCGTTAATCTCAAGTAAGCGACAAACAAAACTGGTTAAACAGTGAGTTGGTGAATTGACTGCTTCTTTAACGCCGTAACTGGCGTTTGTCGGCTTGGCGCAGTGGTTTGCATGCTCAGTTGAAAATCCGAAGGTGGCAGATTCGATTCCACCCTGTTGCACCTTTGTTTTTTTTTGCGGATGCTTTCTACACTTTTATAAAATTATTTTTCTTATTTTTAGTGACAGCTCGTCAGGGTGGTTCTGACGCTGCTTCGTGCTCCAGCACTGCTGGCTGGAGCACGCCATCCACCATCTGCTCCACCATAAGCTACCATAGACAATGTGTCAGCAAGATTTCCACCACCTTAATTCAACGAAATTGTGGATAAGCGTCCATCATTCGTTTGGTGGACGTTTAATAAATAGGGTATGCTATGCGAAGGAGTAAGAAAGACCCTTGTGCTCAGTTAACTTGAATTAACAATTGTTTCTTGCGTATGGTTTGCGCACAAAGAGTAATGAGCATCGATGTGACGTGCTTTCAGTCTGCGGTGCAGCGCACACGAGCCGTCACCGAAAGCCACCGGGCGAACTCATTACTACTTCTCATGCGTGGAAAGATGAACTTGTCGTTCGGTGGTCGTTCATAAAGTAACACGATGAGACATTTTCGTGCACATGCAGCTTTGTTTTTAGCTATCGGCTATGTAGTTCCAGCTATCGGTTTACAGACGCAAATAAGTATACTCTAAGACGGCCGCTGCTCTGTAGCATATCGTCACTCGCGCAAAAGAAGACTCCTAATAAATCATCTACGCACACTTATCGAGCATTATAGCCGATATGAAACTTCGGCACACGTCAACTAGTAGAAAAAGCGAGTTACGGCTATTGCACTCGGCAATAAACCATCTTTCCCACACTCTTGAAAAAGGTGGTGCTGCTAACTAACTTTGAGGTTGTAAATTGCTGTCACAACATTTACACCTAAGTAGTAACTGTAGGTAATAATTGGCAAAATAGTAAAGTTACTGCCATGCCTATTACTAGCTGCAATTACTACCTATCAGACAGTAGTAACAAAGTTAGCAAATGTACTACTATGATGGTTATTGGCTCCTGTTACTACTTACTGGGAGGTAGTTAGCTAAACCAGTAAAATTACTACCAAGGAAGTTACTAGGTTTGTTACTATACACGCAGAAAGGTAGAATATGCAAAAATTTCGGCAGATCCTACATACCTAGAATCAAGGTCATGCGAAGCATGTGGAGGGAAGGTGACCATGTTGCATTTTTTTATTGAGTGACACGTCACGAAATGACGCTAACTATATGTACAATTGTTGCACGCAGAAACATATGTTGAAGATTTGAAGATGTTTCTATAATCATTTGTTCGTACTTGCGCAACGATGCCAACTGGAACATGCGTATTAGCAACACCAGAAGCAGATATGACGCGCTGATGCTAAAGAGGATGCTGACCCTTGGCAGTGCTACACAAATCAACTTCAGCGCACGGCAACTAACCCCAGCTGACCTTAACCTGGCGTAATGGCTGTATCAAAAAAATACATATGTATTGATTATAAAAGTGCGTAGGCAGCACTGCAACCACTATTCACGTTTAACAAAAATCAGCGTCTCTTTAAAAAGTATCTCTGAAACCTGGCGTAGCTTTGTGGGAAAAAGCTTCGCTGCGATGCAGAATGCTTGACTTTGATTACATTTGAAACCTTTGCATTCATTGTTTGCATTTGTCGGGAGGACGCTACCGATGTTGGGTACTAAACGCTCGCGCGTTAAAAATGCCCATGTGTGTTATTGTTGTTCCAGGGTAGATATAAAGAGTCAATCACCTCTGGCACACACCCACATACCAGCGGCACGTACCGACCCGTGGGTTTGTGCCACTGTCTGGCGGGAAATGTTTGACGACGTACGCGAAGGGATCGTGACTATATTCATGTCTTGACCAGCGCGCCATAGTCTTACCTTCCCAAGCTAATTTTGCTTCACGCCAAGTAAAGGGGGGACCTGGAGAGTTCAAAAACGTAAGTGGCTAACTAGCAAGCTAGATAGATAGATAGATAGATAGATAGATAGATAGATAGATAGATAGATAGATAGATAGATAGATAGACAGATAGATAGATAGATAGATAGATAGATATGCGCACAACCCTAAGAAGCGCCTCACGGCGTGGTGCAGGAAATTGTGCTACGGCGTCTGTTTTGGCCGGGTCAGGTCGAACACCCTCGTGACTGAAGACGTGGCATAGGAAGCGGAGTTCGTTGAAACGAAAGTGACATTTTTTCGATTTTAAAGTAAGGCCGGCTGAACGTATGGCTTGGACGACGGTGAATAAACGGCTGAGATGTTCCTTGAATGTTGCTGGGAATACAATAATATTGTCCAGATAGACCAAGCTTGTTCGCCACTTCAGGCCTGATAGTACGGTGTTCATTTATTTGTGGGGTTTAACGTCCCAAAACCACCATATGATTATGAGAGACGCCGTAGTGGAAAGCTCCGGAAATTTCGACCACCTGGGGTTCTTTAACGTGCACTCAAATCTGAGCACACGGGCCTACAACATTTCCGCCTCCATCGGAAATGCAGCCGCCGCAGCCGGGATTCGAACCCGCGACCTGCGGGTGATAGTACGGTGTTCATGAGATGCTGAAAAGTGGCTGGCGCCGAGCACAACCCAAAAGGAAGCACAATAAATTCGTAAAGGCCATCGGGCGCCACAAAGGCCGTTTTTTCACGATCCCTCTCCTCGACTTCTATCTGCCAGCATCCGCATCGGAGGTTCAATAAAGAGAAACAGCGCGCATGACGCAGCCGATTGAGTGAATCGCTCATGCGGGGCAGTGATTAGACGTCTTTCTTCGTGGCTTGGTTCAACTTGCGATAATAAATACAGATGCGCAATCTGCTGCCTTTTTTCTTGAGCAAAACCAGGAGAGACGCGCAAGGACTTTTCGAAGGTTGTATGACGTCATCCGCGAGAATCTTGTGTACTTGCTTCTGAATCTGCTCGCGCCCTTTCGGAGCCACACAGTAGGGATTCTGCCAAATTGTTCGCGTGTTGTCCTCAGTAATGATGTGATGCTTTGCCAATGGTGTGTGCTGGACATTTGACGTACGCTAAAAACAGTCGTCGAATTGGTGTATAAGTTCAAGCAGGTGCTTCCTATCAGAGGGCGTTTGCGTGGAGCAGATGTTCACCGACAAAGTTGTCGAGGTGGGGACCATCACATCTTCTGGTTGCAAGGCAAAACAATCCTCGGCTTGGTCCACAACGTCGTAATAGGCAACTGCGGTACCCTTCTGGATTTCACGGCGCTCATTGCTGAAGCTTTTGAGGAGCACTCCTGCCTGGCGAGCAGTAAATGCCAGGACGCCAATCGTGATGGAAATGCCTTGCGTGAACAAAAGAGCGACTATGTGCTCCGCTATCACATGTTTAAAGCAAGTTCCCCCACTGGATAGCGACACAAGGCAGCAGGATCTCAGTGGGAGTGTCACATCGTCGGCTATCTGCAAAAAGCCACGTGTTCCGTCGCTGCTGTTGTCTGCATGCAGATGTGCGCAAAACGTCAACATACGTTGAGGGATGTTGATAACAGCGCCATGATCTTGAAGAAAATTCATGCCCAAAATTAACATTTTTGCAGCAGTCTGGCAACAGGACGAAAGCGGACACGAAGCTAGAATTTCCAATGCGAAGTCGAGTGGTGCATTTACCCGTGGGAGTCATCAGCTGACCACCAGCACTCCTTATGTGCGGCCCTGTTCGCGGGGTCTTGACCTTTATAGGGTGGTCGGAGGGCTCTTGTCGCATGATTGAGAAGTCGGCGCCAGTGTCGACCAGTGCTGTAACGTGAAGTCGGTCAATGAGAACACTAAGATCGGCACGTACATCATCTGCATTATTATTCGTCGTCGTATTTATCGTCGTTGTCGTCATCCTTTCATGCGATGATAGGAGGAACTGTTCAATGTCTCGACGATTGCCAATCTTGCCCCCCAAGGTCACAACAGTTAGTTTCGCATGCACGGGCTAGGCGAACTGCCTCCGGTGACGTCCGCGTAGCTCTGAGGGAAGTCACGTTGACGCGCAGGTGATGGAGATCGCCAGCGACGCGGGAGGGGGGGGGGGTTACTTGGCCAGGCGACAGTTGATCGGCAATTATGGGCATAGCGGTCTTCAGAGCGGAAAGAAGCGGGACAAAAAATGTTCTGGAACCCGGAATCGCCTTGACGGCATTAGCGGGCAATGTGACCGGGTTCTCCGCGGTGGAAGCAAATGAGTCGATGGTCGGCCATGCGCCATAAGTCAGTTCGGCGAACTGATTGTGGTCTCGTAGAATCCCGTTGCCACCAAAGTACAGCAGCGGGTCGTGGCTGGAAGGACTTCGCCACAAATGTCGGTGGAGGACAGCAGACCACATCTGCGTAGCTCGCTGGATGTGGCTCAGGACTTGGCGCGGGTGGTGTAATGGCTGGCCTCAACTTCTAGCGGACGATTTCGGCAACAGATGTGACTGGCGGTTGGGAAGGGGGGAACGCAAAGGGCCTGAAGTTTCTCGCGCAGTATTTCCCTAATCGTTTGTCGCAGAGAACTTTCGCATACCGTATGGTTCTGAGCTGCAGCACTTACTGCCGTGTGGTTCAGCAGGCGGTCAAAGTTTTGGCATCGTTGTTGCACTCCGCGCTCGATGACAGTAGCCTCTCTTATGAATTCATCAACTGTTGTAAATGGATTTCGTACGAGGCCCGCAAACACTAGTTCCTTAACACCCTGCATTAGGTGACGCACCTTCTTCGCCTCGGGCATGTCAGGGGGAGCTCGTCGAAACAGATGGATCATACGCTCCGCGTACATGGCGGCTCTTTTTTTGGGTTTTTGCACGCGGGCATCAATCAGTTGCTGTGCACAATCCTGGTGGTCAGAGTTCAAAAATGTGCAAGGTGCTTTCGACGCAAATTTTCCCAAGATTGGAATGTAGCCTCGTGGTTCTCGTACCACGTGCGAGCGCTATCTTCTAGTGCAAAACATCAACGGCGAAGTTTGTGCGGTTCGCTCCAGTGGTGGGATACAGCAACCCGTTCGAACTGCTTGAGCCAGTCCACGACATCCTGATACTTTTCCCTACGGAAAACCTCAGGAACGCGAGGATGTTCAAGAGTCACCTGTGAGGGAAGGCTTGTTTGCGATGGCAGGATAACCGTGGATTTCGTAGATGCTGCCATGCTGGAAAGAGGCGGAACATGTGCGGACTCCGGACTTAGGCCTAATAGGCGCCGACTGAATTGGTGCACTGGAGTCGTGACGATGGGTTGAGTCTCTGGACTACGTGAACGGGTCAAAGCAAGACTGTCCTGCATTAAGTTGTAGGCTCCAGCACCTCTGCCAGTGTCACGTTGTCAAAACAGAAGTCTTGCCGCAGAGATTGAGACAGAAGCAGGTCGGTCTTTTTATTATAACGCGCGGGAGACTCCTTTCTTAATCATTTCATTGTCCTTCGTGGCACATGCACATCTGTCATTGTCTTTCCTTTTGACAAGTACGTGACAATATATTATAGTGTTTATCTATCTCGATTTTTATTTTTACATGTTTCTAAATCGCGGTAGGTGTTAGGGGGGGGGGGCTATTTAGTGTCGTATGTCTTAGCCAGCTTCCACACTAAAGAAAAATGAAGCCCTGTGGCTTGTGAAGAGCAAGCCACAAGAAATTTCAGAACGGTGTAGCTCCTGGCCTATCTAGACGCTGCAGTGGCGACTCCGTCTACGCCTGCGTCGCAAGTAAAACTGTGACCTCGGCACGGGCTCAACACCGCCGTCTCACGTTCCTCAATAACCTAATCATACAGAGCGATGTATCTTTGAATTTAATAAAAAGCATGGCTAGCGTGCACCACATTTTTTTCTGAACTACTATGCAAGTACCTTATTCATGTTGGTCATTATTCATTTTAGCATTAGACTTGGGTAGCCTTTCGCACCTCCAGTAGTGTCTAAAACGTATACTTTTTAAACATCAACACAAGAACATCTTTGCATCGCAGTTCTTTTTTCTCTTCTGGGAGCAAGCCACAACAGTTTCCTTTTCCATTTTCAATCAAGCGATAACTATCTCACATTGCTACTGATCTTGTACTTCGAACGTCAGAGAGCACTGTCATTTTATTATGTTTTTTCGCTGACCCATAGGAGCTATCCTGTCCAACTGATATGTGTAGCTTCACAACAGGTAAAAATACCAATTTTTACATCAGTTTAATGTTTAGATGCGGGTACATTTTCATTTTAACTTAAACAGCTAGATAAAAGGACAGTGACACAGAGAAAATGAACAAGTGGTAGTCAAAATTTACACAGCGGTTCATTTATTTTTGACATGGTTCAATAAAATATGCTGCACATGGTTTTGGTGTCCTGTTTGTTTGGTGTTTTGATTTTTGAACACTTTGGTTTTTTATAGTTTCGATTTTTCGGCATTTGAACTTTTCGCTGTTCTGACATTCAGCCTTCTCATAGTTTTGCTTTTTGATTTTCGGCGTTTTGATAGGTACCTGTAGATTACATGCGTCTCACGCGAGCACATTTTCTCGTCAACCGGGCTAACTTGGGTCTGCTTTTCTGATCGAAATCAACAATGATTGTTGCAACCAATGCAAAATAATCTGGAACAAGTTTGACCAAGACGTGAAACAAACCACAACTTGGGCGTCAGATCGCGAATAAAAGCGCCCGCGTGACACCGGTAGTGAATGTGATTTACGTCGCAATTACTGCGACGAAACTTGTGATCGCGAAAAGGGCTACGATTGAGACAATGTCAAACGGTCTTACCCGATCATGCAGCGTGGGAAGCGGCCAAGTAGTAGTCGTTGCCGCAGAACGCCTTGCTTAGTTGTATATGGAAAGAAGGGGGCACCGCGAAAAACAAAGCCTATAAATCGCAGGCACGCAGACTCTAGATATACTGAAATTTCATATTGTTAACTACTCATGACGTAACCGCGATGAAATTCTTAATTGTTTTGAGCGCAAAACGCAATCACCAGACTAAAACAGCCATGATGCAATACGGGACTGGATGTTGACATTGTATAGTTTCCTAGATGAAGAAAACGTGCGCCAATCTTTAAGGCTATCACTTCTGTTAATACTTGGTAATTTTTTGCTATTCTTTGTATAAATTTTATTATTATTTCTTAATCATGTCTGCATTAACTTTTTGGTGACATCTGATGAGCGCAAGATAGAAACTATAGTCAAAAGACATTGTGAAGGTGCGAAAAGAAAGAGGTGACGAGTGCGTAAGGGAAACTTGCATTGCGCTTTACATTGCTGAATTCCAATTTCTTCTGCCCGTGTGCTCCGATTTGGGTGCACGTTAGAGAACCCCACCTGGTAAAAATTTTCGAAGCCCTCCCACACGTCGTCTCTCATAATCATATGGTGGTTTTGGGACGTGGAAATTCGCATATCTATTTTCGAATTTTTTTTCTGGTCTCGTTTAAATTTTTGTGGCTGGTATGGCAGTGCCCCTTCGCAGCATGTTGATATATAAAGGTGTGAATCTTCCTTGGATAGAGCCTGTTGGTAGTTTGTGCCTGTCTTCGCGTGTCTCTTACTGTGTGTTGTGTTTAGTTGCACCCTTATGATGGTTTCTGTGTCAAAGCATTTAGGCGCGTACAACAGCAACTTTTTTATGAGCGCCAATTTAAGAAAAAAGGCTTATTTCGGCACTGCAAACTGCGCTACATTCCCTGTAAACAGAGTGGCTGTGGCATATTCAGGTGTAGCAACATAATTTGGCCACATATGCTCTAACAACATATTTATTTGCGGGGCGATTTCAAACGGGCTATACTTTTGAGGTGTTCGAAAAAGAGCCGTCTCCGCAACAAGCAGGCAATATATAGGCAATTAGGGAGGTCAGTGAGCCGCATACTTCATACACAGGTCAGGGGAATCATTCGAAAGCCGACGAGATTCAGATCGGACCTTGAAAAAGAGTCTGGATGTGTAGGTAATAATGCGAGTTTGAGTCCGAGTCAATCCGGTTGAAGGAAGTTTTCTCGAGTGTGAATTCAAAGGGCAAAATATATTTCTTGATTGAGTGTCAGTGATCCGTTCCACTTTTTTTTAGTCCACCCAGCCATGCTGATACTCAGCACTACTACAAGCCTTGCTAGATTCACGTTTATACCCACGTCTACTTAAGCTCCTACTTAAGGTCGATCATTCACTTAAGCTCGTAAATAAAGGTAAAGTATCAAAAGGCGACAAGAAAAGTACCAATGACGCGAGATGTTTCTGTTAAGGAGCACTGACGCCATGGTGAACTCATGAGTCATGAGTCGATTGATTTACTCAGATTTAGATTGAGCCGTGAGTAAGACTGAATGAGACTGTGTAAGTAATATTTCTGTAAGTTTGAGGCTGAGTGAGTTCAAATAAAGAAACTTTTTGTGTATCTGAGCCCACCTCAAGAAAACTTTGTTGGTCTGAGTCCGAATGAGTGCTAGGTGCAAGATATATTTAAGGAGTGCATGTGAGTGAGCTTCATAATTGATGTCGACCGATGACGAGGTGAATGATTTATCACAGAAGATGACGCCAACAGCACGAAATCTGGCTGCAGTTTGTTTAGCTGAGTGCATTACAGACGTTCACAATAAACCACTACACCTACTCTTGCCTGCTGAACAAGCCTCACTAAGTCACAGCATTCTGCTGTGGATATTTTAGTACGTACACTTCCCTCCTTTGCAAGCGCCTTTTGTTTCACTTTTTTTTGCTGCTCTATCAGTCTGTTTTTTGCTGTAGACTTATGACGCTACAAAGCCCCCTTCAAAATTTAGTGAAATCAAAACTTATGCAATTTTGATTTCGACTCACCATCATCATCATCATCATCATCGTCATCATCATATCACTGAAGCATTGAGCATCTTATTTTTGTGTGTTCCCGCTCTGCACTCGTGGTCAAAAGCGTCAAGTTAGAGTGGCTTAATGAAGTGTAATCGATAACAGCAAGCACTAGTGGGAAGAACAAAGTACTTCCACACAACAGCTAAGCAACATCAGGGAGCTCACTTGGTTAGGAGCTTCCATCATAAAATAACGTCCACAGCAGAGACGTCTGAGCGCGTACGTGCATGATTGGTGATTTCGAGGTGAACTGGATGCAGTTTTTACAGTAATTTCAGCTTTATTTCTTCGTTACAATTCAAGAATTTGCATGTATCAAAAGAACGGTGCTCCTCCTACTTTCCGTAGCCGGCGCTACTGTTGACCTTGTGTACAACAGTTTAGACTTTGGTTCTCCAAGTGAGGTGTCTCCGCAACCGGAAAGGGACCTGTCCAATGTGCAGCAGACTCCTCATGCACAATTTACGTCGACACGCAACAAAGCCTGCATAACCGCTACACCCTTTGCCGCTGAAAGCGGTGAGCTAAATAACGCTTCAACTCTTACCTCACTGCGTCAATACTAAAAATGCAGAAAAGTACCAACGAGTAGCAGCGCGACAAGGTGATCAGACAACAGACCTCCCCAGGTATGAATAATTGATTGTGTGGACTAGCTACAATGGTCCACAAATTTTACGTACAGAGCTCACCAAGTTCACCAGCAGTCGCAGCTTGCGCACGACTTCCAGCTCAAATCACCCTCATTATAATTCAATAGTTGACTGTGTGGTAAATGCAGCTAAGATTTTTTCAACAAAAAAATGGAAGTTGTTAAGGAGCTGTGCTTATGCATTTTGGAACACAGGTATACACCATCCTTGAACAGAAAGCAAAGCACACCTAACTAATGACAGGTTATCATACCTACTCTGCGGACAACAAACATGCTGCTCAAAAAACCTACCCTGCACTAGCAGACTATTTATTTGAAAAATATGAAATGAATACGGAACTACTACACAGAGAAAGCATGGGAGCTGCCTTTACTGAAGCAAGAAGACTCCGTTAAGGCAGCAACCGTTCACGCCTCGAGTGCCAAGGCAAAATGCGCCGTTGTGGGACCAATAATGGCCACATCTTACAGCAATGACATGCGTGGGGGCTTGCTAATGAGAAAGAACCACACCTGTGACTTGTGCCTCAGCCGTTTGTGTTGTAACCAAGGAGAAAAAACCACTGCGGTTGACCAAAGGCATCAGTTGTCTAGACAGCTCCCTGAAAGTGGTGCTACTTCTACTTCTAATACATTGCCACCTTGGCCACAGTTCATGTCTTCTCGCTTGGCCTACCCTAGTTAGGGAAACACAGTCAGTAGGCATTTCTTCAAGCTGACATGAGCCTTACAGTCAAAGTAAGACTAAAAAAGGCCTTGGACAAAGGGCAAGAGGACTGCCGTAGTCTGGTGTTATTCGTGTGCTGCACAGTGTGTTGTAACGACTTGGCATATCCCTGTTCGTGTCTCCCGTATTTGCTGTGGTTGATGATGGGTGCACAGTACTGTGCTTTTTCACGAGTAGAGTTTGTAGTTTAGGCTTTTTTATAAACAACACAGTGTGCTCATCAGGCCTGCTTTCTCAACCTTGGTGTCTCCTGTGTGTTGTGAGTGATCGTCCTTGGGTATTCATTCGCCCTTTCATTTTGGTGCTGTTTATTATATAGATTTGCTTGCAGACAGTCCATTCTGCAGATATGTTGTTTGCTGTGTGTGCCATGAATGATATCTTTGGCAGTAATAGATTAACGCACATTTCACGATTGCCTATTTTTAGGCCGATGTTTACTTACATGCAGTTCTAAAAAATATGAAATGCTTTTTTGATGATACGAGTTCCCAACAAATGTGTAAGTGCAGAGGACCTGAAATGGCTGCGCTGTCGCATTTTTATCAGTCACAAATGCTACGAAATGGTCAAGAGCTGCAAACAGTGCCGAAACAGTTTTGAACAAGGATAGACCGCCTTTTTTGTCTGAAACCTCAACCTCTCTGTATAATTATTGTGAGTTAAAACATGATTTTGGCACATTATATTATCCAGTTACATATTTTTTGTTTGCATCTTTCGCTCAAAGCGTTTAAATCGTTGTATGTTTCCAAAGGGTGAGAGTTTTTTGAAACTGCAGTTTTTCTTTCTCCATGATTCCAGGTGATTACACTTCCATAGTTCTTGCCAATCATAAAGTTCGTTGTGGCTGTTGCTTTGAATCAGGCAAGCATGTAGGTCCCATTTTAGTAGACCTGTTTCTTGTGTGTTTAATCTGAGAACACCCTTTAAAACATGACTGAGGTGATGAATCAAATTTCAGGCACAGTTAGATTTCACAATTGCTTGCTCACTTATTATTGTATTGATTTCCATGCATTGTGATTGCGTTATTCCTAAAAGGCCCCTGAAACACTTTCTCAAGTAATCATGGATTGGATTCACAAAAAGAGCTTATTGCATCGAGAGTTGAACGCTCAAGCAAGTTCAGAATCCGTTCATTACGAGTGAAGTAACACTGGCTTGTCACAGGCTGCACTCGCCGTCTCCCTCCTGTCGTCCCACTGCAAGCTAAGAAGGGATAGATGGCATGAGCAAAGAAAACGGCATTACGCGTGCCTTGTGACTTTCAGCACTTTTTTTTCAAAAACGCGAATTTCTGAAAGTGGTCACAGGCGCTCTTGTGGACAAGTAGTGCGCTTCCACGGCGATCCTTGTATTGACCAAGCGTGCTATGTTCAAACTAGTCAACAGCTGATAGATGGCCTTCAACGAGTGATCTTTTAGTTCCTTCCGTTATTTGTCAAGAAAAGAGAAAGCGATGTTAAGCTGACTTGGACTCGCCTGTGCTCGAGAGCTTCCACTACTCATCGGCAGCGTTTTCTCACCATGCTGAAAAAGCGTTGCAGGGCCCACTATGACTCATCGAGCAGACATAAGGTGTAGGAGACTACAAAACGTGACAGCGCTTTGTCGCATTTGTTACATATCTACATCCTTATCCTTTCCATGCTCTGTAAGTCTTATGAGCGCACAACCAACTTGCCCAAATATTTGCTCCTCTTTGCATTACCTAACAGTACAAGGTGAAGGCACATCAAAAGAAGGCAGAAAAGGATTTGACACCCACGATCGATGTGTCTCAAGCTTGTTCTCTGTCTTGGTCTTTTCCGCTTTCACCCTGTACCATGCCAAACCAAGCCCATGATTACCTCGTGAATTTATTACTTAGTGTTAACTTTACCTAATTTTTATACTACTGTTGTATTTCTTGAACAGTGATAATATGTTTCTTTTGTTATTTTTATTATTTTAATTTTCTTCACCTACGTGACATTCATTACTTTTTTTGGAAGCAAGTTGAAGCACTACGGTGGTTCTGTGGTACAACAACCGCTTACCACGTGGAGGACCTCTATGTGATTTTCACTACAAACTGGAAGGTTTTCCTATTTTAGATGATTTGCACCTTTCTCAAATTTCGGTCAAAGCAAAAATGATTTCTCACTCACAGCCGAAAACACTTATAAACGTATTTCCAGGAAACAAGCTCCTTAACACTGTCATGCTAATAAATTTTTGCCTTTTGTGTTAACTTGGTTCTTTATCTAAGACAATAACTTACGAAGAAAAGTGGGATTGGCTTTTTTTCACAGGTCTGTACATCGTCATGATTGTGTCTGAGTATTGTGCATCACGTCCCGCTCCCACTATCTTTAGTGAATAATTGTCACTTACTCAGTGTGTCTGGTGCTGTCTCTGATTTGATGTTAACAATGTGTAGGCGAATATTTGGCTTTTGCATAGTTGTACAGTTTTCTTTTGGGCTTGACTTCTGGGCATGTTTTTCCTCAAATTCTTGCATGGAATGATGAAATGGTACGAAGATCTTGGTGCCACAGGCTCTCGGACGTATCTCGCGTTTATATCTAGAGGTTGGCAAGGAATGTTGTGGTCGTATTTGAAATCTGGGTATAATTGCACTTGTACAGGAATAGAGCTTAGAAGAATTAGGGCATAAGTTGATTGTTTCGGACAGCAGCAAATTATAGGTTGCACCCAATGGCACAACGACGTACCATTTTTTAGTGTTGTTGGGCTTATTATGCTTCACAGCACATATTTTTCAGTGAATCACGAGTATCTCAAGCATACGAAGATCTGTTTGTCCAAACGGTGGGTTAGTACAGCTGGCATTATCTCTGGCCAATAGAGAACTGCGTGGCCGTAATTTAAGGTGTTCAGACTTCTTGAAGCATTCAGTACTTATTGTTAAGGCACATGACTCGAGGCAGCACTTTGTTCCTCCTTTTTGAAGACGCCATTTTTCTGCTGGTGAACAGAGAACCTAAACTGCCTCTGGTCTAGTGAAGATATAACTACTTAGCAAATTGCTGAAGTTTCTATGCCTCTGGGCCACACCTAGACACTAGAGATCTCAATATTGAAATGGCTGAACAGTTCACATCTAAAAAACTAAACTCTTTTTCCTTTTATTATGGGGTTTATTGTACTCTAATGAAGAATTCGTTCTGCATTTTTGTTAGGGCTCTCGATGCCTTGTTGAAGTTTTTTTTGTCTTGTACTCCCATTTCATAAAGTGTTCTTTGGTTAGCAGACACGGTTTAAAAGTTCACTGTTAGGGGAAATCGTTGACTGAGTTCTTGTGTCTATGATCAATCACGGTGTGCTTGCCTGTCTGTTTCGTCATGGTATGTGACGATCCAGAAAGGACATTTGTGGGTTCTGATCAGTCTGCAGACCTTCGATTGTGGCGAATACAGCCATAAAATTTTATTCCACCATGAAGTAGCATTAGGCAAGACCTGCAGTCCTTGAGCTGTGTGTGAATTGGGAGAGGCACTGAATTCTGCTAATTAAGAACTTGCGAACGGAAAACTTCAGTAATGGCAGTGCTGCTGCAATTGCTGCAGACTGCTCTGTAAAAAAAAGTGCTGCTTTATGCTGCTCCGAAGTGCAATATTTACTGGTGAATGCTGCAAACCTACTCTAAAATGGTGTTCGCACACTAAAGAGAATAAAGTTTACCATGGGAACCATCCCGTGAGCCTAAGCAAAAGCAAAAGCAAGCTGTATGCTATATTCCTAGTATGCTACTCAGTGGTATGAATCCAGAAAAAAAACACTAGGGGTGACACATATCAGGCCATTCTGACCAATTGGTATTTTTAATACAGGTTGTAATTTGATTTATGTAAGAACTTATTAATGATTTTAAATTTACAAATAGAATTTGTAAAACGAGTGTTGAGTCTCAGCTTGAGCAATTGCATTGTTTTATTCAGTCCTTTTATTTGGTTTTTGTGGTTTCTATTGTTCACACAGCTCAGGCACATTTAACACAGCTGTGCAGTACCAGATAAAAAAACCTTTTATAGTTTATTGTGCCATACTTGAATGTTAACTGATTGATAACTCTTGCTAAAGCTAAATCTCACAGAGGACACTTGAATTGAACAGTCCCCAGCCTGCACACACGAAAAGCCAAGGCTCCCTAATCTCCCCTGCCCCGATGATTTTAGCCAATGATGCTACTATACGGCTTGTATACTAGCTGCGTACTAGCTTATGGCATGCGTTATAATAAATATATATATATATTTAGCAAATAATTGAGTGATTTTCATACTTGAGGCGCCGTTACACGCATCTGCTTCGAATACATCAATAGGAACCCTCAGCTACAGCATTCGTTTCTGCTCCGAAAACAGTTAGGGCTGCTCCAAAGAACCATTTTCTCTGCTCCAGAATGTGCTCCAAAAGCAAAAGGTCGCTTTCATTGCTGAAAATGTTGTCGCGGATTAGCCCTGTAGGCTTCATTTGTCTTGAAAAATATTTTGAGAGCGATTGTGGCTGCCAAGGCTGTATCATTGTTACTTTATTTACTTCTCTGAAGTTGCTGAATTCCCCAGAAATCTTCCCCTCTTGTATAACTATGCCTATTTTCCCCTATATATTTCTGTGTGACGGGGTGGCACTGGATGTTTCCCTGAATGTGCATGAACTGTTTTGTTTGATTTGGTTGAAACAGTGTGCTATGTAAAAAACATGCTTACTCACAGCACCAGCCTATTCAGAAGATGTCATTGCTGCATGTTGCTTGAGCTTTGCTGCCTTGATATATGTGTAAGGTTCTGTGTCTTCATTTGGAGTACTTGCAATGTGCCTGAATGCTTGCAGCCGACCTATGAACGTTTTATGCATGCGATACTTTTGCAACTTTTTCCGAGGTCGGTTCCTGTTTCAGCAGTTTCATGTTTACCTCTTGATTGCTCATTCAGGCGAAAACTGCTTGGCCAACATCTCGCCACGCTCGCCTTAGTTGGGACAGTCTAGTCTTTGCTTTCAGGTTCATAATAAATGTGCTAAAGGCGTCCCTCGGCTTTGCTTTGTACATGTCATTGCATGTTGTGCGTATATTTATTGTCTTCTGGGCTAAAAAAGGTACAATTAGGTACAAACAGCACAATATTCTAGATAGGGACACAAAAGTAGAGACACACTCTGGTCTGGTGATTACTTTTGCAAATTTTAGAACTGTCTGTGTTGGCACAAGAAATTCTGTGTTTCACATGTTGCACACATCTATGACATCTGATTCAGCAATAGTCACAGCAGTACAAGTTTTATGTTATAGTGACGTGTACTTTGACTATTTGCCGTCATGTATTTTCGGAAGCGCTCTTTTAAAGGCTAAGTTATCTGGAGAAATCCTGTGCACCACATCTTTGAAGGCACAGTCACCATGTTGCTCAGAATTTTTCCATTCAGGCAACATTCTCACTGCAGTTTTCTTGATATGCAGTCACATAATTTGCTCAATTTTAAATACATCCTTATATTTATGGCTGCTTGGTGGCACTTCTTGCTTCTTTGTCACCAGTTTTGGAATATCTGATATCTTTAGTTAAGTCTTTCTAACAATAAATAATTAAAAATGTGTTTGGTAGAAAACTAGCTGCAACACGATGTTAGGCTGATGACCTGCCCTGATGATGATGCTAAATGTGAAAGCAAACATGAAAATGTTGCAACATATGAGTGCTAATTTTAAAACGGCAAACTCATAAGGAAAGTAGCCAGGCACATTGTATTTTTCAAGCTTGCGTGCATACAAGTTAAGAGGAAGCTGCCCCCCCCCCCTACAGCAGAATTTTACAGCCTCTAAATTTGATCTCTGAGCCCCTAATTGGGGTTCTAAATGGCTTGCTCTAGCACATGTTTTTCTCACATATGAATTGACTGGGCTTTGTGCTTCTATATACAGACATAACAGGTAATACATTGTTCTGCGGCTTGTGAATATGTTTTTGTGTTTTTTAGCCAATGCAGTCCCTCTCTGTGAACATTATATGGTGTGGTGCTAGAGGCGTAGTCAGGTGACTCATGATGTTTTTCGTCTTCTGCGCTACGGCAGTCGAGCATTGTCAAACAAAAAACCAACAAATAGAATCACAGAGTGCAGCTATATAAAATTTGATTCATAGAAGGATTAGTGTGTGAAGCACATAGGCAGAACGTTGTTTGTATTGTTTGTGCTTCTTGTATTCTTTACTCAAGCACAAATACTACCCGCTGTCAGCCGCTCTTCAAATGAGTAAGCGAAGTTCAAAAAAAAATTCTTATTTGTTTCATTTGATGTCCCAGCAATCATGTTTTCCATGTTGTCTCTACGTTTTCAGTTAAACATGCGCTTGATGTCTATAGATAACGTTGATGCAATGTAATCATTTGATGTTGTTATTTGATGTTGTTAAACGTGATATTTTGAATGTTATCGCCTCATTAAAACATCACGTTAAGACATGTTAATTTGAACATTGCTGCGACAATACAACACCGTGTTATGGCAACGTAATACTATAAACGCCTGTGCAATGCTAAAATTTACTGTTTGACGTTGGCTCACATTTGTTGCATTAGAGCTACGTTGACTCAACGTTCTGCGTTACTTGAGTATATGTACACATACGCATGAATGAATATATCGGTAAATTTGTAGAATGCTCAAAAAATCAACTGCGTGATGCACTAAGATATGAATCAGAAATGAAGACTAAGCAAGTACGCTACAAGATTTATTGCAAAAGTTGTAGATGTTTCATTAGAAATTGGTTTCACCTGCAGCCTAACGAACTACTCATAGTGGCAGTCTTGAAATATTTGGCGTACCGATAATAACATGGGCTTACTCATGCCTTTGTACCAATTTAGAATTGGTGGAAGCTGGTGTTTTATGGACTGCAGAATATAAGAAGTATACGGAAACTTTGTCTTAGCCATAGGTCAGTGGAATGTGTGCATAATTTCCTGTATTGTTGAGGTAATGAAATTGAGAATATGAAATGCTTGACAGAGGCTGACGAACAATAGTGTGAACGTACAGCACGGAATTCACACAGGTGATGTATTTTCATAATGTTGTACGACTCAAAATGTTAGGAAGTCGAAGAGAAGTATTCAATATTGGCAATGGTACGCACCAATTCCCTTTTCACGTAAATTCTAAATGACGTTGCATAGTCTCGTGGTCGACCATTGTAGGCTACAAAAAAATAAAAGTGATGCAAAAAGTGCTTGATAAATTTGCACTTTCAGTTCCAGTGGTAGAAAAGTGCGACAACGCGACATAGCTCCTGTGCTCAAGGAAAGCTTTATACACAAATTGTCGATGTGAGAGCCCCATGATAGATTTGAGCTAATGTAACACCGAAAAGTGTACATTAACAATTAATTTCTTGTGTTCATCACAGGAAATGTATTGCTTCAAATCGACCGATTTATTTTTGGCACGAAAAAAGTGTTCGAGTCTTTGTTGGGTTTATTTGGAGGTGGTTAGACTGAGACCAGAATACTGTTTTGTTCCAAGGACGTGATTACAGTTTAACGCAAAAACTTTTTCGTCATGTTTGAAGAGAGGGATAATGCTGTCATCCACATAGACTGTAAATTTACAAATGCTTACAATAAATGCTTACAATATTGTTAATTTATACGGTAATGAAAAGAGGACCGAAAATACAACCTTGGGCTGCGCCACATTTTATAAAAAGGGGAGATGAATGATAATTGCCGATGAACACAAATTGACTTCTGTTGGTGAGATATGAGCAGAATAATTCGAGCTGATTACCACGGATCCCGTAGTCTGATAGGTTCAGTGGAAGAATGTTATGGTTCAGTGAATCGAAAGTCTTACTATCATCAATAAAGAGACTGAGAGTTATATATTTGTTATCAATGTTTTGTAGCACACACACATTTAGAGCCAATAAAGCATTTCAGTAGGATGCCCTTTCCTGAAAACAAACTGTGCATTAGAAGAAATATGTTTTGCCGACGAAGCAATTGAGGTGAGAAAAGAAATATTTATCTATGCTTTCCTAAAAATTGAACCACAGATATAGGTCTATAAGTTCTTGCGTCAATCTTATTCCCACCTTAATAAATGACAGAAACCTTAGCTCTTTCGTTCACCAGGAAATTCACCTAATTCAAGAGCGAGACTCAATAGGCAAACGTGAACAGGTGGGACGTAATTATTAACATATTTTTGGCCTAATCTGCAAGCTATTTATGGCTAATGCCTTGCTGTTTTTAGACCTGTAAATTTACGAGAAATCTTACCTTTGCTAATGTCATGCAAAGCGAAGCTATCAGCTGGGCAACTGGTTGTGAGCCGGATAACTTCTCGGTTTCTATCTGGCATAGCGTGTCGCAAGAAAACAAATTAAAGATGATTGGCGAGCACCGGTCTGATGATTTCACGGCTATCAAGCCTTAAGTATAGGGTTGTTTATGGTTTTAAAATCCCGAACCCTCATAAACGCTTTCCACACAATTTCGGGCTGCTGCTATTTAAATAACAGAAATTTTACGTTGATATTGTGCTATCTTTGATGATTTTCGCTCGGCGTTAAATTTGTTTGTGAAAGCTTAAAACATTTTGTATCTGACGAGAACGTTGTGCCTAGCAAGGTGAATAATTTATTTTTATCATCTTTTTATAAGCTGTGTGACCCAAGGCTCTTTTATTCTTTTAGATGTTTTAAAAGAAATGAGCGGAAAGTGTGCGGTGTAATTTTTTTTAAATATTTCAATAGACGTAGAATATTCAGTGTGCAAACTTTCACTTTTCTATATAAAACACCGATCTTGAGCACTAATATTACGGTTAGATAAAAGCAAAGCATCAACTGATACGTACTGCATTGCAATAACGTCCTATGACGACTTGTATGCGTTTTTGGGGTAAAGAAAAACATGAATATTTGGCATTGGTCCCATACAGCTGAAGCTATAATATCTGAGCTTGACACCAAAGTTCCATGTTAGTATAGAACAAGTATAGAGTGGACTTAGGGTGATGTATGTCAGCGTAGGTATATTCCTAAACACTGGTGAACAAATAGTGATATTGAAATTCTTGATGTAGGCGTAGTTTCAAGAATATCAATGTTTAAATTTCCACCACATACCAGTTTGAGATTATTCGTTGATACAACATAAAAAAATTCTTCACAAAAGCTCATAAAGTGCAAGATTCCAATATGAAGGGCGAGTCACAATAGCAAACTCGCCGCAGTTTTGTTTTCGCGTTAATACCTTGTAATCACTGATAATGTAGGTATGATGTCCTAATATATTATAATCGCGAGATGCTTCGATGTAAATGGTGACACCGCCGCCCCTTACGACTACTGCGATTGATGAAGCACTTTTTGTACTCATCAAGTAGATGCATCGCACAGCAGTCATAGCATCATGTTTCTGTAAGCGTAAATATGTCCTAACAAAAGTAAAATTGATCTAGGAAATAGCAAATCGTATCATACTTAGAGTAGAACGCGCATCGACATGCAACACAGAACTGTGTAGCAGTAGATAAAAGAATTTCATGTGACAGTGCAAAATTTTGATAATTCTTTGCGAAAAATTAACTGTGCACACACACACACACACACACACACACACACACACACACACACACACACACACACACACACACACGCACGCACAAACACAAGAAAGCTCGGATTGCACTGACTGTATCTCAAAAAGCCGTCTCCACAAGTGATTGTTGTGACCTTTGAAGTATCCGTTTTTATTGCGGATGGAGATGGCTCTGCACTGGTAATATTTGTTACGTCTGATAGCTATACTGAACAGCCTCCTTAGTGTAGGGCAAAGATGCTTGTTGACATAGATAGCATTTTATTTATTAGGTCCTAAGCTATGGTTAGTGAACCGAACTTTCCTCGCCATCATTAGCTTCATGTCGCACTTTGAGCAGAACTCCAATTGCACAATTATGTTGTTCTTTCCGAATTACGAATAGGGACGTGATGACAAGTCTCGATGTCGCATTCGCTTTCCGCGTCACAGCCATTCCGATGGCAGACAAAATGGCTGGGATGTTCTCATTTTTAGTCTTAATAACTCCTTCAACTTTGAGATAGGCTTTTCTAAAAATATTCTTTAGGATCAACAACACGGTTCTCTGTTTCACCATTCTTTCACTGCAATAAAATATACTTTGCATTGCTTGTATGTTTGTCTTTTGAAAGCTGCCTATTGCACGTTAAAGAACTCCAGGTGGTCGAACTTTCCAGATCCCTTCGCGACAGCGTCTCCCATAATCATATGGTAGTAAGGGAGGTTAAACCCCACGCATGAATTATCAATCTAAAGCTCATGATAGGCGTCAATTTCAATGTCAAATCTCTCCTTCAAGTCTTCTATTTCTCTGCGCGTGTATGCAGTGCTATGTGTCATGTTTTGCTGCTCAGTTTTCAGATCACGAACACTACTGCGCAGATCTGTTTCATACCCTTCGCGTGACGGTTTTATTTCTAACTTAATTTCACCATTTTATTTGTGAGGATTTTTGGTTTCACTCAAGCGATTTCCTTCGACATTGTCACAAGATGTTGACTTGCTTAGCAGCAGTGACGAAAGCTACAAACAAAAGCAAAAAAGCTGCCAAAGTTGCACAAAAATCACCTGCAGCAAAAAGACCGGTATCAGAGCAAGGAATACCGGTGTCGTCGCCACTGCTAAGTGAAACTGGAAAAAAGGGGAGCTTCTTTTGTACTCTCACCAAGAATAACGTCAAGATTTTTTCGCATAGAAACACACTTGCATAAAGAGTGGACACTCCCGTAAACCCCAGCAGCCGAGCTACTGCGCTGCTTTCAGCGCCACGAGTTGCTGGTCAGCGCAATATTACCTTCAGCATAGATAAAATAACAAAAAATTTCTCTTTTCAATGCTCCGATTAGAACCCGTACCCTCATTCCTCGAAAGCGTTTGAGTTTACCACTAAGCTACACACCCATGCTTCCGCGAGGAGTATACATGTGTAGCTCACCTAAATCACACCCACAAGGATTTCGTCAGACGAGACGTTTGGTGCATAGCGTCACGATGGACCCAAGCTAACGGGGTAGTGGTGCGTTTCGACTTCCTCGCATGCCTAGCCGTGCGTGGCTAAGCCGCCTCCGGGTAAAT
The DNA here is from genome assembly GCF_043290135.1 of Rhipicephalus microplus. Classification (NCBI taxonomy): domain Eukaryota; kingdom Metazoa; phylum Arthropoda; class Arachnida; order Ixodida; family Ixodidae; genus Rhipicephalus; species Rhipicephalus microplus. Next base: position 60,252,289 of record NC_134701.1, read on the forward strand.
GAAGACGCTGGGAGTTCAGCCGATGCCGCGTGATTGGACCTTTAGGCTCTTCGGTAGAGGCAACGCACCCTGTTGGCCTCGGCTTTACGTAGACAGCACCCCTATGCTGACCCACTAAGAGGAAATTGGCAGTCGCCTTTTCCTCTCTCTCTCTCTCTCTCTCTCTCTCTCTCTATATATATATATATATATATATATATATATATATATATATATATATATATATATATATATATATCTTCGTCTTTGTCACCTTTTATATCTTTCCTGTCTACTTCTTCCTTCTGTTTACTTCCAATTTTCCTGGCGCCACGCGTAATCGTATGCAAATAGCCTACATTGGTGTAGCTGCATTGGGTCATGGCAGCGTTGTACGCCTGACGTGTGCAAGCTTTCAGCATCCGCAAAGTAGCAGCGTCTGTTTGTTGGGCTCCGCGATGGGTTAGCTGTCAACGCTGCTAAACAACATACAATTATCATGCATAAGCCGTTTTCTTTGGTTAGTGATCGTTTCTCCTAAAAGCGGTTACGCACCAAAGACTGCATTTTTTTCAACCAGCCAAGACAAATATCCCCTAGCTTCCATGTTACATACTCGGAAAACGTAATAAACAAACCAGAAATGTATCTTCCTTCGTAATTGCTAAGTGTTTTACCGAAACTTCTGGTGCCAGGTACAAGGTTGTCAAAATGGCCAGCAGAAATCTGCTTCTCGAGACACGAGAGAAAGACCGATTACAAAAGCTCTACACTCTTACAACTCTTCGCGACACATGATTCAATACTACCCCACACAGGTTTAATAACTCAGCTCGAGGGGTAGTATCGGACGCAGACCTGCTTGACCTGACCGAAGCTGAACTTCTTGAAGGAGGGAAGAGCCAGAACGTAACCAACGTACAGCAGATTAAGAAAAGAAGAGAAAATGAAGAAACACCAACTAAACACCTGTATTGAACTTTCCTTCAATCAATCTGCTGGAAACCATTCAAAGCGCGTGTACGAAAACTTCTTTGAGGCCATATATTCCTAACTCCCGCTGATGCTTCTAAAGTCAGCGATATGTTCATGGCTCGCGAAGCTGTCTTGATCGGCAAATTTGTGCTCTATGTTGAGTTTTGAGCCACGCATCCGACAACTGCAAATAACCGGCGCACTGTATGAACTGTGGAAAAATCATGGCGCATACTCACAATCTGGTTCATTTTGAAAAAAAATCAACAGGTTGAAAGTGAAGGAAAACATCTCGACATTTTATGGCCCCACATGTGCTGATGCGGCTCGTTAGGGGGCACCCCCGAATCAGACCTCGCCACTCCTTCAGCCTGTGCACAACGTGCCATCGGCTGTAGCGCCTGCCCCCAAGGCGGAAGTAGTTGAGTCTACGCCGCCTACTAGCAAAGAGACCTGAGATTCCAGGGACCTCAGGTCTCAAGGCCTCGCCTCACTAGGCGAGGCCTAACCTTCAAAGATCCAGCTCGCATGTGCGAACAATCAGTGCTTCCGAGGAGGCAATGAATACAGCGGCACCCATAATGCCGAAAGAGTGGCACAGCTATTTGAAGCGCGCACAAGAGAACTAAAAAGCTGATAACAGGGCCTGATGACAGCCCTGTTACCTGAGTTCAAACATTCAGCCTAAACAAGTCTCTCCCTCAATGTACACACAGCACTACTTCACTTTCAATATGGAAACACAAATTATATATTGAAACGTTAGAGGGCTGCTTAAAAACCTCGACGATGTCCAAGAGCTTTTAAGCAACACTCACCAAAAGTGCTATTTGTACAGGAAAAAGTGCTGTTTGCACAGGCCAACGGAATGAATAGTGCAGTCGTAATTTGTTTAAGCACATAATGTGCAAAATTTTGTTTACTCCGAACCAGCGTAAGAAAAAAGCTGCAACACTGAATATAGTAGCCTCAAATCAAAGATCACATAATGCAGAAAGGATTTTTTGGAACAAGAACACATAGTATACCTCGTTAATTCAAAGTCACATATCTCAAAAAATCAGCGAAGTGGAAATTTTTTGGCACCGAACATTTTCCTATACGCCTATACATACCATTGCCTTTATATCGAAGCAGGTTTGGGATGGATTGTCGGTAACTTGAATTCTCGAGCATGAGTGAAATGAAAAATTAGCCGCTGGACCGTTTCACAAGACTCACACGATGCTGCAACGCCTGGAATCCGTCCATTTTTTATTATCCTTGCCTGTCACTACATTCATTTTTCCTCGAAGGCAAAGGGCACAAAGTCTCAGCGAAGCTACACGTCAGCATTGTCAAGCAACCCTGTGGCGTGTCATGTGACACATGCGCTGAGGAGAGAGGCGCCCACGCTTGGCGTAGCTTGTATTGTTTGCTCTGTGTAGCGCACATGATTTTCTCTGAGGTGTGATTTCCGATCATCTACGGAAACCATACAAAATAAATTTTTCGCCGACTGTGACGAGCGGCAAGCATGGCCTCGAACAGTGCACGTAGCTAACACTACAAAATAAGGCTGCCCAATTAAGATAAAGAGAAATATGCCGAACAAAATTTAGCATCGTTCGAGAATTCGAGCATTGCGCAGCCAGCGAAAGCTGGTTCGAGGGACGCAGTTCCCAGACGTGGAAGGGGCATTGATGGTGTGGCTGCAAAATTCAGAAGAAGCCAACCTTATCGTCACTAAAGCAATAATGATGGAGAAGGCAGACGCTCTTGCAAATGGCCGTGCAAATGGGGCACACAGACTTCAGTTGCAGCAGCGGCTGGTTTGACTGCTTCAAAAAAAAGAAAAGTGTGACATACAAGTTAGTGCATGGCGAAAGCGCAATATCCACACATCCACGGCAGACGATTGGCGCAGCAGCCGGCTTGTCGAGTTGCTAGAGTTTTGCTCACACCGACTGTTTGAACACTAGAAAGCACTGTTTTTTTTTCAAATGTTGCCGAGCCACACCTTCACACTGAAGGGTGCCGAATGCTCGGGAGTGCAGCAATAGCAGTATAGGGTCACTGTCTTTTTTGGGGCAAATGCCACAGGTGAAGTAAATTTGGCAGTTTGCCACAAGCAGATATCGCAAAGACACATGACTTTACTGAATATGAGGAACTGTGTCAAGAGCAAATGGGTAATGGTGCCGCCGAAAGTGACCTAACTTTGGAAGAGTACATACTGTGTGAGCCGGTGTGAGCCGGAACGGCCTTTAACATAGATGACGGCGAAGACGATCACGTTGCCGAACCACCTCGAGGGGTGCTAACACCTTCTTGGACGACAAATTTGCTGCACTTGCTTTGTAATAAGGTCGAGTGCAGTGGCGGGAAAGATTGACTGATGAGATGTGTCAAGCAGCTGGAGCGCGCTTTCCTAGGCCCGAGTGGGACCATAAAACACACAAGAATTAGCCAGTTTTCCTCTGTCAAATAAAGTAGTAGTGTGGCAAAACCCAGCTGGTTAAAGTTTCTTGTATGTTTTATTTTCTTTTGAACCTTCACGAGTTCAAACTGCTGCAGAAGAGCCAAGTAGTGCTTTTTCTGAAAAGCACTCATATTTACCGGCAATCAGCGTAAATTTTTTTGATCTTGAAAGTGTGTTTATTTGGAATGATTCCCTTGTTTTTACGACTTCGAGTTAACGTGGTATTTGTGTACATTTGAAATGGGTTCGATACAAAAATTGCCTATTTCATATTTTGTTGCCTAATATCTGCAATGAAACCAAGATGACTTTACCTTGATAACACGGGTGAAAGCTTCAATGATGTATCATGCATGTCAGATTAAGCAACTGTGTTTATAAATATTAATAATGTGTCGCTTCCTCGCTCTTAATACTACAATACGACACTTTAAATCTTCTCAAACTGCATAACTATCTTCCATGCACGTGAAAAGAATTTACAACGTCATGCAGAACATGCTTACAGATTAATGCGAGAAACATGGTGAACAAAAAATACCGGCCACCCTAATTTTTCACCGCACCTGTTTAATATTGTCATGTTCATCATACTGAGCTACTTCCCTACTCAAACGTTCCATATATATGGATACCCTACACACGGAAATATTGGAATACGGGAGCCGTATATGCGGAAAGACCATGCGGCACTCCACATATAAGGAAAGGTCTAAGATACGGAAAGGTCTGCACATAAGAAAAGGCGTATAATTAGGCAGAAATGACATTGATGTCTGAATCTGGTGGAAAACAATATCATGTGTAGATTAAATGGGCGTGCACATCTAGTGTACATGTTATATTGTGTACAAATCGTCCCAATATCTCTTAAAGAAGCTGATGAGAAAACAAAATATTTATTCTTTCGAAAAGTCGTGACGCATGAGCAAAATACGCTTTTAGAGAAAGTATGCTAGGCAGCTACTCAATTAACCAGCTTGGCATCATTTGTCGTGGTTACATTGTAACCAAAAACGCAGTGTTTTATGCAATATGAAAAAAGTTACAAAGTTAGTAATTGCAATACAAAAGTATTGATATGTATATCGAAAGCATCCCTGCTACAATAATTATAATTTTTTATTTGTCTATACGCTCCAACTGTGAATAACCACATCACAGTGTAGATGACATGCAAATGAGGTGACGCTTCACTGAAATTTCACGGGTTGTACCTCAGCCACAGAATGGGGGCACAAAACATATTGCAACGACAGCAATGTTACAACGAATGCTTTATACTTAAACAATAATCATATCATTGTGAAAGTGAGGTCTTGTGTTTATCTCTTGACTGCATTGTGCAGATTGGCCAAATGCTGCTTGAGGCACTGTCACCGCTGCGGATACATCAAGTTGCTGCCATGCACCTTGATGTGTCCTTCAGCGGCACCTAAAAATGTAAATGACTGGCACAAATGATGTCAGACACACATGCAAAAACCTTAGTTTACGTACACAAGTAATATAGCACACACAATTATGCTGAAAAGGAAAAAGGCACAATCCTTCATGTTATGCTTATAAGAATCTTATAACAAGTGCACAAATGAGCTCTGCTACATGCACGAAAACAGCAAGATTTTTACATAAAATATAGCTAGGTTGCTCTAACGACTTTCAACAGTACAGTAAACCCAGTGAAATAGTATTATCAAATCGGGAATTAAATGCTTCCTACACTAAAATATTAGGAACTGAAAGTAAAAGCCCTCAATGTACAATGTCAAATTTTATGAATGGCAACAAGCAAATGCATGAACCGAGCACTATGGCAGCTGCTTGAAGCGTGATCAACTGGGAGTGATATAGACCAAAGCCTCTATTCCTGTCAGCTAGTTGCGACCAAAACAACCAGCCATTGGTGATATGGAACTTGGGGCAAGATTGCAGCCCTGTCCCCATCAAGGCGATTACGCCCAGCCTCTCATGTAATTGTTTTCAAGGGGAGGCAGTTGCTAACTTGCCGATGGTTCTATATTACCAAAGGCCAGTTGTTTTGCTCGCCATCAGATGACTGGAATAGAGGCTGTGTTTACTATCGATCTCGCTTGAACCCGCTACAAGCGGCCTCTACAGGGCTCGGGTCATGCATTCGCGTATTCCCTTTCATAAACAAATACACTGCACATTTAAGAGTGCGTACACGTAGATTTGCTGCCTAACTTTTCAGTTTGGGTGCAAAATTGCCACCTTGAACCATGTTGTAATGTGAAACTCTGCAATTGATGAAGGCAAAAAATTACGATGAAAGCAAGCTAGACATTGGAGCTGCCACTACAAATCTGTGCAAGTCAGACTTCTATAGACTACCACAGTAAAATAGGGGAGCGAGAGGTACAAAAATGAACCGCCAACAGAAGAGTCAAGTGTATGTGCTATCCGTTACTGCTTACGCCTCAGTACACCCAGCGTGCTCATAACATTTAAATTACCAATAGTTCAAAACACTACTCTATAAAAATGTAAAATATGCAGTAAAACTGAATTACTCCATAAAAACACACATGGGCATCACCTTTTTTCATAGCAAATGCAAATAAAATCTTGGAAGAGAAACATCAAGTTTGAAGTCACATTTTTTACAAAGGTTACCAAGATTATAACCAATCGCGCTCAACAAGACTAGTGTTGATTCTTAGGGCCTATATTCACTGCACTATTGAAGTATACCACAAAAAAGCACAGCAATGAAGCAGAGAACCACAAAAATAACAGAAAAAAAGAACCATACTTTATCGTTAGCTACAATGCCTTTGCAAAGGTATTATTGCCTCGTCTTGCCACCTTTTATCGAGGTAACCGGAGTAATATAGCTGAATCGTCACTGTGGGGTCAAAATCTGTTGGTGAAATCTCAATCGAAGAATTGGTGAAGCTCGCCCTAAACTAGGCTGCACAAGCTTTGAAACAGCGATACTGCACAAATTTCAAGACAACACTGATTGTTTCTGGTTTGTTTCTATGCCTAAGCTTAGATACAAAGGGTTCATTCAATTGCTGATAACAACGAAATGCTATCAGAATTGCCCAGAAGTTAAAGTGCATTCAGTCATTTGTCGTTTTTCCTACTGGGCCATTCAAGAATAAACATCAAAACCTATTTGTCCGGCAACCACCACAACTATTCATAGTTAAAAATAGTGCGAGTTTACTCTATTGAAAACAGTAAGTTGTTAGAATAGTTCAGAGAACAAAATATTAGGTCACAAAGGTGCCTTCTGAACTGCGGAGAATGTCTTGTGGGTGTTGTTTGTGAGAAAATTTACAAGGATTGCTTTTTTGTCATATCAATTTTGGTTTACATATCAACTAAAGGTGCTTGTGTAAGCTAAATCAAGCTGAGTAATTTTCTGTCACATAGCCTTCCGAGATTTTGCCAAATAGTTAGATATTTGCATGATTCCTAAGGCAAGACTGCACTTTGTATGAATATCTGAGGAATGAAAACTTCCTCCACAGAAGGTACGTTTTGCGAAAAAATTATTCTTGGGTCCTCAAGTGGGTAAAGTTTAACAGAAAGAAAATGACGCATTTTAATATATAAACATTTTTGTCCACATTGACATGCGATTTGCACCATTGGGTGGGCCAATTGAAACTTACTTTTATATGTAAATCAAAATCAAATAAACATTTCTTGTTCTATGGCAAGCTCTATCATTATAGTTTTCGTTTCAAACAAGTGAATAACTTTTCAAATTTCCCATTGACGGTCTTGGGGAACCTTGGGATGTAAGCCATCGTTAAATAGGTAAACAGCTATCAATAGTCAATTTCAAAATTGTTTTCTTTCTTAAAACAAAAGCTGTAACGACATGACTTGCTATATAAAGAGAACTGTCTTTTTTCGTTCGCAGTGTCCAAAAAATGCGCTATTATTACTTAGCTTGGAGCACTATACTCGAGTACATTTACTTATTATCTGTACCCAATTCGGCAAAAAAATAATTTCGAGGTGGTAGTTTAAAAATACTTTTTTTCATAAACAACAACTAAACGACTTCTTAAGAAGTTCAGAAGGCACCAGGTGGCCAAAAACGTTGTTTCGTCTGATATGTTTTAGCAATTCATTGTTTTCAATTCAGTCAATGAGCATAGTATTTTTGTTTCAAATACATTTAGGGTTGTTTGCCAAATGATTGGGATGTTTGGTGTAGAATTGCCCCACTGCCATTATTTTTTCTTCGAAAGTAGAAACTATCACCCTTACGTTGCTGCCATTCTTACATAGAATGTCTGCATAGGAAACACAAAAAAGGCAGGTCGGACAAAGTTCGAAAGGTAAGATATTTTGATATTGGATAAATTCATTACCATAGAGAGCAGCAAATCAACAATAATTCTGCGTAGTCCAAGACACAAGCTATGCACCAGTATGCTAAAAATCTAGCGCAAATTTTTCATTTGATGAGATGTGAAGCACATATTGCACGACTAACCAGCCTGATATCAAACTGAATGAAGTTCAACGCACTTGTAGTGGTGGCACGTGGTACTGATGAATGAACGACTAGACAACTTGAGTGCCCATCGGAACAAAAGCCCTTTATTCCGACTTCCGCGTGTTTATGTACATAAACAACACTGGCGCCACCTGCGGCAGTGATCGTGGAACCGAAATCAAATAGGCCAATATACAACACATTCCATTCCTTAAAAATGCCTATATGAATTAGGGATTTAGTATATTAGTATGTTAGCACTTACGCAAAAAACAATATACCATAATACTACCTGTACAATGAGCGTAACTTTTTAGTACTACAAAATCACATAAGTTACAAAAAGATTCCACCACATTGGATACGTCCGTTTCATTCGCATTAGCACAACTTTTCTTGCTACACCTTGTAGACATAACGCTCTGGTGGTAGTCTCTTTCTTGGTGGTAGCGTTGCTGTGTGACTGCTCCTAGCGACTTGGCTGACTGCATCGCAGCACGCGACCTGTGGCCTGCGCAGCCGAAGGAAACGTAAGTGCCTGCGTAGCATACGCAGGAGACTTGGGTGCCTGCGCAGAGTATGCCGGAGACATGGGTACCTGTGCAGCGTATGCAGAAGACGTGGGGGCCTGCGCAGCGTACGCAGGAGACGTGGGTGCCTGCGCAGCCAAAGAAGCAGCAGCTGAAGTCCTGGTAGGTATCTCAGCGGTGGGGCCCCCGCATGTAGGCAGAGATCGTCCTTCTCTAGCTTACCGTTTCCTCCCCACGTATAAAGGGCGGCAGAGGCTCGTGGCACCCCTATTGAAAATTTCCATATGTATGGAGTCCGTAGACACAGACTTATTGGAATATGGATCGCCATATCGCCATATCTAATAGAGATCCATTAAGATGCGGAGATATGGATTTCTATAAGATGCGGACATAAAGCTATCTGCATAATGCGGAGATAAGGATTGCCATAAGATGCGGGCATAAGGCTTCCGCATGATGCGGATATAAGGATTGCCATAGGATGCGAATATGATACAGCCACGAATTTCAGTTTTCTGTCAAATATTGAACCATCACAATTGCATACTTAGTTCCACAGCATATAAAAATGCATAGATATTTTTATTTATTTATTTAACATACCTTACAGGCTCTCGTTAGAGCATAGGGTAAGGGGGGCTTACAGAAAAAAGAAAGAAAAATGAGAACGTATACAGTTCAAATATACAAATAAATGCAACATAACAGCGACACTAATCACAGTTATAGAACAATGAAAATATAGTCACCAAGTATATGCACCTCCATACAAATGTCTATGCAATGATGCTAGATGTAGTGAGAGAGTAGTTTCTCGCGGAACGCGTTGTTGTTAGTGACTGAAACTATCTCGTCGGGAAGATCATTCCACAGTGAGATTGCCTGTGGCAAAGCAGATAAGTTGAACGCGCGTGTTCATCCAAAAATACGCTTAAAGCTGCGCTGATTTCGCATGCGTGCACCCATGCGATCTGGTGTGTGTAGAGGGAAAGCGCATTGATTTCTGCTATTAATGTACTTGTGAAACAACACAAGGAGGGCTATCTTGCGGCGGATATCCAATGGTTGTAAACCGATCTCGCGTTTAATTTGAGATACACTGCTGTGACATATGTAGTTCTGAGTGATGAAGCGGGCTGCTCTGTTTTGAATGGCTTCTATCATCTGTATTAAATAGTTTTGATAAGGTGATCAAACTGGTGAGGAATATTCTAACTGTGGACGTACGAATGTTAAATAGGCTATTTTGCGGACGCTCTATGTGGAGCAATGGAGATTTCGACGTAAATAACCTAGTGTTTTGGATGCCTTGGAACAAATGGAAGTTATGTGGGAAGACCATGAAAGTTCAGAGTCAATAATAACCCCTAGATATTTGTATGATGTGGTTCGAGATAGTTCACTATTTTTTAATTTTGTATGAAAAAGTGGAAATCGAGGTTTTTCGGGAAACCAACATTATTTTACATTTTGAAGTGTTCAAGCTCATTAACCACTTATTACACCAACTGCAGACGAGGTCTAGGTCACCTTCAAGGGCCTGATGATCAGAGGGAGATGTTATGGTTCGATAAATGACACAGTCGTCTGCAAACAGGCGTATACGGGATGAAATGTTAATCGGCAGATCGTTGATGAAGATTAAAAAGAGTAGAGGACCAAGGACGCTACCCTGCGGCACTCCTGAAGTGACTTCTGCGATATCTGAATGAGAATCATTCGCAAATGTGAGCAGTTCACGAAATGAAAGAAAATTTCGAAGCCATGATAGCGTTAAGCAGTCCAATTTATGAGAAGACAGTTTGGAAATCAGACCTATATATATACATACCATGTATATATATATATATATATATATATATATATATATATATATATATATATATATATATATATGGTAGACATATATATACCATATATTAACATATATATCAACATATATAACGCTGAAAGGAAACACATGTGTATTTGGAGGCATGCAGCGAGGCTAAGAAAGCTTGGTAAAACTATTATATGTTGGGTTGCAGAGTACATGTGTAGCTTCAGAGTTAATAATGTTCATAAAGAATGAAATCATGTCTATTTAGTGTTTTGTAATGCTGATTTGTATTTCTGCAGGAATTTTGCATCAGGCTTAGGTAAAAAGTGTTCGTTTTTATGTTGACTTGCATGGTGCCTGCTAATTATACTCTATATTAGCAATATATAGGCAATATCATTTAACATGCTCTGTCTTGATTACACACTTTTTACTACAAGCCCCAGTGATAACACGTTCTGCCCATGTGTGCAAGCTCAGGTCCCACAATCATATTCCAATTCCATGCATGAACATGGTAAATACATGCTTATGACGAAGGTTGACTGAACATACATTTCGGACTGCAATTTATTGTTTCAGCACATTAAGCATATCCGCGAGGTGCATGTTGACGCATCTCTGGCGCTCCGCCTTCGTTGCCGCAGTCGGATGTGCGTCGACGTGCAGGTCGAACGCATCTGAAATAAATCGCGAATGAATGTTGTCAGACTAAAGCTTTTTTACAGAAGACAATTAGGGCCGAACAGAATGATGAATTGCCATAAATAGCTTATAATTAAGTAAGAACAACGGCACAGTTATCACAAGAAGGTTTTTCCACAGGTAGGTGACTGCACACATGTGCAGGTAAACATCATTTAGGCCAGCATTTATTCACGTGCTCAATAAAGGCCAGGAATGGTCCATGCACAGAAGTAGCTCGCACATCCTCATGTTGAACAACCAATATTGAAGCCTTTAGTGAGGACTCCTTAATTATTAAGCTTTTAGATGACAAGGCAGGTATTACTTTCTTCAACGCAGTAGTTCTTCATAGGTTGGACCACAAAGCCCTAAAAACGAGATAGCATCACGTACATAACAAGTGAAGGGCCTACATGAATTAAGGCAGATAAGCTCAAAGCCTGCACCAAAATTTACATAAAAAATACACAGAAGATCCACAACCACGTTAGTGTGGCATTCAAGTTTACCAAACTAAAAACAAAAATCAGAGACCACCTTTCTGGCAAGATTGCCATGTAACTTTAAAGCAGCTAGAGCCAAAAAAATATATTTACTTTTTTTGGGGGGCGCACGTGCAAGCATACTTCCACCTGTCAATGCTGTAATCTTATTTAATGCTTTTTTTACCACAACAGATCGTTCCTTTGAATTCAGATACACAGAATATGCACAATCAAGTGAGCATGAAAGTAATGTATACCAAACTAAAGATAAGAATGACCTTATTGGCAAAATGCCACGTAACTGCAAAACAAACAAGATTTAGAAACCTTTCAATATCTACAAAAAACGGTTAAATGAGTACCCTATCACAGCCAGATTATAAGATCACAAAATGCTGCAAGTTTCATTTGTGAGAAAATGAGCAACACTTCATATTCCTGCTGCAAGATGTGCCAATTTTCAAACTACGAACTATGAGGCTCCTATCTTGTGTGAAGCATAAGAGTGCACAAGCCAGAAATGCAACCCAGTCAACATGCATTATTTGCTTTACCAGATATAGTTTCTGGGTGTGCAGGCTTAGATAGCGCTCTTTGTTTGCATTGACACCTGATGGAAATAATGGCTCAAAAAACGCCATCTTTGAATGACGCTTAAGCGCAACAATGCTCAGCTAAATTCACATAAGACTGCAAACAGGTATGCGTAAATGACACAGCAGTTGTCCCACATTCACCGATTTCACAAGTTGCACTCATGATGTGATTGGTGCCAGTGGTAGAAGCCAGGAGATGGCTACATTAACGTATAAATTTGGTGTTGAATTCTCTCCTAATACTTGAGTTTTCGTGCACATGATCTCTACATTCAGTTCGAATGACTAACTAGGAATAGTCGAATAATTATGTTATGTGTAACCACTTTACCAATACAAAAAAGGGAGGTCAATGGTATGCTGAATCTCAGAGATTTTTTCAAAACTAAAGGTCAGAAATAAAATGCCACTTACTTCGCAGTGCGAGCAGTTTTACAGGAGATAGCGCTCCTTTTTCTGGAACAGCAGGGCCTCCCTCCTTGTTGATTTGATTTGATATGTTGGGTTTAACTTCCCAAAACCACTATATGATTATGAGAGACGCCGTAGTGGAGGGCTCCGGAAATTTAGACCACCTGGGGTTCTTTAACGTGCACCCAAATCTGAGCACACGGGCTTGTTGATAAACCACAGGCATGGGGCACCAGTTATACTACGGTTGTACAACTCTTTGATGCCCCACAACGCCTTGGCGGTCTCTCGCACAAAGAGGGAGTCTTTTTTCTCCTACAGCAGCCTCTTCCATTTATTTTGGCCCATGAAAACACCTGAGCCAAGGTTGACCTGCACAAGAAAAATCAGAATGACAATGAAGTTCCTATTACTCCAGTATATGTAAACACTGCTACAAAAATGCCACTACAGTGACGAAAAATTCCCCATCACCTCAACCAGAATGTAATACAAAGCCAAATTCATTCAGGACTACTCTTTCAAATACTTCTGCTTCACCCAAGTCTTCAACAATACAAAGGACAGGGAATGGCAAACTGTTTTATAAAGTCTCAAAACTGTGCATGTCAGCTAGGAAATATTGGGGGAGCTCGCTACTTGCTTTGCTATGTTGCTGCCAAAATGTCTCTTTATGTGAGACTGGCTTAATTTTTACTGCTACAGGTAAATATTTTTTGCCAGTAAGATGCTGAGCAAAAGACTGTCCACCCACCATGATGTACTTTGAGTGTTTCACGACAGCATGTAGACTATGGTGAAATCGCTCTTCGTCTTTAAGAATTTTGTAGCATTTTACGACATAGCTCGGGCATTGCACAAAAAAATATACTGTGTTATTTTGCGATCAATGAGGTCGGTACAAATAAACATGCCACTTTGAAGGTAGGTGTCCAGTTGCCCATGCAGCTAAAGTAAAACAAGTGTACTGCAGCTGCTGTGGCTAAATACTTATGCTATCATTAACAGCAAGCATGAAACTCTAAAAAAACACATGACAGGCTGATATGCAATAAGTCAAAATAAATTGCGACAGTCACATCAAATCAAGCTGGAGTTTAAAACAATGGCTGTGTATGGCACCCATGCCATTCCAAAGGAACACAACAAATGTAAATCTTTTTAGTTGTACCTAATGCGAGCCTAAAGACAAAAATAACTGTCATATATTCACCACAAGAAAAAAGCCAGATTGTGACTCACAGCAAATTCAGCCATTTAATTTCAGTTGACCAAAAGTGCCACATAACATCTCCTCAAATGGATGTCCAAATAAACTATGATGCAGGTACACATGTCAAAACAGTAATAACTTACAATAAAAAACTATGCTCTCAAAAACCAACTGCCTTGAACTTCACTACCATATGTTTATTATTAGATGACAAAATCAATTGGAAAAATTTGTTTTTAATTTCCTGCCCAAATCTTCATTGGCAATGTCATATATTTCAGTTTTTTAACCCTTTAGCCACAGGGGCCAAACGACTTGGTGTAATAACTGTCTACCTTTCATGGAAGACAATCCACTCTATCCGTCAACATCTATGATGTCGCCGCAACTTGTGCGGGAAGTTCCAGGTGGCTTTGCCACCCACATTTTCCTTTTGCACATTTTTATCCCTTAAATATAAGCATCTACTCTCGGCACGCGTGCAGATTTTGGTATGGTTAAAGAGTAATTTACCAATAAGAGAAAAATTGCTTGTCTCTTTAGAGTCCCTTTGAATGGCACATACAATGGCAAATTACAATGATAACGGCGAAACAAGTTAGGCAGCGGCATCTCTTTAGGGAATAACCCATACACAAGGTAAGCTTTCATTAGCACAATGAGTGGCAAGGGGAAGCTAAACTTTTCATTCCTCTTTTGCCCAGTATATTAGCATAGACATACAAAAATAATTGTTCTAATTAGAAGTTTTCGCAGTACAAATATGTGTCACCTGTATGTATCAACTATAGCTCCATGAGACACCGTGCATGTGCAACTGAAGGAAAATTAATTGTGATTTTTTTACTAAGGAGACTTATCTGTGACTGGCACTAGCTAGATAGGTAGATAGTGTCACCTCATTGAAAATATGTAATTTACCTCCTTACAATCAATTTCAACCTTCTGCCATATTTCAATTTACTATTTTTGTTACCAATTGGATGAGTGTTTGTGTAGGAGCCGAGCTGTCGGGTAACCAGCTATGTGGAACAACATATAGGCATTTGCAAGTCAGAAGCATATATAGTTGAAGGGGTCATCAATCATCCCCCTGGCTAGGAGAACATTATCTGCAAATAGCAGACACTGCTATGAACAACTCAGTTAAATCTTGTGTTTATACATGGCAAAGAGTTCAGAAGCAGACCTTTTCTTACAGAGCAAGCTAGGCCAGTGCTCACTCTTTGAGGCTGCTAGCATGTTGTTGAAGAATCAACGCCGAAAACGGAAGGGGGGGGGAGCAGTTGAAGTTCGCCGAAAGATCAACGCTGAAAATGGGGGAAGGGGGACAGCTCAACTTTGCAGCGGTTAAAACTAAGCTAGCTGCCTCATGGTCAAGTCAGTGCGCGATGCTCCAGCAGTAGAGAGGACATAACTCTAACCTTACTCTGTTTTTCAATTTTCAATTCTTCCTTTCCTTTTTTGCACACTGTGAAAGTTCATTCACGATTTTTGTGTCTGCTACTGCTACTATGAACATCAAAACAATAATTACGTAGTTTGCATACCTGATAACGTAGAACATCGATCGAGTGTGTGGTATAATTTTGCAGTGCATATAGATCATCAAGTACTTTTAACATATGACAAAACGAAGCTTACCTCAACACTTACTGTCCTAATACAGCAATGTCTCAGACTTCGAAAATGTTTTTCGTGTTAAGGCGGACGCCGTGGCGTCGGCTCCGCATCCCAAACGTGAAAAATAAAATCTTCTGCTTTGATAACATTCATATTTCAAAGCGCCTGTTTAGCTGGGAGATCTTTTTCAAGTGACACACTGTGCGGCGCTACAAGTGCAGTGCGAGAGCTCTGCATATGCGTGGAAGAGAGCTAGCGAAAGGAAAACGCACATCATTTATCCTCAGATCACATTTCCTTTGCCAGATGCGCTGTCTGTCTTGACCCAGTTGCAGCGCCACTAAGTGATGCTTGGGGATCCTTAGTCTGCTAACATTACACAGTGAGCCATACGCATGTGCATTATAGACAGTGGGAGAAAGCAATTGCATTTTACCATGCACACTCGACGTTGTGGCCATATCCGGACAAAATATTCCCCGCTTACCTCCTTAATTATTTGTGTAGCTTTTAGCAGGCTCTAGCGACAGAAGAGAAAGTGCTTGAAGCACATGACAAAGCCAGATAACTCCATTCATTCTTGACGAATCATGAAATATTCACAGCAAACGGTTCATGAGGCAAATATTTTCTGTTATAGAGATTTTTCAAAAAAATGTTTGAAAATGTGCTGTTAGTTTCAATTGTCTTTCACTCTAAGCAGCCTCGTACCATTACTTTTTTGCAATTCTGCAGCTATGCTATTTGGATATTCTTAAGCTAATGTCGAAAATAAATGCAGCGTAAACATACACAGGAACACACACTGAAATGCTCCAAAGTTGTTAACAAACAGTAAATGATATGAATGCAAAATCCTCATATTTTGTCTGCAAATTAGATGCTTTACCTGGCCATCACCTTCCAGAGTGGACGCTTCTAGAAGGTGCCCTCTTGGAGGAGCCACCTGCGTTAACCAGACAGATGCATATTATGACTTTCCACAATGAAAGATTTTTTGTCAAGTTATCAGTCATGCTATATATGCCTGACAGACTGTCCGTTCATGCTAGTACAAAACAACGTAATACATTTCAAGCACAACAGCATCCAGAAGCTGCAGTGGCGATGTAAAAAAAAATATGAGGCTTAGCAAGGCCTAATGTTATCAGAGTTCATGCACAGCCTCCAAAAAGTGCTCCCAGAAGCATAATCACGGAGCTTGTGTTCATGGCCTTGAAGAGCATTTAGCCTTTCCATTTGGTGCTGGGAGTTTTGAAAGCATAGCAACATGAAAATCACATGAGAGAACAAAAAACAGTAACAGAACAGGCTGCTTTTCAGCACTATCCTATCAGTGGCCCCCTTAACAGACACTCCTGTAGATGGACACAGCGAAAATAGCTCCCTGTATACAGGTGCTCCAGTAGTGATGATATCAAATAATTAAAAATATATATTTACAGCGATTGCATTCTAAAAATGATTCTTTATTCCACAATTCAGGTACTTTACCTGGCCGTCACATTCCCCAGCAGAAGCTGGTAGCACCAGTGTGAACGAGCCTCCTGCATTAACAAACCACGAAAAAGTTACGATTTTCCAATACAACATTCATTAGACTGTTGGCACTGTCATGTCTTTAGTGCATTCTTCATTCACCATTGTATAAGCCATGTTAATCTGCACACCACGACTAAATTTCAACTTGATAATGCATTTATACTTTTGTGACCACCAAAAAATGTCAGGACATTGAAAGAGCGGAAGCTACTTTGAGTACGGCCAGAATATTTAGTTGGTGTGAAACAAAAGTCCGCACTTTTTTACTAGTCTTTCTAACAGATTTCGAAACATGTAGGTGTATGCAGCCAGTATTATTAAGTACTAGTATTTTTGTCGCACTATGCTTTGTAGCAGGTGGAGTTAGGATGTTATCGCGATGCAATAATCAAGCACGTCACCGAGTGCATTCACGTCTACCGTTGCATAGTTTCAAATACACCAGCTGTAAGTAAAAAGAATTTTAGGGGCTAAGCTCTTTAAGACCTCACGATGTCCGCCGTCTCCTGTCTGTCCATAACTCCATTAAACCTTTAACTTTAAGCAACAGAGGGCGTTGGAGGTAACCGTTTTGCAAGTATATATATATACACATATATATATATACATATATATATATATATATATATATATATATATATATATATATATATATATATATATATATATATATATATATATATATATATATAACCACGTTCATATACCACACATTCTCTTCTCTCATATAGAAAAAGATGAACGCAGAAAAGCGCGACGTGCTGAGTATCAGTGTCGCCGTCTACGGGAAGCTACCGCAGAGACAAAAGAGAAGGAAGCGGATGCAAAGTGGCAATACCGACAAGAAAATTCTACACCAGAGACGTTGGGTAATGAAGCTGTGATTAGGAAGTCAAAACGCAACCCGGAACTCGAAACCTCATATCAGCTATAAAGAAGAATCACCACTGTATCACAATCGGTCTCAGCATTATCTCTTTGAATAAAAAATATATAAGCATCACAACCACAGTCAGTCTCAGTAGTACCTCAACTTTATTCAAAATAAACACCTCTGAAAGCTTCGCCCCATAAATATCTTCAAGCAGCTTGAAATGCAGTGATTTTACAGCATTTAGGATTTTATCCAAATCAAGTTATACAGACTGGGTAAGCGCACCATTCGCATAAAAGCAAAAGGCACAAAGTGTTCTGTATTTCACCTATGTTAAGCCATTTCAGCAATACATGGCGAATTGTTAACAGTTCGATTAAAAACCCTTCTCAATTACCACACATTAAAAGCACCATACCAGAATTTATATAGCGCATGTAGTGTCGACACTACTAGACTATGACTGCTGACCTCTTAGAAGCAGGGTATCTCCTTCAAGTTCAAGGGGCAACCGCTTTGCCTTTCCCTGAGCTTTTCTGTGAGTCTTTCCTGAATTCACATATCATTGACTGATTCATAATGAACAGATTGTGCCTAAACATTGAAGCCTAGTTCAGTACGTAACTGTAATAAAAGGTCCTGAACCACCTCCAATTATATATTAACATTTCAAGCAAATGTATGCAACAAGTTAAGAATAGTGTCTCGAACAACAATGACCACTGCAGCAACACAACAAGTCAGGGTGTTCGAAAAGTCGCTACAAACAATCCCTTCTCCTTTTTGAGCCTTTTGAAAGTGTTCAACCTTCCAGTGCTCACCTTAGGTCAACACTATTCAAAATACATGTTTGTGTGCCAACTGTTCTTGCTTCTTGCACAGTGAGGAGGAGTACATGGCAAGAAGAAACAAGCTATTGATTGAAGAATAGCGAAAAAACAAAATAGGCGTGGGCCTGCTTTGCATCACCAAGTGGGTGTAACGTTACTTTTGCGACAGAATATAGAGCAATTATCACGACTATGAAATTATTGTAGACTCATACACAGCTCCAACAGCACGACTAAATTTCAACCTTGTGTTTGTTTATGATCCTTTTATAGAGGCAAGCTGGAGATATCAACATTTTAGACACATATCAGGACGCAGCGATATGTGATAAATATAATTTAGAATGCACGTCATATAGCTTTATTTTATATGTGGGCACAAACAACTCTGGTTGCAACACAACATGGCACAACCTAAACAGGTCTAACCAACCACTTCAATAAGAGGTTGCATTTGCCACTAGCATGTTACCATTATAGCCCCAAATAAAGAGTTGAATCAGCTATAGCTATGTGCCAGCATCTGCTAAGAATAAAGTATGAAGGGTGTTTTGTCATTATTGAGATCAGTCATTTGTTCAGGAAAACTTGCATTTAAAGCATGATAACCCCAACATAAAGCAAAAAGAAGTGTCACTTAAAAAATTACAGGCCACGCAGTAAAAAATAAATATTTGATATATTTGGGATTTAAGAAGCGCACAACATGTGCTGACATATAATTTTTCGCTGTGTTGCAACCTGCTTGTTTTACTCACCCAACGCATCTGCGAAGATTCCATGAAAGCAACAAGCAGCTGATGCAGCATGGATGAACACATGTCCAGTGATTTTCACTATTCATATTGACTCAGCAGGCCTGCAGCCTCCATAGTACTCCAACCAATTCGTAAGACAAATATAGCTTTACCCAACGTTTTGGTTTACAGATGCACATGCAAGACGCATTCACTCTAAAGAAAACTTAGGTGATATTGCGCTAGGTAGTAAAAAGGATTCTGATATCAAGTAAGCCTCCTGGCCTGCCCCTTTTTTCTCTCCGTTCCTTAAATTTGATCAATTTATGGTTAATGTTCCCTACAATGTTAACTGATAGTGTGGTGAGGAATTCAAACGCATTTCAAACAAGTTTCAAACAGTAGCTAGTAAGCATGCAATAACTTTTTGTCAGCTGTTCAAGAAAACAGCATGGAGGTTGCTTTGCTAAAACCTGTGTTTTTGTATGCACCATCTATTTCAATATATACACTCGCGAGCATTATGGGAAAACAGTTCATGTTTAATCGATGATTACTTGCAATATATGTTGACATGAGTACAACTTACTGAATATGCAAAGATAATTTTCCCTTCAGCATTTTGTGCATGCACACTAAGTCGCTTGCTAACTGCATTTTGCACAAAACAGTCACATGCTAGGCTAGTGTCTCTGGATGTGCAGTAAGGAACAGTGCAGAGTAAGATCTAAATACATTAGTAAGAACAATGTGGGAGAAGCACAGACTGCCAACTGTAAAACTCAATGAACGAGTTAGAAAATCGGCAATGACTGCTTTATTTCTATCCGGAGCGTTATTCGCATGCGGTGTTCTGCACTAACTAGGGCTCTACCAGGGTACGTCACAGTCTGACCTCACTGGCGCACGTGCAATGTGTGGCAGGCAAAGCACTCCTGCTGGTGGCCCAGCAGGGGTCAAATTTTGTTTTTTTAAAGCTTAAACTTAACGTTACAATGGCGACACTAGCTGTAAATGCGGAGCAAACACTTAGCTGTGTGGTAAACTGCTTGATGAAATACTTGCCGCACTGGCTGTTTACCTTGAAGTGAACACACATGACGGCGTGTTCGAGGAGCAGTGACATCGTCTTCAAAAATGCGCACAGTTGATAATGGCGTGTAGTGCGCGTGGTGTATGCAGTGAGAAAAACAATGCGTGTTATTTGCAAAGACACTATCACTCATGGCGGTGATCGGCAGTCGACAAAATTTTATTCGACATTTTAGTTATAAAAATTATGTGTTTGACGCGATGATTTGCAAGTTGGTATATTTCAGCGTTCGCGCTGCGTGCAGAAACAGATCGCATGATCACCAGGCTAAAAGACACCATCGCAGAAGCTGCACATACGCTTCAGACGACGACACAAACCCATAAAGATATAACTCGTTTTATTGAAGGCCCCGTGTCTTCATGCAAAGAGCAGAGATTCTTGTTTCACATATACTTAGTACCTTTACCGCTTGTTGTTTATGAAGTAACAATGTACACTACAAGTTTGTGTATTAGGTCATAAGGGAGCAATTTAAGTATGCAATTACGCTGTAGTAGTAAGATGCAGCGTTGTAGCTGCACAAAAGGTTACGTATATTAATATGTTTTAGAGTTTAGGATTGCATGAAGTTTCAGTAGGCTATAAGGAATGCCGCCGACACCTTCGCTTTAATTTTCACGAGAATATCTTATCCTCAGCCTCACGCACAGCATAGAAGTGTTTTTGCTTTTTTTCATTCATCTTCGATCAGAACTTTGCAACGTGAGTGAGTATCTTGTTCCTAACCGTATCGTACAGCAGCTTAAAACCTTGCTGCCGCCAATGCTGTGCCCCATTTAGAGCTGCAGTACTGATGTCGCAACAAACTTTAGGTACATTTACGTCAATACCTTGTCAATATTTCTTAAAGCATCTGTCACAATCAGTGTGCAGATTGTTCGCTTTGAGGACGAAAAATTTTTTTTCAATGGCTGTCATCTATGATGAACAATTCGCTGCACGTCAACCTAACAGCATCATGTATTAAAGGCAGGGACCTTTCCTTTCAGTGGCTTTAAAAAACCGCCAAAATGTTTGTTTGAGCAATGCAGGCATACGCAGCTCTGCAATGCAGAAAGATCCCGCCGGCAGAACTTTCTTGCCAACGAGGTCCTGCACTGAGGGAGCGAATGGTGGTTGGTGTGCTTGTAGTGACACCACAACATCTGCAAATTGGTAGATGCTCATTAGACAACATTTTGCACAATGCAATTTTCAGATGGCAGATTGTACTTGTCCCACATTGTTCTTACTGGTCTATATTGCCCTTACTTTGTGCTACGCATTACTAGGCAGTCACTGTAATTTTTAAAAGCGAACTTCAGTGCATGCAAATAATGCAAATAGGTTGCATACTTACCATGCACTGGTATTGTTGACAACTGCTCCGTAGCATAAATTGGGCAAAAAGCACAACAGAAAGGCCATCCCAATAAATATACCAACATTACGTTTTCTAGTGCAAACAAGAGTCAGCACTGGTCCTGTCATTACCCATCTTCCTTCCCTCTTTGCCTTGTTTGTGCTGAAACAGCCAAACACATGATGAGTTGGTCAGATGACAAATGTAATTGCATCAAAAACCACACGACGTGATAGTCACACTACTGCCACACAGCATTCAAACATAATTTAAACATGCTGGCTATACATTAGTGTATAAATGCAACTCTGGCAGATTACAAAGTTCACATTGTGCGAGCAAGTTTTTGTCACAGACTGACTTACGATGTAGGTGCTGGCCGGTATATCATTAGTTACAATCGTAAGCGCCTTGCAGGCATGTATAGATTACTCGAACACTTTTTTCTGTCAATACTAGGCACGCACTATAAAAAGTTTAACAAGCAAAGACCATTGTTCAGGGGCATAATAACGCTCCACCGTGAACGTATGCTTGCTTGATTGATGGATATGAAGGGTTTAACGTCTCAAAACCACCATATGATTTTAAGAGACACCGTAGTGGAGGACTCCGCAAATTTCTAGTTAACATATGCTTATCACATCCACTTGGTGGTTGAATAGAACCAAGCTAATTATTGTATCACCTGCTAAGGTGAACAAAATGCTCTCTTGCATCAGATGGCACTAAAGGCTTTGCTTATTCAAGAACCTAGCAAGCGCCGTGTGCGTCCTCCTGACAACATAACACATATAAAAAATCGATCACCACAGTCATGTATGTTGCCGCATTGCCGCGAATTAGCTCCAGTAAGGTGGTGCCGATGCGACTCCGCTAGTGACAGTGTTGTAAAGCGAATCAGCAGCCACACTCGTAAAGGCGCTTAAGGCTGCCGTTTCACGACGCCTCGTTTGAGTGCGGCAACACACACTTGCACTGAGTGGCATACTTAGTCTACATGCTAACGTATCCCACTTACCTTTAGTTTCTTTCGCACTGTCCTCAGACATGCGACCACAGGCGTCAGCCGTCCCCTCGGAGTCCTTCAAGCACCCACACACTCCGCCAATTAGTTGGGTGGCTCCCACTTGATCCACACTCAAAAAAACGCGAGAATAGCGTGCAATCTTTGCACGTCGCATAAGAGAAACGGCTTTTCCTCGCGTAAGTTTATTGCTTTTCTTTTCAATTTTCTTGTGGACGTCAGGTGTTTCCGTGAGCATGCCAATCAGGTGTTTTCAAGCGTATGCTTGTTGCACGCGCACACACGAGACGCGCGAAACCGGCATGCTCACGTTAACAAAAACGACAAGCAACATTTGGCTTTATTTATTTATTTATTTATTTCAGGTACCCTCATGGCCCAGAGGGCATTGTTGAGGGGAGTGGTACAGGATCATGATGTTGAAAGGTGTTTGAATTGTACAAACATTGCACACATATGAGCAAATATACAAAAGTACTGAACAAACAAGTATCCAAAAGTTTACACAAATCTACACAGGTATTGCCTCTAGCATGAAAAGATAACAAAACTAACATTGACAACTGCATGCATATGACACATTACAAGGTAAATAAACACTGTGAAAAAAAAGTTCAAGCTACACAGAAGTGAAGTAATCAGACACTTTTTTCCTAAACTGGTCAATATTGTTAGTAAGCACTAGGGATGGTGGCAGGCGATTCCACTCTGATGTAGTTCTAGGAATAAACGAATTTGAATATGATACAGTGCGACATTTCGGAATACCAACTTTGCAAGAATGATCTATGCGCAATGAAACATGAGCAGGGGGTAAGATAAGAGCAGTTTTAAGGGTGGCGTTCAATTTATAGATTTTAAAGAAAAGGCACATGCGCGATATCTTCCTGCGCAGTGCGAGTGGTTCAAGAGATAGAGTTGCTTTCATTCGCGTTACGCTTGATAAACGGCCGTAATCGTGAAGGATGAAACGCGATGCTCTGTTTTGGGTTGCTTCAATTGCATTTATTAGTGAATTATTGCATGGATCCCATACTGAAGACGCGTATTCGAGTTTAGATCGAACAAGTGACTTGTACAATAACAGTTTAACAGAAGCGGGGGCTAGAGAAAAATGTCGCCGAATAAAACCAAGCGTCCGGTTAGCATTTAAGATAATAGAGGAGACATGCATATTCCAACTCAGGTCCGCTGTTAAAATAACCCCGAGGTATTTATAGGACGACACTGGTAGCAATGGGGAGCTGCTTATATTGTAAGCGGAAGGGTTTAATTTACGTTGGCGTGAGAACCGCATTACTTTACATTTATTAATATTAAGTGTCATATGCCAAGTCGAGCACCAATTATCGATGGCGTCAAGGTCCTGTTGAAG
Organism: Rhipicephalus microplus; assembly: GCF_043290135.1. NCBI lineage: Eukaryota > Metazoa > Arthropoda > Arachnida > Ixodida > Ixodidae > Rhipicephalus > Rhipicephalus microplus. The sequence goes on from NC_134701.1 coordinate 60,276,380, forward strand.
CAAAGAAACGTCAGTAGCATTTTTTATTTCGCGGTAAATAACACAGTCATCGGCAAAAAGTTTCACAAAAGAAGTCAGATTGCTAGGCAGATCATTAATATATATAAGAAAAAGCAGTGGACCTAAAACTGAGCCTTGTGGGACGCCTGAAGTGACAGGTAGAGTTGAAGAGTTGAAACCATTAACATGAACAAATTGAGAGCGATCTGTTAGAAAACATTTAATCCACTTAAGAACGTTAGGGTCGATATTCAGTTGGCTTAGTTTGTGAAGAAGCAGGCTGTGGGGAACTTTATCGAATGCCTTACAAAAGTCTATGAATATGCAATCAGCCGCGGAACCATTATCAAGTACAGAATGAAGGTCGTTTGTGAAGGCTACCAACTGCGTTTCACACGAAAAGAATTTTCTAAAGCCATGTTGCTCAGGTGAAAAAAATGAGAATGATTCAAGAAATTTGGCCAAGTGGGAAGCGATGACGTGTTCAAATATTTTACAAGAAATACTCGTTAAAGAAATGGGGCAATAGTTCGAAGCAGATTGTTTGTCACCAGATTTATGGAGTGGAATCACTTTACCTATTTTCCAGTCATCTGGAATCTCCCCTGACTGAAGAGACTGATTAAATATTTTGGACAATATTATAGCAGAATAAACCGAGGTGTTTTTGAGCACTTTTGTAATAATGTCATCGGGACCACAACTAGAAGATAATTTTAGGCTCTCAATAATCCGTACAATGCCATCAAAATCAAAATGAACAGGGTCCATGGGGAAATCATAATGAGTGTGACAGGCAGGGAGTGACGAGTTAGTACAACTGGAAAATGCTTTTGCAAACGTGTCATTCAGAGCGGCGGCGCAATCAGCGTTGCTAATTCGGTTTGACTGCAAATCAATAAGAGAAATTGTCGAATCATCTGTATCCTTAATCAGACTCCAGAATTTTTTAGGGTTTGCGGAAAGAAGTTCAGGTAATGTAACATTCATATACTTGTTTTTGCTTGCTTTAAAGCTTTCTTATATGTACATACGACATCCCTAAGTGCTGACCAGTGCTCCGATTTTTGAGACTGCTTTGCTCTGATGAAGAAACGCCTTTTTTTGTTAGCAAGGCGTTTTAATGCACGGCTGAACCATGGAAACTGACGGTTAGTGGTAATGACCTTTTGGGGAATATGATGTTTAATTAAATTGTGAATTGTACTTTTAAACAGGTGCCAGTTTTCAGTGACCGATCTCTCGTCGAAACCAACAAGAAACTCATCCAGAAAAATTTTCAGCCCATCATTAATGGCCGAAAAGTTAGCCTTTCCGTAATCGTAAATAACCTTAGGGTTATTATGGGACAAACGAGTTGGGACATTCAACATTACGTGTATTACGGAGTGATCGCTAATTTTCGGTAAATAGCTGATGTCGGTGACAAGATCGGGAGTTGTTGTTAACAATAGGTCAAGTGTGTTAGACGTGGAATCAGTTATTTTTGTTGGCTCAGTGATAACCTGAGTCAAGGAAAACGTTGAACAGAGTGCCACAAAATTTGATGATTCGCATGTTTCTTCACTTGAGATAGCGGGTGACTGCCAGTTAACATCGGGAAAATTGAAGTCACCGAAAAGAAATATCTGCTGATTAGAAAACTTTGTATGAATGGTGTTAAGAGTGTCGTGAAGATCATTACAAAAGCCTAGTGGCGTAGACGGTGGACGATAACATACACAGAGTAGAAACTTCGTGAAGTTAACAGATATTTGGACGCAAGTGAACTCAAGATTTGTAGTGACATTGACTTGTGAGCATTCAAAATTGTGGATGGCTTAGCTGTGGATGGCTTGCGCCTAAATATCTGCTTGTAAAATAAAAAAAATGTGGTCGTAATAAACTGAGAAATTATAGGCTGCCTGGCAAAATGTTTTAAAACTTGATGAAAAGCTAATACAAGAGAACAATTGGAAAAACCTACTATGCTTCCCGCCATTTTTAAAAATTATTTTTGTTCTTAGAATTCTGCTGCTTCTACGACAAACATAGTGCGGTTTTACGTTCGGTGCTCTACAGTAGTTGTATCTGCGTTTTCAATGAATCAGAGGATAACTAAACAGCAGTAACGTTACAACATAGTGCAGTACGCCATCTTTCAAGACATGATATTTCTTTGCTCTGAAGCAAAGTGAAGCAAGCCGGCTGGCACGATCAGCTGATGTCACCGCTACGCGCGGCACGGCCATGCGCATTAGCGTCGCGTCCCACGCTCAATTTGTGACCGAGCGAGAGAGCTACTTAGTGGAACACAGCTATATAAAGGGAATTATAACGTATCATTCAAATTTCATACGGTGGTCGACTGAATCGCGAGACCACCCTGGGAAACAAGCTCCAACTGCTCAAGCTACGTGTTTTCATCTACGTGCGAACGGCAATTTGTAGTGGAAAGGTGCGCGAAAAGTGGGCGGCATACATACAGTCACAAAACATATGGCCGCACTTAGAAGTACGGTCACATGTCGTAAATGATTATGCGAACATTTTTGTTGATGATGCACGAGCACTTTCACTTATCAAATAAGACACACTATAAGCACCAAGTGTGTTCTTATCTTACTGGTTAATGCTGCAAGGTTTTGCCCACATGCGCAGCTTTTCGTCGCGGATTCGAATCGAGATATATTGATTGATTGATTGATTGATTGATATGTGGGGTTTAATGTCCCAAAACCACCATATCATTATGAGAGACGCCGTAGTGGAGGGCTCTAGAATTTTCGACCACCTGGGGTTCTTTAACGTGCACCCAAATCTGAGCACACGGGCCTACAACATTTCCGCCTCTATCGGAAATGCAGCCGCCGCAGCCGGGATTTCAACCCGCCACCTGCGGGTCAGTAGCCGAGTACTTTAGCCACAAAACCACCGCGGCGGGGCCAGATATATTACATAACTTTGTTTTTTAATTTTGTTGATTTATTGCTTTTTTATTCTTTGTTACGTACTAAAACAAAAAACTATATTACGTTCGAATACGCATGAGAAACTGTGTTGCTTGGACAACAGCTTTTTTTAGTTATTACATTTTCCTTTGCACAGTACAACGAAAATGAGGACTAAAGCGAAAATTTGATCTGCTTGATTGGGATGGGTCTGAAGAAGTAAGAAAACTCTAATCAAAATTTCACTTGCGAAAAAAACTAAGCATTTCGAAGTTTTTGATTTCTTCAAAATAGGGACTGCACAATTGTGATCTTGCCAAGCGAAGATGTGCAGGGCACGAAGTCAAGAGACCGAAAATAAACAATGTTCATTGCTTGAAAAATTACGCTTCGTGAAAGAAAGAGTTATGACACACTATGTAACTTCACTGGCAGTAGGCATTCTAGTTAGATAGTTCAAAGTGGCTCATTTAACCAATGCATACGTTGGTTAAGTTTCCTTGCGGCACTCGTACGTGTACACTGTCCTTTCTTGTGTGTTTTTTTCCCACATGCACATACAAAGTGTTTACGTTCGCCTACCACTTCATGACCATTGAAGGGAAACGAACGAAGATTAAAGGTAAATAGCTGACCAACCCATTAACGAGAAACCTTTTCTTTACGCACGCCGCCCGCCGCCCGCCGAACGACCCATTACGGGGAAACCCCTTTCTTTACGCACACCGTCACGGACCCTCCCGGCACCGCGGCGACAATCTTGGGTGGCCCGACACACGTCAAGAACTGAACAGCACGTGATATGAACCGTATGTGGATGTAGACGGACAGTTGGCTTCGTTCTCAGTGTTGACAGTGGTTCTTCCTCTTTTTCACTTTCTTTCTTTTCTTTCTTTTTTTCGTTTCTTTTCTCCCCCTTTTTTGTTTTTTTCGTTTTTTCCCTTTTTTTTCCTTTTTCTAGTTCCCTCTCACTCTCGCAAACGTCTTTCAAGGCGAGAGGGACGCGGCAGCAATGAAGTTTGGAAGCTCATGTCAGTAAAGCTCATCCCCTGATGAAGGGAGGACCCCTCCCGAAACTGTTGGGGAATAAATATTGTGGGCATTTAGTATACGCATCCTCTTCACCGGTACATTATCATCATTATCATGTGTGGCTCATGCATCCTCATCGTTGTCGCGTAGCATTATCATCTTGGCTCATTCATCGTAGCTGTCGGCTGCCGGTTCCTCGGTCCTAATAAAAGGTAATCCAAACCAAGACTTCATACGTGGTGGAGAGTGCTGTTAAATCCCCCGCCATCCTCTCGACCACTCTACCCCCTGGAGCTACGTTCAGGTCGCCGCTTGGGCCAGGTGTCCGGAAATATGTCGCACCAAGATGAGGCCGGTGCTGCAGCCGTTCCCACTCAACCACCGCGTGCCGCGCCTTCTCACGTCATCAACAGCCTCCAGCGTGAGCCCCATCCCTTCACTGGTATGCGCGGGGAAGATGTGGAAGAATGGCTGGACGATTTCGAACGTGTCGGCGCTGCTAACCGGTGGGATAACACCTACAAACTCGCTCACGTGTCGTTCTACCTCACGGGTGTCGCGAAGACGTGGTTCCTCAACCACTTCATTGACATCCCCGACTGGTCAGCCTTCAAAAATCAGCTTCGTCATGTCTTTGGCACACCGGCTGTTCGTTCGGCTATCCCAAAGAAAGCTCTCGCGACTCGGAAACAGCACATCGGGGAGTCGTACACATCCTACATTGAGGATGTTCTTTCACTCTGCCGCCGGGTTGACACACCAATGACAGAATCAGACAAGGTGCGCCAGCTTCTTAAGGGGATTGCACCCGCCGCATTCAATGCCCTAGCGATCCAGAATCCGGCTACCGTTGCTGACGTTGCGACAACCTGTCAGCGCCTCGAAGAACTTGAGTCTATGCGCCTACAATCAGACAGTGACGCGACCCGTATTACGACTGATCCAAACCTGCGAGACACGATAAGGGCGATTATACGTGAAGAATTAGAATCAATGGGATTCACACTACCTTCAGTGTGTCCCGTTCAGTCCTCTTCAACGTCATTGCGGGATGTCATCAGGGAGGAGCTCACGTCCATGACCCACATGGCCAACCTGCAGCCCATTGTCTCCCGTACTCTACCATCGTTCCCGCACACCGCCGCCGCACCACCAGGCACCGTCAGCTCGACGTCCACGCCACGAACGTACGCGTCGGTTGCTGCCGCACCTCCCACAAGCTTTCCCACGGGCTTTTCATCACCACCGCGTGAGCCGTCACCTGTCCCTCTGACTTCTCTCTCTCCTGGTGCAGTTAGCGCAAGCTACTACCCTCCTCATCGATCGACTCGGCCTACGTGCTATTATTGCGGCTATCGTGGTCACATTGCACGCTTTTGCCGCAAGCGCCAGCAAGACGAGCGCCGAGGGTATGACATACGCGAACGGGACTATACCGCAGGAGCCTTGTACCAGGGTCGCCGTTATTCGTCACCACCGCGTCGGTCTCCATCTCCGCCAGCATCGGGTGAACTGCGCAGTAGTCATCGATCAACCAGACGCCGTTCACCGTCGCCTTATCGGCGCTCTTCTTCTCCTCTTCAGCCTGCTTCCCTTACTTCTGATCGGCGTCCGGAAAACTAAGCGATGCAGTTTTTGGAGGACAAACTGCATTCCAACACAGGACTCCAATTCCTCCAGCGCGCCCCTACAATATGATTGCGGTCACAGTTGAGGGAGTGGACGTTGATGCTTTGGTGGACACTGGGGCTGCGTTTTCTGGTATTCGTGCTGATTTGTGTGCCCGTCTCCGAAAAGTCACAACGCCTTATGATGGACCGACACTGGTTACAGCCCAGGGAACAATGATTCGCCCTTCCGCTCTCTGTACTGCCCGTGTACTAATCGACGAAATTGTTCATCATATAGAATTTGCTGTGCTATGCCCGTGCTCCCATGAACTCATTTTAGGCTGGGACTTTCTTTCCTCTGCTTCTGCGGCTATTTGCTGTGCACAACGTGTCGTCCATCTTACTGACACGGACCACTTGCTCAACGACAAAACCTACAGGCCACTTCGACTCATCGCTGCAGTAGACATCGAGTTACCACCAAACGAACATCAATTAGTGACAGTTTTGTCCAACGACGTCGACTCTGGTGACATTTTGGTCACTCCGTCACCGTGTTGCCTTAATAAAGGCATAGCTCTCGCATCAGGTGTGGCTCGGTTCAACAATGGGTCAACTGTTCTCGCTGCTACCAACACCACACAAGATAAAATTTTACTACCACGGGGCACTACTGTCGCCTGCGTTGCCGATCTGCAGCCTGTGTGCGTTGTGCCTCTTACCTCTGTCTCCTCTAAAGGCCATCCTGCAGATCATGCTGCTTCCTCGGCCTTTACAGCAGCCATCAACAAAGACTTGAATGACTCACAGAAGCAGCAGCTGCTTGATTTGTTGGAAAAGCATGCAAACTCCTTTGACGTTCATTCATCCACCCTGGGCCAGACAACTGCTACAGCGCATCGTATTCAGACCGACGGAACATCCATTGTGCATCGTCGTCCGTACCGCGTCTCCCTAGCCGAACGGAAAATCATTGAGGAAAACGTAGACGATATGCTGCAACGGGAGATAATCCGACCCTCAAGCAGTCCTTGGTCGTCTCCAGTGGTTCTGGTGCGTAAAAAAGACGGTTCCGTACGATTTTGCGTCGATTACCGAGCACTCAATAAGATCACTAGAAAGGACGTATACCCCATGCCACGCATCGACGACGCCCTAGATTCCTTACAGGGTGCTGAATACTTTTCCAGCCTCGACTTGCGTTCCGGCTAATGGCAAATCCCCATGCACGAAGATGATAAAGAAAAAACTGCGTTTGCAACTCCGGACGGCCTATACGAATTCAATGTTATGCCGTTCGGTCTATGCAATGCGCCCGCAACTTTTGAGCGCATGATTGACACCGTGCTGCGTGGCCTGAAATGGAAGACTTGCCTATGTTACCTCGATGACATTGTTGTCTTTTCATCGACGTTTCATCAACATCTGCAACGCTTGGACGAGGTCCTGACTTGTCTTGCGGGCGCTGGTCTTCAAATTAACACCAAAAAGTGCCATTTCGCCAGCAGATCTATCAAGGTACTCGGTCATGTTGTGAGCAAGGACGGAATTCGCCCAGACCCTGATAAAACTGCTGCAGTGCTTCGATTCCCTCGCCCTGACAAACCAAAAGATTTGCGAAGTTTCCTTGGTCTCGCCTCTTACTTTCGGCGATTCATACAAAACTTTACCTCCATAGCGGCACCACTTCATAAGCTACTTGCTTCCGGTATGCCCTTTCAGTGGTCTCAGGAATGTGAATCGGCTTTCGACAGGTTGAAGAGTGCCCTTACGACCGATCCTGTACTTGCTCATTTTCACGGTGATGCACCGACCTTCCTGCACACAGACGCTAGCGGCCGCGGTTTAGGAGCCGTGCTCCTGCAACGCGACAACTCTTCGCGAGAGCGAGTCGTTGCATACGCCAGCCGCGTCCTCTCCGCAGCCGAGAGGAACTACACGATCACCGAGCAGGAGTGCCTCGCCATCGTTTGGTCAGTACAGAAATTTCGTCCATATCTGCATGGCCGCCATTTCACCATTGTGACCGACCACCATGCTTTATGTTGGCTTTCGACACTCAAGAACTTGTCGGGACGCCTCGGACGCTGGATTCTACGCCTCCAAGAATATGATTTTGAGATCGTGTACAAGTGTGGCAGGAAGCATAGCGACGCCGATGCTCTTTCTCGCTGCCCACTACCAGCGACTCCACTCGGGGCTTCCACCATCAATTTGCACAACACGCCCTCGGAGTCCACGTCTACGGCGGTTTCCTCTCTCGCCTCTATGGACCAGCTGCCTTCGGATGACCCGCACAATTTTCCTTCTCGACAGTTGGCTGACCCATACTGTCGACGTATTATAGACTACCTCACTGGCAGTTCCCGTCCACCTAATGCAAGGCTCCGTCGCCAACTCTCGCAATTTAAGCTGGACAACTCGGTGCTGTACCGCAAAATTTACCATCCTGACGGTCAGCGCTGGGTTCCCGTTCTACCCCGATCGCTTCGGTCCGAAGTCCTCAGGGCACTTCATGACCATCCGACTGCTGGTCACCTTGGTTACCATAAAACCTACGATCGCCTTCGAAGTCGGTTTTATTGGCCAGGCATTACCACTAGTGTAGCTCGGTACGTCGGGTCCTGCACTACCTGCCAATGTAGAAAACTACCAACATCTGCTCCCGCTGGTAAACTACAGCCTCTTCCGTGCCCAGCCACACCATTCGAAGTTGTAGGCGTCGATCTTTATGGCCCCCTCCCAGTCAGTGCTGGTGGAAACCGGTGGATAGTAACAGCCATTGACCATTTGACGCGCTACGCCGAGACGGCATCCGTTACTACAGGTTCAGCTTCTGAGATTGCTGATTTCATCCTCCGAGCCATTATACTGCGTCATGGTGCTCCACGTGTGTTGCTCAGTGACCGTGGAAGGGCCTTTCTTTCACAACTAGTGAACGAACTTCTTCAGGCCTCCGGCACAACTCACAAGACTGCCTCTAGTTATCATCCCCAGACTAACGGCCTCACTGAGCGATTCCACCGCACTCTTGCTGATATGATCGCCGCCTATATTCAACCAGACCACAAAAACTGGGACGTTGTTCTACCATTCGTCACTTTCGCCTACAATACGGCCATTCAGCGAACAACCGGCTACTCGCCATTTTACCTAGTTTATGGACGCTCCCCTACTTCTTTCCTGGACGTCTCCTTCTTTACCTGCCAAGCGAATTCATCTCCATCCTCTTCAGAGGAATACGTTTCACGACTCGCACAGTGCCACCAATGAGCTCGTATAAACACTGAAGCCCGCCAGAAAGACAGAAAGCTAGTTTATGATGAATCGCATCGTGATGTATCCTTCCAACCTGGAGACGAAGTGCTTCTTTTGACGCCTGTTCGCACACCTGGTTTGTGCGTCAAATTTCAGCCTCGGTTTATTGGGCCGTACACAGTTCTTGAAGAGACTTCACCAGTGAATTATCGCGTGACGCCGCTTGTAGCCCCAGCAGATCGCCGTTATCGAACTACAGAGGTCGTCCATGTCTCCCGTATGAAGCCCTTCATGCGACTTTCTTTGTCCCCTTGACTTGCCGCGGCCAGGCTGGCCGCTTTCACGTGTGGGGAATTGATGTGGGCATTTAGTATACGCATCCTCTTCACCGGTACATTATCATCATTATCATGTGTGGCTCATGCATCCTCATCGTTGTCGCTAGCATCATCATCTTGGCTCATTCATCGTAGCTGTCGGCTGCCGATTCCTCGGTCCTAATAAAAGGTAATCCAAACCAAGACTTCATAATATATTTATCCTTGTTGACAACGCTCCCGTTGTCCCATATCTCATACCTTCACGAAGACTAACTGGCCCATTGAATTATTACTCCCACTATATATATATATATATATATATATATATATAAGTCAAGTAGATCCTCCAAGAGAACGGTAACAACGGAAGTGTTTAATTCGACAGTTTCGGCCAGAGTCTGGCCTTCATCAGGAGTCATGGTACATTCTGTTTGCGCTCACATTTATAGTATTTTGGGTAAAAAATGAGAGGGAAGGAACGAAAAAAAAAAAAAAAAAAAAAAAACAGAAAGAAAGAAAGAGTTTGAAAAACGAGAGAGGAAAGGATATCCAGAAAGTTCCAGGTTCCACTGTGCTTCGCGAGTGGCGTCGTCAGTGTGTATTTTCTTAGTATTGCGTTCAGTGCAGTTTGGTGGCGGTCCCTTTATTGTAGACGGGGCCTGGCTAAGGTAAGGGCTTGCGTGTCGCGAAAAATGCTTTTTTTATTATTATTTTTTATTTTTTATTTTTTAAAGACCGTCACTAATTCGGCGTCGGGGACAGCGTTCCGAGGCTCCAGGAAGTCGGCGCGGGAGAAAATGTTTCTTAAGGCGCTGTCTGTCGTTTTGAATGCTATTTTGCTCTGCGAATCCGCGTTTGGGGGTTTTAATTGTGTATGGGGTGGCCCTTCTATATGTCGGGCTTTGTTGTCGAAATGCGGGAAGGGTTTCCAAACTGCGAGAAAGGACGTTTGAAGTGATTGCTATTTTGTACTGGGAAACCGCGTTCGGGGCGTTTAGTTGTGTATGTGGATGTCGGGCTTTGTTGCCAAAATCGGGGAAGGGTTGCCAAAAGGCGAGAAGGGGCGTTTGAAGTGATTGCATTTTGTTCTGGGAATCCACGTTCGGGGCTTTTAGTTGTGCATGCGGTGACCCTTCGACAAGTCGGGCTTACAACTATTGTTCGGTTATTCAGAGAAATAGAAATAGACGACAGTGGTTCACTGAAACACGCAAAGATATTTGTAGTTGTCCAGTCCTCGTCGCCGCCACAGTGCCGCGAAATCTTGAACTGTTATGATTACAATTATAAACTTACATATACACACATACACCCCCATACATATGCGCATATGCATAAGTACATATACACATATAAATGCATATGTATATATTATAGTGCTTTGATTGCTGCAAGTGTACCCGGACTTTCATTTATGCCTTTTTCGAGGGTGTTAAATCGGTGTATGAGGTATGATTCACGTTGTTCACGTTCCCGGTTTGATTTAAATCCTGTTTCTAAAAGTGTGACTGACAATTTGTCGAAGGAGTGGCCGGGAAGGTTAAGGTGTTTTGATAGAGGTAGATTCGGCGCTGATTTCGCGTGGGCTCTGTGATTATTGAAACGAATCCTAAAGGGTGTTTCCGTTTGTCCGATGTATTGCATGCCGCACACGTTGCATTCAAGTAGATATACCACATTAGGGGAATCGCATGTTAGATTTCCTCGTATGTTAATTGAAAAGTTGGATTGTGTGCTGCTTGCCTTGCTTGTATCTCGCATCGCTTTGCATACAAAACATCGAGGCTTCAGACAAGGTCGGCATGAACTGTCGGAAGTTGAAGTATTGATTTGGGAGTTTACAAGTGTGTCTATATATATATATATATATATATATATATATATATATATATTTCCTTGGCATTACTGTCTGTTTTATCTCATATATATATATATATATATATATATATTTATATATATGCACTGTGGCACTGTGGGCTTATACAGTGCTTTTAAAATTCTCAAAAGAACACAGCTCTATACATGACCATTCGTGCTTTATTGATAAGTACCATTATGGGTCCGCACACACCAGTTGTGCTCTCACGATTACTGACTCTTTTTATGAACCCTCCCTCCAACCCATCAGCAAATCATTTCAACCCAGTTCACCCCCTGCCTTTATTTGTAATTTTGCTCTCTTTTTCTCTATTAATATTCGTTTTCCTTTGTACTTAACAGAGGCATTACACAGGTGAATAAAGACTCACCAATTATTGTAAAGTAGAGCAGAAAGGCAGTTTTGCATGATACATCTGTATTTTCGATTTGGTTACTTGATAAATAAGCAGCTCGACATGTTCTTTGTGATTTTGAATGCGGAGCTTTTGTGTGGTGATGCACATATGCTATCGATCACCTGTGATTCGAGCAAAGCCCAGCCCATACAAGTACACGTAAATTAGTGAGGCACAGGTTCAGAAGTATTATGTGGTGGTAGAGGTGTAACGGCAGTGGAATAGTTAAGGCAACAAGCCCAGGTGAAAATTTCCTGCTGGCTTTCTGCCGAGAGTCGCTGGTTTTTGATGGAATCAGCGCTTACGCTGCTGGTTTCTTGCTGGTTGCGCTGCTTCGAGCAGTGTTACTACTGGTTTTCTGCAGGTTTCAGCAGGGTGCCTACTGGTTCTTTATTGAGACCAGCACGCTGCCTAGTGCCTTGCTGATGGTCCCAGCAAGCTGCCTGCTGGTTGTAATGGTTTCAGCAGTGTGCCCATTTGTTTTCTGAAGGTTCCAGCAGGCTGTCTACTAGCTTTTCCTGGGACCAGTACACTGCCTACTGACCTCCCGGTGGTCCCAGCAAGCTGCCTGCTGGCTGTACTGGTACCAGCAGGGTTCTCGCTGGTTTTCTGTACTGGCTTATTTCCTTGCCCGCGGAAATGAAATAAGCCGTAGAAATAAGCTATAGAAACTCTGTTTATCAAAATTGAAAGTGGGCGAGTTATTGGCGTTGTATACCGCCCGCCTGTTTCTTCGATCAAAGCGTTCCTTGAGGAATTCGAGTTTGCGCTTATAAAAGTTTCCTGCATGCACTACAATAATATTGTAGTTGTTGAAGACTTTAATATTGAACTGTCATCCGATACCTCGAATGAGTACACGCTCCTCTTGAAATCCTTTAACTTGTGTAATGTCATAAATGAGCCAACGCGTATCACTGACACGTCATGTACTCTTATCGATCACGCCCTCTGCAACGTTGGCAATGATGTGCATGCTGGTGCGCTTACTGTTCCGTTGCCGATCACTTGCCTATTTTTCTTACCCTTACCATTGAGCCTCTTAATAGGAAACCTTCTAAGGGAAAATTAACTACACAGGTTGACTATAACTTACTACTAGATAAAATAAGTCAAATAGATTATTGCATTATGTATGACGGAGATGTAAATATAGAATACAGTTCTTCATATGCTCTCTCAAAAAAGCTGTGTCCTTAAGCACCACCACAACTAGTAGTAAGTACGCCAAGCCACCCTGCCCTTGGATGACACCTAGTATTCTGCAAATATTGAAACAAAAAGACCATTGGTATCGCGAGTGGAAGCAACAGAGAACCATTGCCTATTACTTAAATAAATTCAAATGCTATAGGAATAAGGCCTTCGCCCTCTTGAGGAAACGAAAAATGAATACTATGCTAAGCTTATCGACGAGGCTGGAGGCTACACCAAGAGAATTTGGGAAATAGCGAAATTCGCATTTGGCCTTGACTCAGATAAACGTGTACTGCCTGACGGTATAACTCAAGACAGGTAGATCAGTTTAACAAGTACTTTGCCGACGTCGGGCGTGCTTTGGCTGCTCCATTTCCTGACACTACAGATCACACGCGTCCAATGAGGCCAGTTTCTGAGAGTTTTGCCATATTTGAGATACAAAAGGCCCATATCATATCAATAGTAAAAAAACTAGACGCCAATAAAGCAGCTGGGCTCGATGCCATTATAGCTAAATTAATGAAAAAATGAAATGACATAGACATTCTGGCAGACCATTTGCTGCACATGTTTCAACACTGGTAGGACTGTGGTATATACCCAAATGAGTTTAGGTTGGGCAAAATCATTCTGTATACAAACATGGAGACCGATCAAGTGCCCCAAATTACAGACCGATATCTGTGTTAAGTGAAATTATTAAAATGTTTGAGAAAACTCTCTGCTCAGATAACATCATTTCCATCCTAACATAATTTAATTTGTTCAAACTAGCACGGTTTTGGAGCACAGAGATCTATATCTACTGCAGTTTTGGTATCAACCCAACAAGTTAACAAAGCCTTGAACAACAATAAGTTAGCCGTCATAGTTTTCTCAGACATAAGAAAAGCTTTCGATTCCGCCAACCACATCATCATGTTAAGTAAGCTTCATGAATACGGTTTTCGAGGCAAAACTGACCAGCTTCTTAAATCCTACCTATCCGACCGACAGCAACGAGTAGTGATGAATGGTGTCGAGTCCTCTACTCAATCAATATTCCCGGGGGTACCACAAAGCTCAGCTATTGGACCCACTCTTTTTTCTTTGTACGTTAACGATTTTCCCTCCATCCTACTATATTCAGGAGCGTTAATGTACGCAGACAATACGGCACTAATCTTTGTTGGTGACAGCTTAAGAGACATCGAAGGTAAAATTAACGAAGAGGTACAGAGAGTACAAGTATGGTTTATACGAAACCACCTAAATATCAACACAGAGAAAACTGAATACATGGTCTTTCACTCTAGGAAAAAGGAACTCCACTTTGCAGGTTTTAACTTGGTGTTAGATACGGCACTGCTACAGCCAGTAGCCTCGTTTAAGTACTTAGGGGTCATCTTTGACTCGGACATGAACTGGAATTCGCATATAGAAAAGACATGCTCCAAGCTAGCATATGGGTGTCATAAGGTACTAAAAGCCCGTGAATGTTTTGGCACATCGATTTTACGCATCCTATATTTTGCATTCGTGCACAGTCACTTGAGCTACTGTATAGCATTGTGGGGCAGTATATATAAAACTGATTTGAAATGTATTAGCCGCCTGCAAGAGAGGGCAGTCCGGATTATCACATACTCAAACAGGGCGTATACTGCCAAACAACTGTTTCAAATGATGCGTGTACTTCCATTGGACTCTGTTCATGTGTCCAGTGTTGCTGATATAGTGCATGGAATAATAAAACGTGATGACCCATTTCCATTAAGCACCTTTACGTTACCTGAGCGCTGTACAAGAGCTGTAGCGAATCACTGTTTTAATTTACCGGTAGCCAGAAATGCCTATGGTCGTAGGCTCATAGAATTTCACGGCGCTCTCTTATGGAATGCAATACCGACTGATGTGAAAGAGGCCAGAAATTTTTCATTGGCCATGAAGCATGCACTTCAAGTGAACTTTCTTAGCAACACGACTGTATAGTCATTTATGTTATTAATATTATTATGACTATTATCATTCTAGTGCTGTTATTATTGTGTGCTATAAGCAGCTATGTTCTGCGCTATGATTCTTTGTACAATTCAATCATGAGTTTTTTTTTCTATTTTTAAACATTGTGTTCAGTTTGATGTCCTTTGTCGCTGTGTAACCGGTTGCGCAAGTATGTAGGTATGTCACACAATTGGTCCCTTTATTAGCCAGTTAGGCTATGGGACCAAACAAGTGTTTACAATGTTTTTTGTTACATGGACGAGAAATTTACAATTAAAAAATGCGCGTTTTTGTTTTGACCATTCTCCAATCTCTGTTACCATAAGACCGGAGTGTGCTTGCTCTCTTCTGCTACAATGCTGCTAGAAAGGCTAATGCCGCCATTAAGACCACCGCAATGGCTACGTCTTAAACGGCACCCAGTATTGCCAAATATTGATTTTTCCGCCATGCTCATTGACGCCTCATTAGCCTTGGTCTCATATATAATATTCACGTTTTGTTCAAACAAATATTGAATAGTTACCTACTTGATAATACAAATACTGCGCAAGAGAAAGTTTTATTAGTTAGTTACATATAAAAGCATAAGAAGTAGCAGTCCTTTATGACGCATCATTTATTATGACGTCTTAGCCCTGTAGTTTAGTACAACACTTGTGCATTTGTCGTCACTTGTCTGTCTTTGCATTTAAAACCTCGGTGTGTTAGTTGCAAGATTTCTTTGGAAACGGCGTGACATCAGCATGTAGCAGTTAACTTTTGGGTTAGTTTCATCGATGAAAAGAGTAAGAATTGAATATTAGTTTATTTGAGCCATTTTTGTGCTAGGCCATGTCGTGTCTGGATTTCGTGAGCGCAGATCGAGGCCCACTGTGTATCTCAGTAATATATTTTCCATGCAGGTGAGTCACATTTATTTCAAATATAAGTAAACTGTGCGTAACCCTAATGTCGCTGTGCTGTATTAAGCTCACTGTTGTCGTACATTGGTGTTTGTGATGTTAGTGAATTCACATATGCATGTCAGTTGCTGTTAGTAAGACAGGTTGCATTGTTTCCATGTAATAATGTATTAACACACTGCCTAATTCTAGTTTGCTGAGTGAAGTAATGGGGCTGTAGAAACGAAAGATATTCGCTTGATATGTACGTCTTTGCGCACACTGCTTCCCGTGAATGAACGTTAAATAGCATTCTTAAGATTGAGATGGGCAACCACGATCTGCATTGACAACAATTTTTTTTATTTTGGTATAGATTGCCTGCATCACTTGACTTCCCACGACAATACGGACATCTGTGGTGTGGAAAAAGGTCCTGTGCAAGTTTGCATCCCGAACAATTCGCGCGGTACTCGAAGCTGGCAGATTAGCCTTTTCAAGTGTAAATTGATTTTCATTAAAATGTTATAGACCAACGCTTTTGTGTAATGGGTGTATTTCATTGAATTTTGAAAAGCAGCCCTTTCGAAATACATATTCTTGAGGGGAACAAACTAATCTCCTCATTGGTGCCACTGTAAATTGCATTACCAGCTAATATTACTAATTACAAAAATAAAATCTGACGATTGTTCCCCTGTGAAGGAGCCAACTTCCAGTTAGAAACAGGCCGTATTTCAGCTGGTTCGAGCTGCAATGAAGCTTGCACCTGACAATATGCAGCTGAAACTAGGCTTATTGCCTGCTTTGTTGCTTAGAGCTGTGCTCTATGTCAGTGAGTTACAAGTTGGCTGAATGCCTGCAACACTGCGCTGGAGCCACCAGCTACTGGTTCCATTAGCTGCTGGTTCAATCAACTGCTGGTTCCATTACCTAATGAGAATGTGCTAATAAACCAGCACTGCGGGAACCAATGATCAACGAGCTGGAAACTTTCACCTGGGATGGTAACGCTTTCTCTCGAACAGATGTATATACACCATTATTTCCTCTATGGCCTAACGGTGTAAACGTATATGTGTGCGCTTCGACAATTTTTTCATATATAAATGAGACAAATAAAGCTCTTCACCCAAAAGTGATTATGTTTGTCTAAACTTTGATACACAAGGCACTGGCACATGCATGAAATATCGTGGTACCACTACGAGTTGATCAAGCATGCACACTTTCTACTTCAAATTTTCATTTCTGAGGATTTCTTCTGGTCTTTAGGCAGAAGTTTGTAGTGCTTGCCAGTGACCTTTTAAATGACGGAGTATGCTCTCATGATGCACATATAGTAGGAAAGGTTAATGTCTAATACTTGTTAAGAAAGAGTGTTCCTTTATTGCGAATACTTTCAATTTGCAGAGCCTAGAATCTACGGGGAATCTTTGGTTGAAGCCTTTGTTGTTTTGATAGTACCTATAATACCAGAAGTTCAACATACATAATAACACCGAAGGAAAATAGTTTTGCTATTGTTCATTTCATGGCAAAGGGTATTTGTTTTGTTTACCAGTGCCATCAGGACGCCACAAAGGTTACACCAGTATTAGCACTGTGTTTAGCGTATGAAAATAACTGAGTTTCTGTAAGACATGTTCATGAACACACAAATATTTTTTCATTAAAAATTGATTTCTTTTATCTGGATCCTTTTAAAGCATCCACGTGTATGTAGCTCTATCACTTACAGAAGATGCGACAGTTAAGACTTGGCGTACAGTCACTCATACGTCAACAGTACGAACACTCACTTTAAAGACGCAAGTATAATGAGGAGCATGAGTAAACTCAAGTATGAAAGTGATTTAGTACACGTTAGAGTCTGTTACTACGAGTATGAATGCGAGTGCGCATCAATTAGTGGAAAAAAGTATGAGTACTTATGAGTGCCATCAATATTCATTGCTGTTATTTGTGCGTAAACACCAGCTGTGCATTGATGTGTAATTCCTTTTCTTGTCACCTCCGCTAGTCAGCTGAATGTTGCTACATGTCTGTCTAGCATCTCCTTCCTCTTTTTGTCCCCATAATATGCACCATTGAAGCCTAAATGCGTATTATTTGTGTGCATCAAGCTTCTAAGTCTACAGGAAAGTAAAAGAGGAGGGGCAAAACTGCTTTATATGTATATATCTTAAAATTGTCTACTTGATTACTTGCATGCACTTAAGTAACTAAGCAGCTCAACATGTGATTTGGTATCTTCAACAGTGAATTTCTGTATGACAATATGTATATAATATTGATACCAGAGACACACGAAACAAGTGAAAAACGTGTCTTTTATTCAGAAAGCACAGAGCTTTCTCTTTCGCAGATTTGTGTAAATTAGCACTTGCTTTTTGGGTGGATAGTGTAAACAAATGTACGTGTGCTCCTCAGCCCTTGTTCTTCAATCGAACGGGAAAATGAAGCTCTTGCTACAAAAACTGCTTGCTTTTGTTAATAAAATGTACTGTGAAAAGAGACAATGAGCACCAAACTACACGCCGAAAACATTTGTGGTGTTTGGTTCTGTGTGTTCATGGTGGCTTTTCACAGTACATTAGGTTATCAGCAAGCACCAACTAGATCAAAAACAAGTGATTCTGCCTGTTTCTCGAAGTTTTTATATGTACGGCAAGGTGCATATGCACGAACGTTGTGTTAACAGATGCGTGTTATCAAGCCCAGTGTCTCAGAAAAAAAATAAAGGTGCATTATATGCAGGCTGCGGACGTACAGCACCACTATATTATGAACACTCACGCTTGTGAAACTCAAATTAGCTCTGTGATATATTGTTGCCAAGGTCAAAGAGCGGTCGGAACAGGAAAAGCTTTCTCGCATCTATTTCTACCTTGACGACGGCGCTCGTACTTGGTATGAAAACACAGAAGGCAATTTGTCAACTTAGCCTGACTTTCGACACAAGTTCGTCGATACCTTCGCCAATGTCAATAGAAGGGACCGTGCGCAGCAGTTATTGGAGATACGGAATAAAAAAACCCAACGAAACCGTTGCAATGTTTGCCGAGGACATGACTCATGTCTTTCATCGAGCTAACTCGTACATGACGGAAGATAAAAAGTTTAGTTACCTCATGCGCGGTGTCCAGGAACAGCTTTTTGCCGGCCTACTGCGCAACCCTCCAAGTACCGTGGTTGACTTCATTAAGGAAGCTACGGCTATCGAGCGGGCCCTTCATCAACGCTGCAGTCAATAGGACCGCATTTCCTGCAATGTCCCAATCAACGCTAACGCCAAGAGGTCTGAGAATCAGACCTCCTTGCGAGAGTTGATTAGGGAGATAGTTAGTGAAGAACTGCAGAGGTTACGGACTCCGGTTGCTGAAAATCCCATCGCGTCGATCGCTGAAGTCTTACGCGACGAAATTCACCAAGAATTGTCTACGACTGGTCCTCATACTCAGCAGCGTCTTATGAGCTACGCTGCCGCTCTTGGACGTCCACCACCTGCTATACCGACGCAGTACCACCAGGTGCCCATGGTTCCTTGGTCTCCGCCGCAAGAGCAGACACTGCATCAACCACCCACGCTACGGTCAATAAACCAGCCGTCCACAGCCACCCTATGGGCAGCGACGCCAGGGGAGATGCTCAGACGTCCACCGACCCGGAAAACCGATGCATGGCGCACAGTGGACAGATGTCCACTATGCTTTCACTGCGAAGGTGCAGGCCATATTGCCCGTCATTGCTGGCATCGAGGTGATTCATTCCGTCCTCATCGACCTTGGTTTGACGGTCGACGTGCCAACGACGAATACACACCATGCCGTGACGACACCCCTTTCTATGGAGCCCATTCTCACTTTGAGGATGGCTGTACCACTGCAGAGGAGGCAATGTCTACTCACCCTCCTAGTCTGAGACGTCAATCCCGCTCTCCGTTCCCTGCGCGTTCGCCTTTGTCGCACCGCCGCACATACGCGGACCTTAATACAAGAAAATCGCCTAGCCCGCGACGGGGAAACTGAGGGCGTCGACCTCCGGGGGCAAGGTTGCAGGCCATAAATATGACGACAAGAAGCCCCCACAGCATGACGTCATACAGCCGATAAGCCGTGAAAACGTTGAAATTGTGACTGCCGACCTTAGTGTTGTTTTGACGGTCAGAAAGTGACAGCTTTAGTCGACACTGGTGCCGACTTCTCTATTATCCGTCAGGACCTCGCCGACAGCCTCAGAAAAGTGAAGACGCCATGAACGGGCCCTCACACAAGAAGAGCAGGGGGCCAGTTACTAATGCCCTCTGGAAGATGTACCGCAAGAATTGACATCAGAGGTTCTCCTTTCACTGCGTCGTTCGTCGTTATCGCCGCATACTGCACAGATGTAATTCTTGGCTTGGATTTTTTACGAGAAGATGGCGCCGTCATCAACATACCAGAGAGCCTAATTACGTTTTGCAACAGTTCGGGCTTACCCGATTCTCCAGAGGCGCGACCAAACCAACTGCGTATTTCTGAAGACGAGGTGGTTCGCCCTCTTAGGTCATGCACACTTGTTTCGGTGGCCGCCGCTGCTCTGTTTGACGCCGAAGGAGTTGCAGACCAAATAAGCTCGGTGCTCTTCACCCACGGTATTTCCGTCGCACGAGGTATCGTCAGAGATGCTGCTGGACGCACGGACTTGCTGCTGACCAATTTCAGTGCTGAGCGCCGGCACCTTCCTAAAGGCATGGCTGTCGCTTAGTTCGACGATGTCGTAGATGCCGAAGGCTGCTTGGCGGTAGTCTATGAGTCACTAAATCTTGATTCAGCGCCTATTCTGGTCGTTAGCACTACTTTGCCGAAAGACGACCGACGCAGACTCCTTGAGCTACTGGCCAAATTTCAAGAATGCATTTCAACATCAAAAGTTGGCCGCACGCCTCTAACCAGGCATCGAATAATTACCGACGAAACGGTGAGACCTATTCACCAAAACCCTTATCGCGTGGCTCCAAAAGAACGTGAAGTGATACAACAGCAGGTAGGCAGAATGCTTGAAGACGACATCATTCAGCATTCACAGAGCCCCTTGGCGTCACCTGTAGTCCTCGTTAAGAAAAAGGACAGCAGCATACGCTTCCGTGTGGATTACCGCAAGCTAAATCAGGTGACCAACAAAGACATATATACACTACCACGTATAGACGACTCTCTCGACAGACTTCGACACGCTTGATACTTCTGTTCAATGGATTTGCGGAGTGGATATTGGCAAATCGAGGTAGACTCGAGAGACCGCGAGAAGACCGCTTTTGTAACACCAGATGGGTTGTATGAATTTCAGGTCTTGCCATTCGGTTTCTACTCAGCGACTGCTACGTTTCAGACTCATGGATACTGTGCTTTTTGGGTTGAAGTGGAAAGCATGCTTAGTATATCTGGACGACGTCATAGTGTTCTCCGCAACGTTTGACGAGCACCCTGTGAGACTTGAGGTGGTCTTACGAGCCATACAGTCCGTGGGCCTGACGTTGAAGCCTGAGAAGTGCCACTTTTGCTACGAAGAGCTGCAATTTCTTGCTCATGTCGTCAGTTATGCAGGTGTTCGTCCCGATTCTGAAAAAATCGCAGCCTTAGAACAGTTCTCTTTGCCAACCAATAAAAAGACTGTCAGACGCTTTCTCGGCCTCTTTGCATATTGCCACAAGGCAGTAGTGGGATTGGGGCATAAAGCGGTAGAGGGTCCCTGGCTAAAAGAAAAGACTACGAAGTGGATAGAGACTGGTTCCAGCCCGCCAGTGCGCCAGGCATTGTCATCGCGTGTAATCGTTGTAAATATCTGTAAATATACGTTTTCTTGTAAGATTATTGGTGGAGGTGCGGGGTACGTCTACCTGGCTTTTCCGGCAAACCAACACGGAACTTCGAAGTGGTCGCCACCTTCATTTTTCTGCAATGGCTCAACAGGCCCACCCACAAGAGCAACAGCAGCCGCACCTGCAGCAGCAGCAGCAGCAGAAGCAGCAGCAGCAGCACCAGCACCAGCAGCACCAGCACCAGCAGCACCAGCAGCAGCAGCAGCAGCTGCCTCCTCTGATTCTCCTGCCTCCACGAGACCCCGGAACCTTCTCGGGCACAGGCAAGGACAAGGTGAATGTTGAAGATTGGGTCGCTTTGTACGAGCACGTGAGCGAATACTATAGGTGGGACCCTACGTTGATGCTGGCCAACGTTGTATTTTACTTGCGGGATACGGCGCTCACCTGGTATGAGACGCATGAGTCGGAGTTGAGCAGCTGGGACGTTTGCAAACTGAAGCTTCTCGAGTTATTCAGCAGGCCATTTGGGCGACAGCAGGCCGCGAGGAAAGACCTGGAATGTCGCGTGCAGACATCGACAGAATCGTATGTATCTTACATACAGGACGTATTGGGCCTCTGTCGAAAGGTGGACGAGAACATGAGCGAAACTGACAAAATCGCTCACATATTGAAGGGAATTGCCAATGACGCCTTCAATCTGTTGATCGTTAAAGATTGCGCCACCGTCGACGCGGTTGTGAAGGAATATCAGCGCTTCGAGCACGCCAAGAACCGTCGCATAACCCGCCAGTTTGCGCGTCTGCCTAATACTGCAGCCACTTCGACCTGTGAAGACAGCCCCAAGTTCACGCAAGCTACATCGTCCGAAAATGTCACCCGAATCGTTCGTCGCGAACTTGAAGCGATGGCTCCTGCAGCCATCGCCTCAGACGGTCCTCAAGACAACGCATCCACCATCTCCCTCATCCAAGCCGTCGTTCGCCAAGAAATAGCAAATCTCGGCATCACACCTGTTTGCGCTGTTCGCACCACCGAGAGCTCGGCTTCTGTTAACCAAATTCCGGTGTACCCTTCACGCTACCCTTCCCGCTACCGGAACCCTGCTGAATGGAGAACGTCGGATGATAGACCAATCTGCTTTCACTGCTCTCGCGCCGGCCACATTGCACGCTACTGTCGCAATCGTTGGTCATCCAATTCATCTTGGAACACTGGGACATGGCGTCGCTTTGAAGGCAGTTCTCGCCGCTTTTCTACTCCGTACGATCCACAGCCTGCTCCTACTAACGTTCAGGGCCGAAGGTTCAGCCGGTCGCCATCACCCCAAGGCCGCCGATCTCTCTCTCCGATGATTTCTCGATCCAGGTCCCCTGCACGACCTGGGCCCTCAACCTCGGGAAACTAGACCATGCAGCTCCCGGAGGTGACGCTGCATTAACGACCCATTCTGCAAATCCTCTGTTGACGATTCCTACACGCCGCAATATTTTGGACCTTTTGGTGGATGACGTTACCGTTACAGCCCTGATAGACACTGGTGCACAAATTTCAGTCATGAGCGCTGCTCTCTGTACTAAACTGCGAAAAGTGATCACGCCTCCTATTAAGTGTGCAGTAATGCTTGCCGGTGGGAGCACATCTGCCGTTCTCGGCATGTGTACCTCTCGCGTATGTATTGCTGGCCGCCAGACCGTCGTATTGTTCACCGTGCTTGAGCAGTGCCCACATGACGTGATTCTTGGCCTCGACTTTCTCTCTGCGCACTCCGCCCTTATCGACTGCTCAACGGGTCTTCTTCAGTTTGAACTGCCTTTTGACGCCGCTGTTGCCCATGACGCTCAAAGTCGCCTTTGTGCCACCGAGTTCCTGCATCTTCCGCCGCAAGCCGCGACTTGCGTGCAGCTCGTGTGTGATCCGCCTGTGCGCGATGGTGAATATGTCGTTTCACCTATTACCGACGTTGTGCTAAAGCACTCCATTGCTGTCCCGCACACCGTGGTGAGAGTATGCCACAATCAGACCCATCTGTCTCTTTTGAACTTTGGTTTCTCCACGCATGTGCTGCCTGCTGGTATTAAACTAGGCGTCATGTCGTCGCTGCAAGAGTGTGATATTTCTGAACTGTCGGCTCAGAGACCTACTCCGCATGTCAACTTGCTCACAGCGCCCAACCTGTCAAGCATTGACATTGCCAAAATGATAGCGCCAGATCTTTCGCCCTCCGAAGCACAAGACCTCCACCGTCTGTTGACATCATATGCGGACATATTCGATCTTGATAACCGCCCTATAGGCCAGACATCAGTTGTGACCCATCACATCAACACCGGCGATGCCAACCCAATTCATCGCCGCCCTTACCGCGTCTCCACCGCCGAACGCTCTGTCATCCAGAATGAGGTCGAGAAAATGCTTGCCAAAGGCGTCGTCGAACACTCATCTAGTCCGTGGGCATCCCCGGTAGTGCTTGTCAAGACGAAGGACAACACATGGCGGTTTTGCGTCGACTATAGACATCTCAACAAGGTCACTAAGAAGGACGTTTACCCTTTACCAAGAATAGATGACGCCCTTGACTGCCTTCATGGCGCAAAGTTTTTCTCGTCCATTGACCTTCGATCTCGTTATTGGCAGATCGCTGTTGACCCACGGGACCGAGAAAAAACAGCATTTGTAACCCCCGATGGGTTATATCAATTTAAAGTAATGCCGTTTGGGCTTTGTAATGCGCCGGCCACCTTTGAGCGCATGATGGACTCCCTTCTGCGCGGCTTCAAATGGTCCACTTGCTTATGCTACTTGGATGATATAATTGTTTTTTCACCGACGTTCGCAAGCCATCTAGAGCGTCTGTCCAGTATTCTCCAAGTATTTCGCAACGCTGGTCTCCAGCTAAACTCTTCCAAATGCCGTTTCGGCAGTCGCGAAATAACTGTACTTGGTCACCTCGTTAACGCATCTGGCTTACAGCCCGATCCGGACAAAATTCGCGCATTGACTCAATTTCCCGTGCCCTCTTCTCATAAGGATGTCCGGAGCTTCCTTGGTTTGTGCTCCTATTTTCGCCGCTTCATCCGAAATTTCGCCGATATTGCGCGGCCTCTCACCGAGCTTCTTAAAAAAGACGTCCCATTTACTTGGAATTCGCCTCAGAGTGCTGCATTTTCGGCGCTCATTGCAGCCCTCACGACTACGCCAATATTAGCCCACTTCAATCAGACTGCCCCGACAGAAGTTCGTACGGACGCGAGTGGCCACGGAATTGGTGCTGTTTTAGCTCAGCGTCAGCATGGACGTGACTGTGTCATCGCCTACGCCAGCCGCCTTTTATCCCCTGCCGAGAGGAACTATTCAATCACCGAAAGAGAGTGTCTTGCTCTTGTTTGGGCTGTCGCTAAATTTCGCCCGTACCTCTTCGGCCGCAGTTTTACTGTTGTAACTGATCATCATGCACTCTGCTGGCTTTCCTCGCTCAAGGATCCCACGGGACGTCTCGGTCGTTGGTCTCTACGCCTCCAAGAATACACCTTCTCGGTCGTGTATAAATCTGGTCACCTCCATCAAGACGCCGACTGCCTGTCACGGTATCCAGTGGATCCACCAGACGCCACAGAGAGAGCTACGGAGGCTTGCGTCTTATCAATATCAGACTTTCTTGATATCGCTTCTGAGCAACGCCGCGACCCGGATTTACTTCCCATCATAGAAAGCCTGAGTTCCGCTACTCCACCCACTTCTCTGAACTTGTATTTCCTTCATGAAGGAGTTCTCTACCGCCACAACATGCGCCCTAACGGCCCTGACCGCCTTCTCGTCGTGCCTTCCCATTTGCGTGTAGATGTTCTCCGACAGCTTCACGATGAACCTGCCGCTGGTCACCTGGGAGTCACTCGCACTTATGATCGCGTCCGGCGCCGTTTTTTCTGGCCACGCCTATATCGCTCTGTGCAAAAGTATGTTGCCAGCTGCGACCTTTGTCAACGTCGAAAACGACCAACATCGCTTCCAGCTGGCCTTCTTAACCCTATTGAGATCCCTGCTGAACCATTCTATCGCGTAGGGCTCGACCTTCTCGGGCCATTTCCCACTTCTGCATCCGGGAACAAATGGGTTGCCGTGGCGACCGACTACGCGACACGTTATGCGATCACCCGCGCTCTTCCAACCAGCTGCGCTACCGATGTCGCCGACTTTCTGCTACATGACATCATATTGCATCACGGCGCTCCTCGACAGCTCGTTACTGACCAAGGCCGATACTTTTTATCTCGCGTCGTCCAGGATATCGTACGTTCCTGTTCCACGAACCACAAGTTCACAACGGCATATCATCCACAAACTAATGGACTTACAGAGCGCCTGAATCGCACTATCACGGACATGTTGTCAATGTATGTTTCTCCAGACCACCGTGACTGGGACGCAACGTTACCCTACGTCACCTTCGCTTACAACTCCTCCAGACATGACACCGCAGGCTATTCCCCGTTCTACCTTCTTTATGGACGGGAACCCTCTCTGCCTCTTGATACACTCCTTCCCGCTGGTTCAAGCTCCCCTGTCACATACGTCCGCGATGCCATAGATCGAGCCGACGCAGCACGACAGATTGCCCGAGAACGACTCATGCTTTCTCAAGCCTCTCAGAAAGGTCGATACGATCGTCACCACCGTGAAGTTTCGTATGCACCAGGTTCTCTCGTACTCTTGTGGACCACATGTCGTCACATCGGCCTCTCAGAAAAACTTTTATTTCGCTATGACGGACCATACAAAGTCCTTCGCAAGATCACCAACCTCACCTACGAGATACAGCGAGTCGTCGACGAAGCGCACTCAATGCCACCACCATCCACTGTTGTGCACGTCGTAAGACTGAAGCCTTATGTGTCACCCAACACTCCCCTTTCGTGACAAGCGCCGGGTCGGCGCTTTAACGCCGCGGGGAAGTGCCACAAGGCAGTAGTGGGATTGGGGCATAAAGCGGTAGAGGGTCCCTGGCTAGAAGAAAAGACTACGAAGTGGATAGAGACTGGTTCCAGCCCGCCAGGGCGCCAGGCATTGTCATCGCGTGTAATCGTTGTAAATATCTGTAAATATACGTTTTCTTGTAAGAATATTATTGACGATTTATCGCAGACTTCGCACGCATAGAATCATCGTTAACTTGCCTCACGAGAAAAGACGTCACCTTTAAGTGGAATAACGAAAAGGAAGCTGCTTTTAACGATCTTTGCCAGTGACTACAAACACCTCCAGTCCTTGACCACTTTGACGAGAGAGCCCCTACGATGCCTTACACCGATGCTAGCAATGTTGGTCTGGGAGCTGTGCTTGTGCAGCAGCCAGAAGGCACAGAAAAGGTAATCGCGTACGCAAGCAGAACGTTAACACGCACTGAGGCTAATAACTCCACGACTGTGAAGGAATGTCTCGCCGTGGTATGGGCGGTTACAAAATTTCGTCCGTATGTATACGGTCGCCCCTTCAGAGTAATTAGCGATCACCACTCACTGTGTTGGTTAGCAAATCTTAAAGACCCTACCGGCCGATTAGCGCGTTGGAGTCTCAGGCTGCAGTAATTCGATATGGCAGTCGTACATAAGTCAGGGAAGCGGCATATGGACGCTGACTCTTTGTCCTGTTCACCCATTGAGTCGGCGACCCTACCTGAAGAGGACGAAACATCATTTCTCGGTGTCCTCGACACGACCACCATTGCGTGACGACGCTGAGTTGCTTGGCCTAATTACCTACTTTAATGGCAGTTCTCGGAAGGCGCCAAGAGTTTTCACAAGAGTGTTGTCATTGTTTTGTTTACGGGGCGGAGTACTCTACAGAAGAAACTTTTCGTCGACGGGATCCGCCTATCTACTCGTCATCCCAGCAGCCCCGCGCACCGAAGTACTGAAAGCATGCCACAGCGAGGTTACCTCTGGCCACTTGGGTTACACAAGAACGTTGGATAGGGCACTGCAAGGTATTACTGGCTAAGACTAACCACAGCCATGAAGAACCACGTTCGTACCTGTCTCGACTGCCACCGACGCAAGTCACCACCAACTAAACCAGCTGGCCTCCTGCAACCCGTACAGGTCCCAATGACTCTATTCCACCAGATTGGCATGGACATTTTGGGCCCATTCCCTACTTCTACTTCAGGCAACCGATGGGTTATCGTCACGACAAATTATCTGACCCGTTATGCCGAGACAAAGGCTATTCAGAGAGGTACAGCAGCGGAGATGGCAAGATATTTCTTTGAGTATATTGTACTGAGACATGGTGCACCAACCATTGTAATCACAGACAGAGGTACCGCATTTACGACAGCTCTTTTCGACCATGTCTTCATGCTGAGTGGAAGAAAACATCGTAAGACCACCGCCTACCACCCGCAAACGAACGGGCTGACAGAGCGTCTAAACGAAACCATTGAAGACATGCTTTGATTATATGTAGACGTTGAACACAAAACTTGGGATCAAATCTTGCCATACATAACGTTCGCATAAAACACGGCCAAGCAAGAAACGACCCGCATGACACCGTTCAGCCTCGTTTATGGACGGTAAGTACGAACCATGTTAGATGCCATGTTACCGCACGAAGGCGACGACACCGTCCCGGATGCCGACATGTTTACCGAACGCGCGGAAGAAGGTAGGCAACTTGCATGTTTACGCATCAGCCAGCAGCAAGAGTACAATGCAGGCAGTTACAATGCTTACCGGAGAACAGTCGTCTACCAAACTGGCGACAAAGTATGGGTGCGGACGCCGGTAAGGAAACGAGGTTTTTCCAAAGAGCTCTTAAGAAGATACTTTGGACCGTACCTAGTGCTGCGAAGACTGAGTAACGTCACTTAAGAAGTTGTTCCGGACAGTTCGCATAGTACATGGCGTCACCAGCACCATCTTCAACTCGTTCACGTAGTCCGCATGAAGCCTTACATCAGCGAGTGATGTGAGACTTTTCTTGTGAAAAAAAAAACAAAACTTCATTACAGACTTTGTATCTGGGCGATGCTCTCTGAGAGGGAGGCAAATGACGCGTGTCTGCATGTGGACGAAAACAATGAAGGGGGATTTAGTGGCCACGAGGTAGTGGGCCTCTAGCTATACTCGAGACCAAAGACGATCTTGAGGCTCAGCTGTGGAAAAACACGCTGCTTTCGTTGCCTCAAGGTGTGCCTGTGTTTTATTCGCGTTGTACCGCGACAATATTTCGTGAGGTTTTTTATGCAGAAGTTTGGTGCGTCCAAGTGATTTAGGGTAATAGGCAGAGAGGATAACCAAGCTTGGCTCGGTTGGCTACCCTACAATTGGAATGGGGAAATCTGGAATAAGAGAAAGGAAATAGATAGAAAAGAAGAAGAGCAAGAAAAGGAAGGATGAATATATAGCTCGAGGCTACACAGCACGGTCTCACCCTGTTGTTTCCCAAGCAGTCGTGAAGTCTGGTGGTCCGAAGAAGTACGAAAAGACTTTCGTGGCTTTGCGCGTATGGGAAACCGTTGGCCAAGTTCCCAGGATCTTCTCTTCTGTAAGCGTTCGGGAATTCAGTTGATAGAGCTTGGCTTCCATTTTGCGCTTTTCAGATCGCTATGCTGGGCAATGGCATAGAACGTGCTCAAGTGTTTTCCCGCAGCCGTAGATGTCGCATGCCGAAGTGCTCGGCATTCCAAGAAGACGAAAGTACCCACTCGTAAATGCCACTCCCAACCTTATGCGACACAGTAAAGTTTCAGTGCATTGTGGGAGCCCGGATGGCAAGCGAAGTTGCAGTTTGGGTCCATCGAATACAGGTGCGTATTGGAGAAACCCGGCGTATTCCATTGTAGGAGAGTTATACGGCGAGCAAGTGATTGTAGTTGCCTTGAAGCGTGCGTTCTTAAAAGTAGTATGTGCGCACGCAGGTCTTGCTCACGTGTCGATCGAGCAGCTTCATCCGCGCGGTCATTACCGACGAATCCGTAATGACTCTTCAACTACTGAAATAACATATCGTAACCTTCCTTGAAGCTTCGTTGTAGTCACGCCTTATCTGATATACTGATTTTTGTTGTAACCGGCCTGCATTACAAACCGCAGTGTTTGTAAGGCTGACCTTGAGTCGCAAAAGATGGTCCATTGGTTAGGTTGCTGCTGAAGAATCTACTGTACAATAGTTCGAAGCACTGCGAGCTCTGCTGCTGTTGACTTCATGGTGTGAGAAAACTTGTATTGAAGCAACACATTATCAGATAGAACAATTACTGCTCCTGTAGAGATGTTGGAATTAGTGGAGCCATCGGTGTAAATAAGTAAGTGGTCAAAGTACCTTTCGTCTAACAAACGCAAAGTTAAATACTTCAGGGATAGCGGTGACATGCGTGCCTTCTTAGCGATTCCTGGAACTGATAAGCGCACGTCAGATTGACGGAGACTGAATTACGCAGCTGGAGGACGCATCGCAAGTTTGAAGCTATGCAGTAATGTGTCCTGATGTTTTGTCACAATACCGCAGAAAGAAAAATAGGGCCTCCGCGCTGTCAAACACGCTAAATGATATGACGGTAGCCGGGATAAATGCCGAATGTCTCAACGTATCGACAATGATTTGAGTTCGGACCAGCTGTTCTGCTATAAGAGTAATTGCCACTGTCAATGAGCATCTTGGAAGGCCAAGACATGTCCGAAGTGCTAGGGCTTGTACGCTCTGTAGTTCAAGGATGTTAGTCTTGCACGTGTTGGAAAATACAGGAAGGCGGTACCGGAGAGTTCCGAGAAAGAGGGCTGTATAAAGCGGCAATATGGAGAGCGCGGATAGGCCCCATAATTTTCCGGTAATGAACTTGAATAATTTCTCAATGCCAATGAGGTTTTTCTTCAGGTATGCGACATGCGGGCACCAGGTAAGGTCACGATTCACGATGACACCTAAGAATCTCTGACTGCTCTTATATGCAATTGATCTACCATCAATGTACTATGGGTAGAAAGACATCGGTTTGCGTGTAAACGCCACCACTGTGCATTTTTCAGTGGCGATAGTCCAATCTTGCTGGTGAAGGTGTGACGATGTCATTGTTGCCGCTTTCTGTATCCTGGCACGCACTTCAGGCTCTGTCACGCCGGACGCCCAAATGCAGATATCATCAGCGTAGAGAGAAATATAGGCCGTCTGTTGGAGCATTTCAGTTGGCCCAACTAAATCCAGGTGGAAAAGAGTCATACTCAAAACGCCACCTTGTGGTACCCCACGACTTGTGAAATGAATGCTTATTTGTAGATCTATCTTCAGTCAGAACGAACATGGATCTCTTTGTGAGGTAGCTTGCTACACATCGAAAGACACGCCATCAAAGTTCACCTGCTTCAAGAGCACTGATAACAGCCTCATGGGTCACGTTGCCTTAGATACCTTTCGAATCTAAGAACAGAGCTACCGACATCCGCTTCTCAGCTTTCTGTTGCTGAACAGAGGTCGCTAAGTCAGTGACGCTATCAATCGAGGACCGACCTTGTCAAAAGCCAGCCATAGCATCAGGGTAGACGTTATAATGTTCTAGGTAATATTCCTTGCGTGTAAGGAGCATCCTCTCTATGACCTCGCTGACGCAGCTTGCTAGTGCTATAGGCTGGCGTGATGCCAAATCTATTGGAGATTTTCTGGGCTACAACAAAGGCGCCAGGCGACTGCGCTTCCACTCATAGGGTACCATTCTATCATGAGAAGAATCATCGAAAATGTCTAGGAGATAGCGCTGTGCCTTCAGGCCTAGGTAACGTAGGGCAGCATAGGCCACTCCATCCGGACCTGGGGTCGATGAGCGTCTGCATGCGTTCAATGCTGCATGAAGTGCTTACATAGTGAATGCAACCTCCATTTGCTGATCTCGTGCGACTGGAACGTCCTGTGGCACTAGCTCGATTGCCATAGAGATGTCGCCGGCAATCTGCTAAAAATTCACCGGAAACATGAAGCTGTGAGTGGCGTTGATGTAGTGCCGGAGCAGCAAAGGGATGATGATGTTGTGGATGCGAGTAAATACCTCAAATAGTTCTTCATACAGGAGACAAATGCTATCGAGGGTTTAGCGAGTTACAAAAACTTTTCCATCGTTATTCCTGGAGTTGGTGCATTCAGCGCTGGATTTTTTTCTGAATGCGTCTTAACTCTCTGAGGTCATAGACAAATTTCGTGCGTCTGTATCATCTTCCGGCACGTCGGCGGACCGCTCGAAGTTGTTTGATCGCTTGGTCGAGTGCGATACGGCTCAATTCTTTCGAACATATCTTCGCGGAAGTCTCCATCGCACAACAAATCGCGTCTTCAATGGATTCCAGCGGTTCGTGGATTCACTTGCTCTCCACTGATATCCAATGCTTTGCCCAGTCAGTAAGTTTTGAGTGTCCAGGGAAAGGAGAATCGTCAAGACCTCTGACTGTCGCATACGTGGGAATATGGTCGCTGTTTTGGGTTTCAATATCTGTGAACCGTTAGACTTTCGTGACAATTCTATGCGACACCAACGTCAAGTCTAGGCAGCTGCTAAAGGTTACTCCTCGGAAATAAGTGGGGCTGCTGTCGTTCAGCACCTGAAGCCTGTGCTCTGATGCGAGATCAACTAGGTTCGTGCCTTTTCAATTTGTCCTGATGCTTGTTCACAGTGGATGATGGGCGTTGAAGTCACCCATCAATATCCAAGAAGCTGGTGTCGTTGCAAATATATCGTTTTATATCTGTTGATACATTCGACGTGACAGCGCTATATATATGCCTATCAGCGTAAACGAAAACTTCTTCTTTTTACCATATAAACACACGTGGTGATTTACATTGTGAGACACTACTATTTGGCGAACATAAGTGAGTTCCTCATGGACGTGTAGAGCAACTTGACTTCGTTCAATTCACAATGAAGAAACAAACAATTCATAGCCCGACAGTCGAGGTATTTTTGAAAAATACGGTTCACAAATGACGATGATGGAAAACTTATTCTCGAAAATAACTGTCTAAACTCTAGCATTCTTCACTGTAGACCTCTGGCGTTCCACTGAACTATGGAAGCACGCTTGACCTTTTCTCGGAAAGACTATTGTGGTCTATGGTGCGCCAAGACTTGCTGCGCCAAGTGTGTCTAAGACTTGCAGTGCGCATTTAGGGGCAGGAATCTGTAGACTAGCCAAGAGAATGCCAATTACACTCATGAACGACGTCTATACAGAAAAAACAAGTACCTCTTGGGCGTATAGACTGCCTGCTGGGGCACATCCGTTGTCGAGTGTCTATGTTGTGTTTCCGCAGGCACGTGTACCCATGGTAAAGCGGGTCAGTCTGTGCCAAATGTTCTCTGTTGCACCACCGCGTCTTCCGGCACCTATGGACATACCCTGCCTGGTGGCGGGGGCGGAGGAGGTCGCTGTGGGCGTGGCAGCGGTTGTGGTGGTGGTGGTGATGGTGCCGTAATTGATGACACATTCGGCAAAGGTCTGCTTTTTCTTTTTATTTGAGCACCGCCGTCGACGGGAATGCCGTCGTTGAAGAACCGTTACCGCTTACTTTCGTGAGGATCCGTCTTTCCCCCTTTGTCTCAGAATGCTCCTCTCCTTCTTGAGTACTGGGCAGGCTTTGGATGATGTCTCATGGTTCCCCTTGCAGTAGCTGCATTTTAGGAGAGTTGCTTGGCAAGCCTCTGCTTTGTAGGGTCCGGCACAATGCGCGCATGCTTGCTTTTTGTTATACACAGCACTAACATGACCCAGTTTTAGACAGTTGTGGCACTGTAGCCACCTTCAAATGTATGGTCCTACAACGTGACGAAAGTGACCAACCTTCACATGTGACGAAATGCAATCACCTCTGAGGGTCACCTTGATGCAACGGAATTCAACAAGCCGGCACACTAGGAATATATCCGTGTCCTCAGTAGCTGGCTTCACCAGCACAGGAAGGTATGCCTTCAGTATGGAAACATCAACGTCATAAATGACGCCCGTCGTCGTATCACTATCCTGCGGATTGTAAGCACTGAGATTGATGCCTCCAAGCTCTGTGACAGTTCACAAGGCAAGTAGCGCAGCCGGGTGCTCAACATCTATGGCCAATATATACCAGAATTTCTATAACACAACTGTGTAGAAATGGAACAGCTTTAGTGAAGTCATTTTATGGCAAAGAGTCTTTGTTTCCTGTGTTCTTGTGCTGCTAGAAGAGTTAAAAAAGTAATTTTTTGTTTCTGCTCAACGAGAGCTTAACATTCAATTCACACCCTAACATGTCCCCTGCACACCACTTTGTAAAGCTTGAGGGTAACCAATCTATGCATATGGATCGGTTACCCTCAAGTATCTATGCACATAGATATTTCTTTGTACACAAGACTCACTTATCTTGATTTGAGTCATTAGAGCCCTTGTCTTTTACCAGGAGAAATAATGGAAACTAGCTTGGCATTCTCACTCATAAGTGCACACGATCAATTCTTTGAAAGACATAAGTATGAGTATGTGTAAGTGACAAGCGGCATGAGAAAACCTTAGTACGAATATGAGTGATTACTTACATGAGTGCGCGAGCTCGCATATAGCATGAACGTGAGTGAGTGTCCATGAGTGGGAGTCAGTGTGAGTTTGAATACGATTGAATACTCATGAAGTGAGTGAGAGATTGTGAGTATGAGTGAGTGATGGGTGATGTGAGTAGACTTTAGCATGAACGTGATTGAATGCTCATTGATGTGAGAAGGCATGAGGGGGCGCGTTGGTGAGTACTGAAGGAAGGAGTAGAAAAAAGTATCTTCAGTGTATGCGTGGATGTGAGTAATGTGTGGGTGTAAGTTATATGAATACTTATCAGTGTAAGGAACATAAAATTTATTTTTGAGCAAGCCCTCCCTTCCCCCTCTCTTATGAGAAATGACAATCTGACCAGATTCGGAAGGGGGGCACTTGCTCGGTCTTCGAATAGTCACTGGCGGTTATTTAAGACCTCCTGCAAAAGGCGGGTTCTATGTGCGAGTTTGAATATGTGTGAATAACCGGGGGTGTGACCAAATGTAGTATGACGATTATATTGTAGAGGCCACTATGAATTAGAGTCGGTACTCACGCTTAGAAGTTTCGTTTTTGTGCTAAACCTTCAGTATGTGTTGTTATACATTTTATATGCAACACTGTTATTCCTTTGATAAGATAACCTCTGTTTACTCAAGCCTGTATTCTTTGTAATCTACAGATCCCTCAAGTATTCTTGCTCCTATAAGACTGCAGTAGTGCGAAATAATGATATATATTCGGGATATCTCGGGATATCTCGGGATATATTCTCTCGGGATATATTCTCTCTCGGGATATCTCGAAAATATTCGGGATATCTCGGTGTACCAACAGTTTCCCATCAGAAAGGGTGAAGGTTCATCGCAACTCCGTTTCCCCAACAAAGGGAAAGGATGAAGCAGATTATGCACCCGTCCCTATTAGGTGAAATCTATCTTTCAGTTGAAACCTGAAACCTGCTTCCTCTCCTGTGTGAAACCTAAGACAGTACTTTCATGGGCTTCTCATGCACTTGAGGCTATTTGTCATGTGCGCCTTACAAATCCGTTCATTTCCAAACAGGTTGTGTAATACCCCTGTCACACTTGACATTTTAATGTAATTCGAATGAGATAACATTTGCATCAAATGAGACTGTGGCTGCTACACAGAACTATATCATCCGATTAGAATCGAATGAATTAGGTAATTGAATGAGTTCGAGAAACGCATTCACCTTCACAGTCAAACCAAATGCATACCTTCTACCCCAGAGACATAAAAGGTGGCATTCGCAGCATTATCAATATGACCTGCATGCACTTAAACATGCTAATAATGTAGCTTTTCTTGGCATCTATCAATTTAACTAGAATGCTGTCACGGATGAATTTGCTCTCCACCTCAGTGGCACTTCGTGGCCGGTGCTGATGTGACCAAGCAGACACCTTTAGGCATGTGTATGCGTGTATCTGCAGTTATGACATCAGCTGCATGGGCGCAATGAGCACAGGCAAAGATGCTTGCTCTCACAAAGCTACGGCGTTGCCGTTGCCAGCTGGTCGCCCGCACGCGAATGGGCGAGACCGTTTTTAAAGCGAACACTTGCGAAACGCCCTGGGTTTTCGTTATCTGTGCCACTGAACCGCAAGCTATACTAGAATTGCATCGGAAACTTCGCGCTCTAGAAACCTTTATAGACTCGAGACGTTCATTTCGCCTTTTTTTGTCACGCTGTGGACGGCGTTTTGCTTGTGGTTATTTTATCGGCTATGTTACAGTGTACCAGAAGGGCTGCGTCTACTGGTTAAGTGGGTCATTTTGGCTCATGGTGGTCATCTATTCTGCATTATAAAATTTATATGCATAGTTATTTAGGAAAGTGACTTTCCACATGTCTTTTAAAAAGAATAAAATCAAGAATTAAACGGGTCCAATGAGCACCCCTCCTGTTTACGCACTTTATTCGTTTTTGTAGTTGTTAATTTGGCGCGAAATAGACTGATCAATTAAGCATAACTTCATTTTTTTTCCTTTTATATTTCCTTTCTTCAAGTTTCTTGGCCATTTGTTTCTGAGTGATTTACATTGATATCATGTACAATCATAATGATGCTACTTTTTCTGGCCGCGGTTGATTGATCGATTGATATGTGGGGTTTACCATCTTAAAACCACCACAAGATTATCAACCCACAATCGGCGGATCAGCAGCCGAGTACCTTAACCACTAGACCACCACGGTGGGGCTTCTGGCCATGGTGTAGCACAATAAGATTGAAGGGCATTCGTCGATCCGACTGCCAGTTCAATCTAGTGACAATAACACTTCCAGTCTTATTAATCTGCTTGCACCCTTTATTTTGCCCTATTTCCGCAAGAAAGCTTTCGTATGCTCCGTATACATCCCTTAAGAAAGTTTTTGTATACTCCGTAAACCTTTTCACATTTACATATCTTTCCATATTTTATGTTAGAAAATTTCTTAATACATTACATCATTTTCATATCCTTCCTGATTTTTAGAAGGAACAATTTGTACATCCTACAAGATTTCCGTATCCTTCCGTACTTTCCTTAAAAAGAGTTTTGTATATGTCATACCACTTCCGTATGCTGCCCCGAAAATTCATATTTTTTTCGTGTAATTCATAAGAAAACAGAACGGAGCTCATGTTTTTTTCTGTAAGATTTCATACGGAACATTTAGGTAGGGTATGCACGAAAATTCTGGCAAGTGTTTAGCGAATACAACGCTCCTCAGAAGATAACAATCAATAGCATAGCGAATGCTGACCCTGCTCGAAAAAATTCATTATCAATTCCCTAGTGGGTATCAAGTAAGTGTGCTTGCAGTAGTTACCCAATGAGTGTTTTGAAAGGCTCTGAAAGGCCGCTCTTCTAGCTTTAAACTCACTGTGACTGCGCTGTGCCTGGTGAATTTTTTTACTCGGCGCAGCACAGTAAAATCTCTGTTTATAATGGTAGACGGTTGCATTTTCTTCATTCAATAAAGATTTAACTTGTAGGTGTATACCATTTGAATGTAAATATGGGAGAAAAAAAATCTTCAAATTTGTTTTCGCTTTTCACTTCAGGTGATGTAACTTGACATGGGAGCCGCAACTAAGAGCCTGAGTAGTTCTGTAGTCAGAAGTACTTATGCACAACGTCATTCGAGACTATAATGTGTATGTAATGCGCAAGGACATCTGCCTTTGCAGATCTAGTGTTAATCTAGTGGTTTATTAGGTGTGCATCACGTCCACATTAGATTCTCGAAATTTATCTTCATAAGGAATTCCCATGACCTAAAATAGCAAACTTGGTATATGTGGTACTATGGAAACGAACGGGAGCATTCTATGAGCACAGCGTGTTGTCATGCTTTACATGACGCGCATGCCATGATTGATGTGTTTGGAACTTATCTATTCACGTCACGTAATACCAAACATCGAAGGTGAAGCTAGCAAAACCACCACGAGTCATGCTGAGCGTGGCAGGTTGTCATGTTCTTATTTCTTTTATTATACGCATGTTGTGATCATCAAGTTTGCACCAGTCACACTTTTGTCGCCCATGCACATCACCTAACACCAAACTTTGTGTATTTAGAGCTAGTGAGACGGCCGCGAGCGCTCAATGAGCGTAGCATGTAGTCATGTGTTACATGACCCGCATGCCATGATCATTAGGTTTGGACGTGTCACTGACTTTCGTTTCCTGTTCGTGTCGCGTAATACCAAATTTGGTATATAATAAGCTCGCGCAACGGCCGCGAGAGCGTCATGAGCATGGCATGTTGTTATGTCCTTACATGACACGCATCTCATGAGTATCGTGTTAGCCCCAGTCTTATACCTTTGTCATCTATTCATGTATCACTATACCGAATTGGGTATATGAGAAGCCATTGAGACGACCAAGAGCACACCATGAGCGTGGCGTGTAGTCATCACTTACGTGACAAGCAAGTCAGTATTGCCATGCTTGGTCTGTTAGTTATGTTTGCCATGCAGTCAGTCATACCATTGCAGTTTTACAATATCACATTGAACGAAACCATCACAAAAGCAGAGAGATCATGGTATGTAACTCATGACATTCATATCATACATACGACGATTTTTACGTTACGACTTGTCATGAATGCTCGCACTAAAGTAATGTTACTTCATAACAACTTTGCTATGAATAGCACTATCGCAATGGCCACGAGATTAAAAGTGCTTGGTGGATATATGAATAGAGATCTAGATGCATAAATAGATACGCTCATATTATCCAAAGTTTTTAAAGAATCGCTTCGCTTTTATTATGCGCTGGCTTCACACGAAGGGAAGATTCAATCGAGGGCGAAGAAGCTGACATAGCCCTTCCTACATTGACCGGCTTCCAAACACTCCTCAACAACACTGAATCTGTCATCATCGAATCGGTACATGCCTTGGTGTCCCCAAACAGGGCACACAGCCTCCACCCCCTGCCCCCATTGGCAAGCAGAATTTTAGGAAACATCGCCGCCAGCAGCGATGTTGAAGGTTCTATATTCATGCAACTAGTCTGCATCCAAAGACACGCAGGCAACCCGGTACCAAAGCCGTCCTTAAATAATCTGGGGAGTTCTACGCGTACTGGTAGGCCAGACTTCCTAGGAAACAAACCACTCCTAACCTTTCGTGACGTAACGTGCCACCACAAACTAAATGGCAAAGAAAACCATCTCCGCACTCCCAACTAAACAAATCTCTACAAATCATTTGGCGATGGCTTCAAGGTCACTCATTCGTTTCCCCATACAGCTATCTACACATCTGCCCAGCCCTTTTCACATCAAATGGCACCCTTTACAAGACACGAAACATGACTGCAGTTCGACCACATCAACTGAGGACGCAGCAAGGACCCTCCCCAACCAGAGGTGACAGGCCATAGAAGTGTGGCCGCTTGGGATAGTTGGTATGGCATGACGATATTTATAGCGCAAGAACAAAGCAGTTTATTGCGGAGAGCACAAAAATATATAGAGGAGACAGTAAACATGTGATAAAAATCATACGGCACAAAGAGCAGAACATAAGCAAGAGAAAAACAAAGACAAAAAACAAAAACAAAAGCACAAAAAACGGCAAAGAGAAATCTATAAGAAAACGAAACAGTAAGGTAAAATATTATAACTACTTGCGCGCACCAAAACCATCGAGGAACCTGTGTTTCTTTTTGGACCGAGCCATGGAGGGCTTGCTAATACAAGGGACCTGTTCGCGTGCCATCTGCGCACCCTCGACAATGAATCGGGTGCGCTCATCTCTGTGCTTTACAGTGTCGCTGTGTCCTTGAAAAGAAGCACGGAATTGCACTTAGTGCAGTGCTGAGCAAGAAAACCATCTTTCCCATTTCTAACATTGTTAGCGTGTTCTCTAAGCCGATCGTTAAGACACCTTCCAGTCGTTCCGACATAACAAGCACCACATGAAAGGGGGTCTTATAGACAACTTCCCGGGAGCAGACCGCATACCTGTTTCTATGTTGAACTCTGTATTCCGTTGATGACTGCGTTTTAAGGGGTTTGTAGATTTGGTGAGGCTGATTAATTTGAACGGTGCCGAGAACAGGATACGAACTCCAACACATTTTCCGATATTTTGAGCCTGTGTGATATCTGGTGTTTGTATGGAATCACGGCTACCCTTTCACGCTCTGTATCCGTCTTGCTCGGGTTCTGTCTCTGCCTCTGCTGTGCCTTATTAGTCCGCAGGATAGTCTCAGAAGCGATAAACGCCTCGCGGAAACCCGAAGCCTTAAGCCAAGAAAGTTGAGCCTTGAAGCTCGCAGAGATATTGTGGGCGCACGACCTATTTAAGGCATTCTCAAGACAGGTTCGTGCTATGCCTCACCTTACTAACTTGCTGTGAGTGGAAGAAAAAGGCAGTAGAGGTTTCTGCGCATGTGGTTCATAACAGCAACAGATGTGCTGTGAGCGAAAACCAGTGTTATATACAAAAAGCGTAACTTGTCATTCTCGGTCAATTCATGTGTCAACAGACGAGGATTTAAACACTCTTCGAACACACCTATCGTTTGAGTCGAAAACGAGTGGAACATGGAATAATTACAATTATTAAGAACCAAGAAATCATCCCCGTATCTGAATACTTTGACGACATGCGAGCCTTTTAAATTTTCCAGCACTTTTTTGCCCATTTTTGCCAATAGAAGATGACTGAGTAGAGGTGCTATGCATGAGCCAATTGAAACATCCTTTTTCTGCAGATAAATGCAGTTATTCTATTAAACTAAAGTAGAGGTAAGGTACAGCAAAACCAGGTCAAGAAACTCTCGTGCACCGATGCCAATTTTTAATTTGAAGTTCAATTTCCCGAAAATTCCCATGTTATTCCTTATACATTGTAATACCTCATGTTGAGGCAGAGAGTAGTATTGGTCCCTTATGTCAATTGAATAACCAAAAAGATTAGAGTGATTTGACTGTTTGAAAAACTCTTTCAGTTCCTGCGAGTTTTTGATAAAAAATGGGTCATCAATCTTCAGACACCTTAGATGTGTCTGAATAAACAAGCCGAGTTGCTTTTGCCACGTACCACTTTTGTCACAATGACGCGGAAGGGCATGTCAAACTTATGTGTTTTGGCAGAAAAAACCTGCTGAGCCCATTTTGTCACTTTTGCTAATGCGTTGCGCTAACTGTTTTAACTCTAGTTGACGATACATTTACTTGACCTGCCTATTTACTCTATCTAGACGAATGTTGGTACAACATTTGAAAACAAAGTCGATAGCTGTGACCACCTTTTTAAGGTACAAGCAATTAGGAAGAATGGCGAAACAACCCTCCTTATCTGACGGCACGACACAAAGTTCATTGTCTCTAAGAAACTTGGTCGTCCTCCGCACCGGAAGGCTGTTGCTGGTAGGCTTACCCCGTAGGAGCACGTCGATGCCTTCTAAGATGCACCTGTTCGAATCCTCTGGTGAAGCATGGCCAGCAACAGAGTTATGTTGGTGTTATGAACAACGTGCACAGAAACCTCTACTTGCTTTTTCTTCCGCTCACAGCAAGTTAGTTAAGCGAGGCATGGTACGAACTTGTCTTGAGAATGCCTTAAATAGGTCGTGCGCCCACAAAATCTCTGCGAGCTTCAAAGCTCAAGATTCGCGGCTTAAGGCTTCGGGTTCACCCGAGGCGTTTATCGCTTCCGTTGCTGAGACTATCCTGGGGACTATTAAGGCAGAGCAGAGGCAGCGACCGAATCCGAGCCCCACGGATACAGAACGTGAAAGGATAGCCGTGATTCCAAACAAACACCAGATATCACACACGCTCAAGAAAATCGAAAAATGTGTTGGAGTTCGTATCCTGTCTACGGCACCGTTAAATTAATCAGCCTCACCAAATCTACAAACACCCTGAAAACGCAGTCATTAACGGAATGCAGAGTTCAACATAGAAACAGGTATGCGGCCTGCTCTTGGGAAGTTGTCTATAGGACCCCTCTTTCATGCGGCGCTTGTTATGTCAAAACGACCAGAAGATGTCTGAACAATCGGCTGAAAGAACACGCTAACAATGTTAAAAAAGGGTAAGATGGTTTTCTTGCTCAGCACTTCACTGAGTGCAATTGTGTGCCCCTTTTCAAGGACACAGCGACGCTGTACAAGCACAGAGATGAGCGCACCCGAGTCATTGTCGAGGCCGCGCAGATGGCACGCGAAAAGGTGCCTTGTATTAGCAAGCCCTTCATGGCTTTGTCCGTGAAGAAACTCAGGTTCCTCGAAGGTTTCGGTGCGCGCAAGTATTTATATTATCTGTACAGTTCTGTTTAGTTTTTTATAGATTTTTCTTTGCCGTTTTTCTGTGCTTTTGCTTTTTGTATTTTGACTTTCTTTTTCTTTTACACATTTTCTGCTCTTTGTGCCTTATTGTTTTTATCACATGGTAACTGTCTCCTCTATATAATTTCATGCTCTTCGCAATAAACTCAGTTGGAAGTTAGCACTCGTGTCTTTCGTGTCCTTCTTGTCTCTGTGTCGTCGTTTTGTTCTTGCGCTATATCTATCCTCATAGGCCAGCCACCACCCAGGGAGGCCTGGGAGATAACGCTCACGCTGACAATGCTAGAGAGCTAGCTCCAGGTGATCAAACCCGCTGATGAAGTGGTGACCAGGCATGACATGACAGCCATCTCTGCTTGCGAAACTAACGAGTTTCCTAATATTGTTGTTTAT
Source organism: Rhipicephalus microplus (assembly GCF_043290135.1). Classification (NCBI taxonomy): domain Eukaryota; kingdom Metazoa; phylum Arthropoda; class Arachnida; order Ixodida; family Ixodidae; genus Rhipicephalus; species Rhipicephalus microplus. Next base: position 60,318,456 of record NC_134701.1, read on the forward strand.
TCCTACTCAGAGCCAGACCCTACAATGTACAAGATTTTATCTACTCGCTGAAGTCGACGGACCTGCTGCCTGATGTGTTTAACCTCATCGCGTATCAGATTAACCTCTTGTGGGCAGTGAACTTCTCCGAATAGGCACCCATAAATAGCTGACTCGTCTTGACTGAGCTTCATGTGAAGGCGTAAAAGATATTGTAATAAACGTGGTGCTTCTTGCATGCCAAGAACACATTTACTTGTACACCACTTGTCAAAGGAAACGTCCACTGCTGTTTAAGGAGTACATGTGAATATTATTGAACTTTCACGTTGATGCATAAACACAGTAAATATGTTAACTTGTCCAACGCTAGAAAATTGACTGGTTGGTACGAAGCTTTGTGCTTTATTAGACACTTCGTATTCCTCCTTCAACACTACTCTACGTCACCTCACGCCTGTTTTCTGCTGGATCAATAATACAGTATATATATATATATATATATATATATATATATATATATATATATATATATATATATATATAGTTAGTCAGCTGCCCGCTCATAATAAGTTCACGTGCTACGTGACGCCAAACATTCGCATAAGAGTGTTTTCACACTCGTCGTTTGGCTTATAAATGGCGCTGACTGTCACTCCTACTTCTAAATTCACATATAAACCCAGAAAAGTGGATGGAGGGAAGGCCGCTGTGGTAGCTCAGTGGTTAGAGCATCGAACGCGTTATTCGAAGGTCGTAGGTGCGATTCCAGCTCACGGCTGGTTATTTTTTCATCCACTTTTCTTTCTTCCTATTTACATTTCATTGGTTCTAATACCTTCCCCTGTACATTCGTTGGCATTACTGTCTGTTAGATCTCATTATTACTGTGTTAAAACACCGAAAAACGAGCCCTTAGGTATAGGTTTATATATATATATATATATATATATATATATATATATATATATATGTATGTGTGTGTGTGTGTGTGTGTGTGTGTGTTTGTGCATGTGTGTTTGCGTGTGTGTGTGTGCGCAGTATCGCCCTACAGTAGGCAAAGCAATTGCTGGCTTATAGAAACACATAGTGAATATCATCAGAAGAGCCAGGAAAGGGTTCGTTGTACCACGCACTCTCACTTCTTGCAATGAGCAATGACTCCGTTGCCGCCTTCACAGCCCTGCACCGCTCGCAGGTAAATTAGCTTGTTTTCTGTTTTTATCAACAGACCGAAGCCGCGGAATTCGCCTTATCTATGGGGAACTACATGGGACACTGCAATCTGACCCTTAACTATACGGTGTCGATAACCCTGAAAGCACGGTGGTTCAAGGCAAGTACTGGCTCAAAAGTGGGACTATTGGAAAGGTGCGACAACGTAACGGAAACTGTGGATGTTGATCCGTACTCTGTAAGTGGATGCTTTTAACCATTGATTTTTATGGGTTTTTAGGGATATTTACAGCGATACTAAAGAGAAAATGCTTTTTCGCTTACTAGCAAAGTACAATTTCACAATCCTGAAAACACCACTCTTACTGCGACACGACAATTGATAAACGAGGGAACCCACAGAAAAAAACTTGAAGTGATGGCGTCATCTTGAGATTCCCACAGCTAACACTGTGACGTTGTCATGGTTTGAAGGCGTCTACCAGGTATTACGTAGCTTCTAATCAACAAAATTGAAGGAAATTGTAATCTGAAGGTGCCACAGACTTCGCCTGCGAAGTCTCAAAAAATTTTGACCAAATGTCGTGAAAAGACGAAAATTACATTATGGAATATCTTATCTCTTTCATGGAGAACACGGCACGAAGTTCGAAATCGAAACGTCAATCTTGATTTTACCCGCTAATAAAGAATTTATGAATGGGGAACTTGTAACATTAGAGTTCTCGGAGTGCTGCCTAACAATCTAAAACAACTCATTGTTGCGTTAGGCGTCCCTTTAACAGGGGCTTCATAAAGCTTGAAAAATTTGGAGCTGGCCACATGAATACGTAAAGGTATTCGCCAGAACGCCATGTGCTTTTGTTTTGATTCGCGGTAGAGAACCTCGGTAGGTCAAAACTAATCCATAGAAATTCATTGCAGCGTGCCTGATAATAACATGGTAGTTGAGGCACGTAATACTCAGCAGTTATACAATATGGTGCTGTCACGCATGCACAGCTCAATGTTACACCATTTGTAGTAAGGTGGTAAGTTGGGCCAGTTGGTTAGGATCCATCGTGAACTTTCTTACAGCGCAACACCAGAAAAAATACAGGACAGGGAAGGAGTAGAACAGAAAGAAAAGATGGCGCTGACTCACAACTGTTGTTTATTGGAGAAAAACGGGGTCAAAAGTATATATAGGTCCCGGCAGCCTACATCACAACATGCGCAGAATACGAGGTGCACCGAGGTATTGTTATCACACTCATGGCAATAAACAAGCTTGGCCTTAAAAAACCTAATTCTTTTTCATGCAGTGTGACGGATGGTTCACTAACGCACTTGGTACCCCTAATCTTTATATGATATGCCTCAGCGATTTCTCTAGTTAGCTGGTTAGGATGCTTGAAGATGATGGTGGTTCTCTCGAAAATGGGACGACAACCGCATGACCTGCAATGTTCCGGCAGATGAAGTCGCGCGATCCCTTGAAGAGATAAATCATGCTCCCTTAAACGAACATTCACACATCGTTTCGTTTGTCCCACGTACTCCCTGCCACACGATAATGGAGTTAAATACACAGCTTTCTTTACGCATGCGATGTACTTGTTTTTATGATTCACAGCGCATCTCCCTTTGGCCTGTTTGTAAGGTAGGTCGCATTTGCCCGATGGTTGATAATGCGCTGAGGAACAAACAGGCCAAAGGGAGATGCGCTGTGAATCATAAAAACAAGTACATCGCATGCGTAAAGAAAGCTGTGTATTTAACTCCATTATCGTATGGCAGGGAGTACGTGGGACAAACGAAACGATGTGTGAATGTTCGTTTAAGGGAGCATGAATTATCTCTTCAAGGGATCGCACGACTTCATCTGCCGGAACATTGCAGGTCATGCGGTTGTCGTCCCATTTTCGAGAGAACCACCATCATCTTCAAGCATCCTAACCAGCTAACTAGAGAAATCGCTGAGGCTTATCATATAAAGATTAGGGGTACCAAGTGCGTTAGTGAACCATCCGTCACACTGCATGAAAAAGAATTAAGTTTTTTAGGCCAAGCTTGTTTATTGCCATGAGTGTGATAACGATACCTCGGAGCACCTCGTATTCTGCGCATGTTGTGATGTAGGCTGCCGGGACCTATATATACTTTTGACCCCGTTTTTTTCCAATAAACAACAGCTGTGAGTCAGCGCCGTCTTTTATTTCTGTTCTACTCCTTCCCTGTCCTGTATTTTTTTCTGGTGTTGCGCTGTAAGAAAGTTCACGATGGTTACATCATTTGCACTAGAAATTTCAAAACCTAACTGTGATGCTTTTATAAAGGCCTTGCTGAATTCGTAAGTGCTATCAATTTGGTGCGAAACTTGAAACTGCTACGTTTACCTAGTTTGTCATGACCTAAAAAATGCATATGTGGACAGTTCGGTGTACTAAATAAAGCACGAGATTCAGCAAAGCCGAACTTTTTGTATTTGTGACATATCGGTTGTATAAGAACAGCACGAAACACACGCACGTGTGTAGGGCGTCATGCGAGCAGGCAGGCGAGCAAAGAATTTTAACAGTCTCTTGAGGTGGCGGTCAATCCCTTCGTGTGTGACGCCGGTGGGTCACTCCCGTGACCAGACGGAGCTGAAGACACATGTTGCGATTCAGAATCCGATGCGGCGCGCGACGCCACAAGCCAAGTACGACAATTCACGGCACACGGGGTGAACAGCCATCAACGCTCAGGCTCCACTCACATACGGCCCTTCAGCTTGCACGCTCGGAAGGCATCGTATCTTCTTTATTAGGCGTCAAAAAAGAATCTCACGCAGCCATGCCTTGTTGGATAATAACATTGCCAAGAAAGCAATGCCTTTGCAAGTGACGAACATCGACAGAGCCCACATTATTTATCGACTCTGAGAGTAGGCATAGCTAGGCCGGCGTTCTCGGTAGCACCACTCTTTTTCCAACGTGAGCTCATTATCAAGCGCATCATTTTACCAACGCGATAACAGCTCGAATACTTATACTACGCTTACACACGTGCAACTGGTTTATTCGACGGCCTCAATGTAAAAAGCAAAGATGGGGTTGAAACGGGCCGGTTCGCCGAGACCACCGTTGCCACTGTTTGTTTACCTGTGAAATGGACTTCCATCACAGCTCGAAGTCTCGTCGTTGGTTCTGAAACGGGCGTTGCCTTGCAGAAATGGCAAACTTCAAGCCTCACTTTATTCAATCTAGAGCTATTTCACACCTGAAACAGTTTATCAGATGGTTTTGATGCCACTGGCAACGGCAATATCCCAATTTACAAGGGCGATCAGTTTAATCAGAGTGGCGAGGCATAAACTTGCGACGGGCGCCCACATTGTCACGCTCCCGCATGCCATTGGCTGCGGCCGCCCTACTGGTGTGGTTGCCGCGCGGCCACATTCAGCAAGTTAGATGCAAGCGCGGCGTACGAATGGTCGCAGCACGCTGTTCGATGCTGTTGGACTTCTGCCAGATGCGGCTGTTGGTACGAACAGCCATACGACCAATCGCATCCACATTCGCACTACGTGTGTCTCGCTTTTAACTCCACTGTCATGTTGTTTGCCATCTGGATAATCCTAAGCTGGTCTCTTTCGTCATGGCTTGCGAGGAGACAGTTCCACTTCACCTCCGTAAAGGGAGACTCGCTGCTCTCCCGCCACATGAGGCATTGTCACAGTGTGCGTTGGATAGTACATTTGGGGTGGCCACAGCGCGGGCACTCTGTATCTATGCAATCAATATATTTAGAGCAATTTATAGGCGATACATACGCTTCAATATGTAAGTGTCGTAGAGTGGTGGACTGAGGTCTTGTTAAGCGTTGGTGTGGGAGTGGGTACTTCCACCGCTCCAACTGGTAATTTTTGTAAATTTCATTAAAACTTAACAATGGGTCGCTGAAGTAACAAGCAACGTCGTCATTCTTCGAGTAGATCTTCCCAGCGCGGAATACGAGACCTCGCACCCGGGATTGAGCCAAGTCGTTGTCATTAGAAATGGTTCAGATTACGCACCGCCCAATGTGTGCCATGAACCAGGTTATGTTTTTTCGTCTGACCAATCGGTAGCAGAGAAAACGCGCGCGGCTTACCGACAAAAGGAGCCCGTCATGAAGGCTCGTGCGGCTGCGCGCAAAGCTGTGTAAATGGTGGTGAGATCGGTGGCAGCGAGAGCTAGTGTCACAGCGACTTTCTCTGCGCGATGTACGTTTTAATTCAATAAAGTCATGAACGAGAAGTGTTCGCCTTTGAATGCTGTAACTACCGAGACAATTTGGTCTATACAGCCGCAATGCACAGCGTATAGGAAGGCCAGTTTATCCTCCGAAGCGGCTGCGGTACTCAGTTAGGCTCGCGCCCGTGCCTGACATCTCCCACGTTATTTGTGGGATGCATGTTTCGGGGTATTGGGGAAACTGTAAGTTTGCCGCTCAGATCTTCGGGGAGCTGCCGCAGGCATTCTCGGAATACAAAATATTAGAGCCGGAGGTGGGCTAGTAACTGCGGCCCAGCTTCAGTGAAATACAGCTTTAGGCCCGTATTCACAAACCAACCTGGACCTTACCTCACGTTTTCCTCAGGTTCCTGTACTTTCTGTGTGCATTAAAAGGACACATGAATGGGAACGCGGTAAAAGATAAGAACAAGATTGAATCAAGCACACTGGCCTACTTTCCCAATCAAGCGCAAGAAATGCTTGAAACCAATAAGAAAATCTTGAAGTAGGTTCAAGGTTGATTTGTGAGCATGGGCCTTAAAATTTAAATACTTTTTGAGCTTCTACAATTTCGTTCACTGTGTTATGAATGCCTTAATTGTTGAACTCGGCCATGTGGGTGCTGCCCGGCAACCCGAGCACCTGTTTAATGGACCGGTGGATATTAACGTCGAGGCGACGCATGTCTCCATTTCGCCTCAGGCAGGTGGGAGCCACATAGTTAATGTGGCTCATGAGGAAAGCGTAGAACAGTCTGTGGAGAATCTCCTGAGATAGTCATTTGCGCCTGATAGCTACTCTGTTAATTTAGCCATTGCATCGGCCTTCTAGGCGATATCATAAACACTGACGTTATTATGGCCATTGGCATGAATGACCATGAGTAGAATGTGATCTTGACCCACCATGGCGATGGGTGTCCCGTCAGCCATCAGGACGTTCTTGTTTATTCGTCTCTGGCCGCTTCGTAATTCCAGGGTATATAGGAGGAATCCTGATTTCTCTGCTGATAGGGAAATACTGGCCTGTCGTGAAAACGTTTGTACCATGTTTACTGCGTCTTGCCGTCACTCCTCGATGTGACCGTCACTGCCGCTCGTACACCAGACGTTGATTTCGTCTACGTAGGAGGATTCACTGATGCCGTCGATCTGAGAGTTGTTGTCACAGATCGCACATGAAGAGATTGAACAGAAACGGAGGTATCAAGACCATTTGGGGGTCTGCCCCTCGTTCCCAGGTTGAACTGATTTAAGCTCATCTTGCCGAGTTGGGTTGTAGCCATCCTGTAGCGCAGGAACTAGCTAACATATTTGTAGAAACGCGTACCTAACCGTGCTTCACAATTTGAGTCGAGGTTGTGAGAGTGCTTTACGCGCCCGAATGCGTTCTCGTGGTCGAGCGCTACATTGGCACTAGTTTATCTGGTGTTCTTATCCGTGAGCTCGTAGTGCAGCATCAGCATTACATCCTGCATTGACAGCGATGAACGAAAGCCATATTGCTTGATCAGTGGAATCTGACGCTCATCCACAAATTTTTTGAATCGCTTGAGTTTTGCGTGTTCGGTCACCTTACCCACGCAGGACGTGAGCAAGATGGGACAAAGTGAGCCTAGCGCTGGCACTTTACCCAGGCTAGTTTAAGTATGACGATTGCGTCGGGCCATTCTGGCGGGACGTTACCTGTCTACCATATTCTGTCTATGTGCTCGGTGAAAAGTTCCATGTCCTTCTCGGCAAATATTTTGAAAAGCCTAATATTTTTGCCGTCGGTCCTTGATCGAGCGGAGTTGAGTTTGGAGACGAAATCCTGAGCTTCGGCGCAAGTGAAGGAGCATTTGAAAGTATTCTTTTCTATATCGTTCAGGACAGGTGGGTGATTGGACGGGAAGGGGGTTCGGTACATAGGTAACGAGTAGCTAGCTCGCTGATGATTTGAGTGTTGGTCTTACCCTAGAGTTTCAGCTCTTGTATTAGTCTTAGTATCGCGAATCGTTGAGACGCTTTCTATAGTTTGTCGCCAAGTAAGTGTTTCAACAGGCTCCATTCGGCCCTGTTTCGCATTTGACCATAAACCGAGTTACTTTCTTTCATTGCGGACGCTCTAGGTTACGGCAAAGGTCCTCAATTTGGCGATTAGGGTCAACTATCCTTTTTAAAGGTTACGATTGAGCTTTTGCTTATGCATTTCGCGTGCATTGATTTCTTAGCGTCGAGTAGGTGAGCTAGCCAGCAATTCATGCACTCGACCTCCAGTTCGAATTAAACGTCTTAGTCAAATTTTTAACGTCGTATTTTAGTCGAACAAGGTATGGTAGGGTTTCAGAGTAAGTCTCATCGAGTATCCTGAGCTCTCAAAAGCAATACCAGTCTGGTATGCGAAACTCGCATTTTTTGTGTTGATTCTCACCCAGGTAGGTCCTCGTGGGTTGTCCCGCGTTCCTAATGATATTGAGTTCCGGGGCGCTATCGCGCGAAATTGAGTTACCCACAATAGGAGCGGAAGTGAGATCTGTTAAGAGTGTGAGTTTATGTGTGTGCATTTTCGAAACCAGGGCAGTGCGTTTATGGGAAGAGCCGGGGTACCCAAAGCCACGATGCGTGGTGATAAAGTCTCCCGCAATTATGAGCATGTCGTTCTCTGCAAATTTGTTCGCTCGCTGCAAGAGGACCTCAAATATAGATTGATTGTTTTGGGGTGTGCTATATACAATGAAAATAAAGACTAGCTGTTTAAGCGTTGAGTTTGGGTTTAACTCAATCATATTGTGTTCATCTTTGAGATCAGGGTGGATCTCACGGTGAACATATGCGTACTTTTTGAAGATCAGCATCACTCTCCCTCGCGTCCCTACTCGATGATCCGCTTTGGTGCGACAGGTACGGAAAATGGGCTCGGTGGTTAGCGTTTCTTCTAATAGAATTACGGGAGGCCGATTGGCTCTAGCTTGAATGAATTGTTGCAAAGCGGCCTTCTGCTTGAGACAGCTAAAGCGAATCCAGTGCCAAATTACAAGATTTCTTGTGTTAGCCATGATCACTCCATATGGGTTGTCACATTAACCGTCGCGTGTTGCCATTGTAGTATTTGTAACCACGCGTGAAGGTCGGTGAGCTGGAGTGTGTATGGGTTCATATCGGCAGCGTGTTCTGCTGAAATTTTTGTGCAGAGGCGGGCAGGGGTCTTCATAAAATTAGACATAGTAACGGGCTGCTCCAGGGGGCCCTCGGCCACGCGATGCTTCACTGCGCAGTTATTAGCGGTCGGTTAGTGGAAGCGGGTTCAACGTCCGAAGCGGTGGGTGTCGAAGTCTCGAGTGCGTGTTGACTCGGCTGCTGCATGTTTCTATTTAGTGCTTTAGATACTGCGTTTTCTTTGAGCAGCAACGCTAGCTCGGGTTTTAGCTCAAAACTCTCATCGTCTTCATGCTGTGACAAGTTACTAGACCGCACGTGACGACGAGTCTGGCCATTACCGGCGAATTGGTCGACCCAAATAGGTGTTGCAGTCGGGTTCTTGGTTGTTGTAGGCAGGTGCTTCCTCGGTGGAGTTGGGGCTGGTTGCTTGGGCGTTCGCTGTTGTGTAGCTGAGCCCCCTTGGGTCTGTTGGTTGTTGTTACGCTAGCGTCTGTGGTGGCTTCGACGTCGTACGACGTAAGGTACTTAGGCATGTGCGGTCAGCGTACTGTAGGCGTGAGCTCAGAACGCCCACTAGGTGTTACGCGCTCATAGTTGGGCTCAGTGGGTTGGATACCGCAGTGTTCACAGACTTTCTCAGATGGGGTAGAGCAGACGTCTTGTCGATGCCCGACGCGGCCGCAGTTGCGGCAGATGTCATTCTGTCGTATGTAGAGAGTGCAACGCAGTACGAGCACGCCGCAGCACATGTAATTGAGAACTTTAGGTCCATCGAAAAGAAAAATGATGGGGGTTGTAACGTTGAATCATCGTACCCTCATTAAAGTGGAGTTGTGTGACGAGACAAAAAGGTGTTGTTGCTTTGAGTCTTGAAGGTCAGCGTCGAACCCTCGGACTACGCTTCGGCTGGTAGTGCCAGACGCCAATTCTTAAGCGAATACTGGATGTGTTCGCGCCACGAGAACAATCGCTCGTATTTTAGCGTATGCTTCGGCCGTTGGTGAGCTGGCGTGCTGATTGCAAAGACATTCAGTGTGTCGTTAGTGCAAAAATATCTTCCTCGGTCGTCATTGGCAGGAGTCAAGCAGCAGTAGTAGAGCTTGTAGGAACTTAATCTTCTAATAGCACTTCAACTAGGGCGAGTTGGTACAAACTTGCATAGGCTTCAGCACAAAGTAGACGTAGACAAAGACACAAAGAACACAGACGAGCGCTGACGAAATAACTCTTGAATGACAGGTAGTTACGGAAATCAAATTTGCACATGCCAAGGCTTGATCAGTGCAAAGAGTTCCAGATGGTAAGGGGCCCAATGTAGGAGGAATCTGTTCAAATGCACTTAACAAAATCAAATGAAGCAAATCTGTTCTAACACCACTTCGCGCTGAAACCTACCCAAGTATTTACCAACTCGCCCAAGTCAAAGGGCCATTGAAACGTATTCAGAAGCATCCTCCTCCACGTTAGGAGGATGCTTGTGAACATGGTACTGATAGTGTGGGCCTATGCACTACCATCATTTCCCCTTCACCCTGGAGAAGTCATTTTTTGTTTTAAATTCAGATGCCACCCTTATGAGCTGCCTCACATATGCCTATCTGGGCAAACAATAATGAAATGTAAAATAACTAGTGAACATCCATTGTACATACTATTTCTGTGATGCAGCCGTAGTGATTATAATTAGCTTGCCAAGCTTGATGCCGTCACGCCAGATTTTCTTGTTTTGTTATGTCTATAGCACTTCATCAAAACCGTCTTGTAACATTCTAGAACCACTTGCGACAACGGTACTTAATACACAACACAGTATAATTATTTAGGCGATAGCCTTAGATGTCCTTAGATTCTTCGTCCAAAGCAAAATATGATTGTAGGCATCCGGCATGGGCGGTGAAAGGTCGATCTGTACAAAATATACTGCGGTAAGTGGTGTGTTTGTTTCCACTGTCTTATAAGCAATCATAAGTGCAAAGTATGGCTGATGGCACTTGCCCGACAGTTTAAACATTGGTGAGGTACGGGTTAACTCGGGGTCGACGTTTGGGAGCCACGTAAGCTTTCCCGTCATACCATACTGTTTACACTGTGAGAGGTGAAATCTGCCTGACGCTAACAACGAGACTGCCAAGGATAGCTTGACAATTTACGATCCGAATTGCAAAATGCGAATAAGTGTGGGGATACATTAGTTGGAAGTTTTATGATGTAGGTTTTTGTTAATTTCGCTAAGCAACGAGAACGCGACAGTGATATCCGCACACACACACCTGCACGCACGCAGAAACACACGCACGTGGGCTATCGCCTTATTAATACCTAGAGCTTCTTTGTCCTCGGTCTGCTATCCTAATTGCAAACATGCCCCACCGTGGTGGTCTAGTGGCTAAGCATCTCAGTCACGGGATGGAATCCTAGAGGCAGTTGCTGCATTGTTGATAGAGGCGAAAATGCTGTAGGCCCGTGTGCTCAGATTCGGGTGCACGGTAAAGAGCTTCAGGTGGTCTAAATTTTCGCAGCCCTCTATTATGGGGTTTAAAATCATCATATGGTGCTTTTAGGACGTTAAATCTCACATAGTGTCACCATAATTATGTTCTCATTGCAAGCACCGCAAAATGTTCAACCCCAGATACCGACATCGCGGACACCAGAATTTCACTGAAACAATTTGTATATTGCTGTCGCATCAAAATGCAACTGCTTTCCACAAACCAACGTTTGCTGTTGCCGGTCCTTTTATGTCATAAAAACACTGTTAGCAAATAAGTGGTTGATCGATATGTGAGGTTTAAAGTCGCAAAACAACCATATAGTTATGAGGGACGCTGTATTTGAGGGTTCTAGTAATTTAGACTTGCTGACCTTTCTTTACGTGCACCCAAATCTGATCAAGTGGGGCTAAAACATTTTTGTCTCAGTTGATATTGTAGCTGGGAAGCCGGTATTCATTCCCGCGAACAGGTCAGTAGCCGAGTACTTTAGCTACTGTTATCTAATAGACTGCATATAAAATTAGGAAGTCAACTTTGTTACCGCAGATTCCAAGTGTATTCTTTAGTGACATGCATGTACATGCATGTGTATATATCCATGAACATGCATGTGTGAACTGTCCTACTTATATATGCAGGGGGAAGACATGATTGCGAATGCCTGGTGTCCTGGAGGAGCTGCTTTGTTGAAACATGCGCGTGCGAAGTAGGCGGGAAACGCTGGTCATAGCAACGCAATGTAACCAGCAATGCTTTTTAGGGGTGAAGCTCCTTTAGCCGTGGGTCGTGCGTCCGCGATGTATGTAATAGCCATCATCGTAGCAGTAGTAGTAGTAGTAGCAGTAGCAGTAGTGCGTCATAGTAGTACGTAGCCACAGCGATGGCCGGATGAGAGGAGCGGTACGCGTACACAAATTTGAATGGAAGAGGTAGCCCGCGCATGGTAATCAAGAAGATAGTTGTTTCTGATGAAATAACCTATGGAGGCGCGTATCAGGGACGTATTCTTGAAAAAAATATGCGTTAAATTTTATTCTCACTAAACAAAACTACTATCAAAAGAACACACTTTGAGTACTACCTGACCAGAATGGGCTGCCATGCTAAACTCACGGGGCGCAATCTCTTTAGTCTAGCAAGGTTTGGCCTGCAGTGCAATTAACTAGAGGTTGTGGAAGATTGGAACTAGACACGAAGTACAGGCCGTAAGAAAGTGCGCGCGTCCCTTACCGAAATGCCATACATGGCACCTATATAGGTTACATGTGGCCACATATAAGCTTATATGTTAGCATATGTGGCCACATGTAAGCAGAGATGTCAGCATGTGAGGCTTCAATTTACCATATATGAATGTATATCTGGCGAGGTCGGTTCATGCATGGCATTGCATACAGCCATATATGACACGGGTGGCCCTTATAAAGAGTCAAATCCGGCCTTATAAGGGATGCCCACACCATATATAACATATCAAGTGAATCCTTATATGTGTAAGTGCTTCATTATAAGGAATGAACCACGTATTTTTTTATCACCATGATCACACACTTTTATGCGGATTGTAATATATAAAAAATTGTACACAAAGGTGACCTGCTTACTTTTAACACAACGAGAGTAATAATTATACACATTGTTTCTGCCATGCAAAAAAAAACAAAATTTCAGGTCAGCTTTGTGAACGTGATAGTTGCAACTACGCATGCATTCGTGTAATTTAACTTTAAATTTTCTGTGGAGTATAGGTTTGAAACAATACTTTGCAATCTATACGATGTTAAGAACTTTTACGAGAGAAGACATGTTTTGAAAAAAGGAATCCTGTCAGGTCACAAAACGTATTGAAGATTGAAGATGCGAAGCCTCGCTGGTATTATAGAGCAATTTTATATGGTAATATGTAAAAACAAAATGCATGCAACTTATCTTGTTCACATTATTGCATTGTTTGGAGTGGCAGCAAGAAATATTATTTCAATGCATTTTTAGCTTCCACATTGGTGGACAAAACCTCTGAATATTTGAAGGTTTTGATGGCTTTATGCTCCTTTCATATAACAAGATTTCAGTTAATCCTGTTGACCCCTCTCCCTTCTGCTATTGCTCTCAGCGGCGATTTACCATAATTGCATGCACAGTGCAATGTTTAAGAGAATATCTTCAAAAACAAAAAAAACTTATGTGAAGTGTGAATGCAACTTGCAGGCACTATTATGAATAAATTCCAGATGAAAGCTGTACAAATTTATTGCTAAAGTACATCTTGCGTTTCCCTTGGGTACGTATAATATTCTTGGCTGTGCACATAGTAAATTTATCGAAAATTTTATTATTGCACTAGTAAACAAATATTTGGTGTAATGTTTGCAGGCGTCAAATAAATCTCACGTCATGCACAAATACGTTAATAAAGGTGCAACTTACTCACACGTATTTTACACTTATTGGAACATGTATTGAAATTCTGAAGCTTTATAGCAACGTTCAACGTAAGCTGCCGAATTCACAAAGCTTCTATTTGGTGTGGGTATGTCATTACTTGGTCGAGGTCACTAATGTGCACGTGCCATCATCAGGATTACCTTAAACATTGCCTTCCGAATACAGTTAGTATGACGCAGTTTTGCAGGCTGGCTTGATGGCTAAGCCAAACTCTACTTATGTAAACAGCCCCTTGGTGTGCAGGCGCGTTATAAGTAATAATGCTTGCGAACATATGCTTTCAACACAAACACTGTGGTGCATTTACCTATAAATTATATATGCCAGTACATATTCACCAAACTGCACAGTTACACACTTGCGTATAAAGATTCATGGGCACCCTGACACTAGCATTTCCTTCATTTGGCCAGATATTTTCAGCCATGTCAGAATGATATGAGTGTATTATTATTAATTTACTATAATAATATTATTATTGCATTTATTATTATCATTGTTGTTGTTGTTGTATCTCACACAGCGTCTACGTTTCAATTCCATACTGCTCTCAAAATAGTGTCGTTATGTAAGGTTTATGAGATCAGGGACCTTATTGTTCTTTTTGATAGCAAGGTGAATTTTTTCTACTTGCATTCCATGTGCTGTCATGCTAGGCCTTCGTTCTTTCCCAGTTGTCAGAATATCTCTCGATAATCCAGTCCTCCTACCGCATTCCACAAATTGTACACTGCGTTATATTGTGCTCAACTTGAGTACGTAAGCATAACTGGTATGAAATGGCCTTGCTAAATCTAGCAGTAACGCCACTGGGTCAGTCCAGAAAAAAAATATTAAGCACTTACCCCTATCGTTTCACTAGAATCCTTTTGAGACTGCTAGAATATTATCTTTGCCATCACCAAACGGCTGACGAAATCGGGCTGAGCTGTTATTTCTTTACAAGCGATTGCAGGGTAAGATATTCTGCCCTATATGGTTGTAATTATTTTCAACCTCCGCGTAAGTTATCTAGAGAGAATCGACCGTTGCATGGACCGGCCAGCTTCTTCCAGCACTCTGTCCTTTACAGAATACCGAGTCTTTCTAATGTCAATTTTCTTGATTCGTTATTTTTTTGATAGTCTACAGTCATTTTTTGTCAGTGAGGGCTGCCCTGTCCTAACGTAAAATTGCACATGCACAGATTCTTCCCTTTTACGTCTTTCAGGAAGCTTTCTGCACGGTTGTGTATTTTCCACATTATTTTTCCGTCCCATTTTATGAATATTTACTCTTTCATTTGTTGTTTCCATTATATCTTGATTTGTTTTCGAGTGCTAATTTTTGCTCTTTTTATTGGTTTGCTTTTCTGTAGACAGTCTGTATTGTATTGTTCCTTATTTTTGTTTAATTTTTTCCCGTGCCAGCACGAAAGACCCTATGGTTATTCCTGGATACGTTCAAAATGAATGATTAGTTATTGGTTGATTAAGTATTATTGTTATTATTATTATTATTGTGAATGCTAGAGAAGTAAGAAGAAAATCTGGTTGGAACGTGTCTTGGTAGCCAGCGTACATGAAGCAGTGATTTCAGCTCAACGATATGCCTGTCTCAAAGCTCCTGCACCTGCAGCTTTCTGAGCCCAGGGGAGGAAGTTGAGGTCCATTGTCCAAAAAAGTCGCTTGACTGCACTGCAGCATTGACAAGTTTGCAAGGGGTGCGCACAATAAAAAATACGGAAAAGGGCGCCAGTCGGAGGGGTGCAAAATTCGGAGAACATTGTTCGAAGAAGTGCACGTGGGTGCCGTGAAGCCCTGCCGTGGCCCACAGCATGCAGTCGACCCAGCAGGAAAAAAAATGCCGCTGTTCATTTCAAGTATAGACGAAAAAAAATAGTTTGCGCAAACATTCAGTCTTATCGTAGTAATCTTGCGTGAATAAGTGTTAAAAAAGAAAAGTCGTCGCCATTAAGCTCAGAAATATTTCATTCCAGGAAAAAGCGCGTAAATTTTTGATCTCAAGAAGTATTGTATGTTTCATTGTCAATCCTGCACTGTATCCATCCGTGCCATTGTTGCTTTTTCGATCTCCAGAGTCATGGGTGCACTGCTGGTCAAGTTTGTCCCTTTTCATTCTTCTTGCTCTTCTTTCGTGTTCAACCACTGCTCCAATATACACAAGATAATCGCGCTGCTCTCAGGAATCAACTTCGCTATGCGTGTTGAAATTGTGGACGGACGTGGAAATGTTTTTGTGTGCGTGTGCGTGTGTACGCCGCTGGATTGGCGATCGTCAACTGTTCGTTCGAAGAAAAGTGGACACACATGCCTGCCAAAAGCAATATGAATGGACGTAGTGGCTTTGAATTGTGATTAGGTTATCAGGATTAACAGGTTTCTGAAAGACAAATCTCGGTAAAGTGGTAAGGTAAGTTCATCATTTTCATTATCGTCGCACGTTGGTCGTAAATATTATGACAACTCAGAAAACATAGCGCATTGCATGTTTCTTGAGTAAATAGCTTCATAATAATCGTGGTTATGTCAATAGGCTGTTTTGTTTAGGCGACACGATCACACTTTCTTTTTTAATCTCATGCAGACCATGCTCTATTTAATCGAAAACACTACAGCAGTAAAATATGGGTTTCGAGCTATTGTACTTTTCATAAGTAAATGGTGTATATATAGTTGTCTTGTATTTTTCTTATTTAAACGCTGGAGGAATTACCAAGGGTAAACTACAACTTGCGCAAATAAAATAAAAACAGTTGCATATCTCCAACTCCAAGGGTGTCATGAGATTTATGAGCACGCGTTTGAATTTACCTTGTGTTTGAAATTGTCTTTCTTCGTCTACGTTGTCCTTGTTTTTATATGTACGCGTGTTTTGATAAGGACAGGCATTGAAAATTTTTTTGCTAGTTTAGTTTGGTTCTTCAAAGCAGGGTGCAATCCTCACGGATCGAAACAGAAAAACTTGAGAATAGTTCATAATTTTGTTTCTGCCATCTACAATTCGGGTGATATAAGTGTAAATTTCACTAGAATGCATACATCACAGGCAACATTATCGTTACCAATGTCGCCACATTGCGTGGTTATCTTGGAGAACTGCGCATACCCGCATACGTAGGTACATAAAATAATGTGATGTCACATTTTAATCAGTGAGCACAGTATATAGTTTTAAGCAAGTGGAAAAATAATCTGGTCCGATGCATCAGGGCTTGCTACTGTTCGAAAAAAGCTGGGGGACCATTAAGCTCTGTTTTTAGAGCTGAACGCGATAGCATTATCCTGCTTCTTGTGCGTCATTCAATCACTCAGTGTGTGCTTTTTATTGTATGATACTACATGAGCAATTTTAAATGCGGAATATTACTGTGTAGTTCAGAGAGATTAAAGTGCCTTAATGAATGTTTTGCATATGGCTGAATTTTGTTTAAAAGGGGGGTAGCATAGTTTAAAGCACGAGCGATATTATGTTATTATGAAGTTCTGCGAAAAATTGAAATAAAAACGGAAGACACTAGGACACAGCACTCACTGACAACTAAAACTTTGCTGAAGAAAACAGACATACATATGCGGTTACATTCATATATGGGTATATAAGGATATATGCATATCAGGTTGTATAGTGCCCATATATCACAACGTCAGAAATTGGGCATATCACATAATATGAGGCCCATATATGGGAATTCCATATAAAGTCTGATATGCCCGATTCCTGACGTAGTCATATGTGAGGATTTTTAGATAGGTTCATATAGAAGATTTTTATAGGGGTGCCAGTGCTCTAGTCCAGTTTTGCCGCCTCTCGTTTTGTTTTCGGTGTGTCCGCTGGATGGTGGTTTTTCTGTATAGTGAATATATTATAAAAACATGCGAGAAGGTGGTGCTTGGGGAGTTCACTAGATACACGAATGGATGGACAGATGCACGGATGAAGGGACAGATAAAATAACGAACGATAGGACGGATGGGTTAATGTATTCACGGATGAGTGCATGGATGAACAGACAGATGGATGGACGGATCGACACAAATATGCACGGATGTTGGTGGTTCTTGAAGTGATCAGGAGATTGACGGATGAATGAAAGATGCACGGACTGAGAGACAGACAGGTGCACGGACGGATGTATGGACGAATGAATGAACGGACGTACAAAGGCACAGATGACTGCACAGATGGACGTATGCTCAGATGGACGGAAGCAAGAACGAACGAACGGACGGAAGCGCGGACGGACTGACGGATGCTTCGCTTCATTCATCATCATGCACTCCGTGGATATGCTGGGATGATTTTCTTAACAGATTCTAACATGTGTAGTGAAATCGTGTTTGTAGTCAGGCCACCAAACAACCAACGCATACACTAGCCTGACCGAAGTCTTATACGCTGTCAGCTAGCATTTCATACAGTTGCTTAACGTGCGTAGAACGCACTAAATATTTGAATAGTTTGTTGCAGATTTTTTTTATTGTGCGTGTGCCGTTTTGAGTTTCTGTAGAAGTTAAACCGAGGTATTTAAACAACACAACAACTAGAATACCTACACTGTAGTTACTATTGTAAGATAGTAGCAGCGTTGTGGTCGCAACGGCGTTTATCAGGCCGAATCGCCTGATCAACGCTTCGAACGAAGAAGACGCTTTTCGTGATGATGATTATATACAGATGAAGAAGATGACGGCCAAACGCTATTAATATTGTTACAAGTGCCTGTGTTTATTTACAGATGAGGTGAAATGGCGTTGTGAAATAGCAGCGTACTTCAGAGACAGGCCTAAAACGCTTCCACCTAACCACCCAATTCAGGTGTCTCTCCACTACTCTTCTTCTTCTTCGCGCCCCGTAGGCTTGCACATCTCTGTTTCATTTCCCCCGGCGGCAGACGAAGCTCGCCGAGCGAGTTAAACAGGCCTATGATGGTACTGCTTGAGGCGGGCTACGTGAACAATTTGCGCAGTGCGCGAACGCCGGTTATTGGCTGTGACTCGGGCAACAACGTAATTCACGTCACTGAGTCGAGTGACTATCACGAATGGGCCGGAATAGTTCGATAGAAACTTCCGGTACAATCCTTTTTTACGGACAGGAGTCCACAGCCACACGTAGTCACCAGGAGAAAACTCTACGGGGATATGCTTGGCATCGTAGCGACTCTTGCTGTGTTCTTGCGAAGACAATGCTCGAAGGCGCGCTAGTTGACGTGCTTCTTCAGCGCTACACAACGTCTGAGCGATAGACAGATCTTCCTGATGCGAGAAAGGTAATAGAGTGTCTAGAAAACTCTGTGGATTTCGTGCGTAAAGCAGAAAGAAGGGCGAATGTACAGTCACTTCATACTTGGCGGTGTTATACGCGTAAGTAACAAACGGTAAGACGGCGTCCCAGTTCCTGTGGTCACCATCAACGTATATCGATAGCATATTCGTGAGAGTTCAATTTGTTCTCTCAGTGAGACCGTTAGTTTGCAGATGGTAAGGGGTGGAGTGGCGATAAGAGGAGCCACAGAGGCGCAAAATTTCTTCAACCACATCGGCCATAAATTGTCTTCCACGGTCACTGATGACAACCCGTGGAGCACCGTGACGCAGTATGACGCGCTGTAACAAAAAAGAAGAAACAGCGGCTGCTGTGGCCGATGTTAGTGCGTCCGTTTCCGTATAACGCGTTAAATAATCCACGCACACTATAACATATCGGTGGCCCGATGGGGTCTTAGGAAGAGGTCCGAGCAAATCGATGCCGACTTTTTCAAAAGGGGATGTCGGTGGAGGGATGGGCTGCAAATAACCTGCCGGGGCAGTGGTGGATCGCTTGTAGCGCTGACATATAGCGCAGCTGGTGACGTACTGTTTTGTGGTCTTCCACAATTTCGGCCAGTAGAACCTCTCACGTAGTCGATGTAGCGTACGTGTGAAGCCGAGATGACCGGATGTTATGTCATCGTGCACAGAAGGAAGGACGACCTGGCGCAGGCTTTCCGGCACCACCAGAAGCAAGGGGAGGCCATCGGCTGAATAGTTTCTTTTATACAGCAAGCGATTTGAAATTTTAAAGTGCTTGTCGACGGAGTTATGTGCAGCTTCGAGCAAGGGTTTCAGGGTAGGGTCGCGCTGCTGCCCACGTTTGATGCTGCTGGTATCTGTGTAGTCGGACGAGACAGAAAGTAAATAGTCATCAATGTCATTGTCGTCAGCATTGGTGTGTACTGAAGGAAGGCGGGATAAGCAGTCGGCATCTGTGTGACATCGTCCGCTCTCATAGGTAACAGAAAAGCTGTACTCTTGGAGGCGCAACGCCCAACGAGCCAGCCGGCCAGACGGGTCACAAAGTCCCACAAGCCAGCATAGTGAGTGGTGATCGGTCACTATTGTGAACTCGCGGCCATGTAGATACGGTCGGAAATTCTGAATGGCGAAGACGACTGCTAAACACTCGAGCTCGGTGACGGTGTAGTTCTTCTCTGCTCGGGTCAGTGTCCGACTGGCATATGCTACGACGTGCTGGCGGCTGTTGCAGAGTTGGACCAGCACAGCACGAACACCTGGCCCACTAGCATCAATATGAATTTCAGTCAAAGCATCAGGATCAAAATGCTTTAGGATGGGTCCTGAAGTCAGTAAAAACTTTAGCTGTTGAAATGCAGCCTCACATTTATCATCCCACAAGTACAGTGTGTCTTTATGAAGAAGGGACGTCAGTGGTGAGGCAAGTTGTGCGAAGTTCTTAATAGAACGGCGGAAATATGAGCACAGACCCAGAAAACTTTGCAGGTCCTTCACTGTTCGTGGTGGTTCAAAGTTGCGAACCACTGCGGTCTTCTGTGGGTCTGGTCGCACGCCTTCTTTATCCACGAGAAAGCCTAATACGAGGGCTTGACGTTCTCCAAAATGACACTTCTTTGAGTTTAAAAAAACAAGGCCAGCTTCGCGTAAGCATTCAAACACAAGCGACAAGCAGTGATTATACTCTTGAAAAGTCTTGCCGTAGATAATCACGTCATCTAAATAGCACATGCAAATTTCCCTTTTTAGTCCACGGAGTACTGTATCCATAAATCTCTTGAATGTCGCTGGAGCATTGCACAAACCAAAGGACATAACGTTGAAATCAAAGATGCCATCTGGTGTTACGAAGGCCGTCTTCTTTTTATCTGCGGGATGCATAGGAATTTGCCAATACCCAGAACGCAAGTCAACAGAAGAAAAATAGGAGGCAGAATGCAGGCAGTCCACGGCGTCATCTATACGTGGCAAATGGTAGGCGTCTTTTTTTGTGATGGCATTTAGGCGACGATAGTCTACGCAGAATCTCCATGAATTATCATTTTTCCTCACTAGAATGACAGGAGCTGCCCATGAACTAAACAATTCTTGTATGACGCCCTTCTTTAGCATGTCTTCAACTTGCTCAGCGATGACTTTCCTTTCAGAAGGCGATACGCGATAGGGCTTCTGGCGTATTGGTGGTGCTTGGCCTGTATAGATGCGGTGTTGCGTACGTGAAGACGGTGGCGTAACGGTAGACGTCTCGTCTTGGGCAAAGTCAAAGACTGGGGCGTAGCGTGCGATCACCTCCTGCAGCAGCGACCGTTCAGTTGATGGAAGTGACTTGTTAATCATACGGTAAATGCTGGCAGAATAGTCGGGGTACGAGTTGGTGTGGGGTTTCTTTACATCCACCGATGGTTGGAGTGACCGTATGGTAAGAGTACTTTGCTCTTGAAAGCTTGCCAATTTAAGTCCTGCTGGCAGATATATGGGCTGCGTGGAAACGTTCACAGTCCACAATTCGGCACAACCATCGACGGTAAGCACGAGGCAACGAGGCACAATAACGTTTTTCTTAAGCGCGTTACTGAAGTTCGGCTTGGCTAAACCGTAGTAAGAACCCGCACAAGAACGCGAAGAGTTTACACGCACAAACATTGCGGTATGTGGGGCCAAGCGGACGTCTTCAGACACGAAAAACACTTTCAAGCAGTCATCAACGGTATCTTTTGTCAATGAAGACGGCAACACGGGACGAAAAATAATCCCACCACTACCACAATCTAGAGTTGCACCATATTCCCGCAAAAAATCTATACCTAGAATGACGTCGTGGGTTGCTCGTGCAAGCACCGTTAGTTCAGCTCGAAACGTTTGATTTCCTACAGAAAATAAAACAGAACAAACTCCAACCGGGCTCAACGTTTCTCCCCCTACGCCGGGGAACGTAGCACTCCGATTCCAACCAAACATTACTTTCGTCCCAAGGCGATTTTTAAAAGACATGCTCATTATGGAAACGGCTGCACCAGTATCAACTAGTGCAACAGTCCTCACATTGTCTACAAAAATACTCACTTTGTTCTCAATCATCACAACACAAGGGGGTCTTGCGGAAGATGATTTTTCGGCCTCGCCTCCTTTGGTCGCACCAGTTAGTTTCCCAGTGGTGGTGGCGTCCCCGAGCGGCGACGCGGAGACGGGGATCGCTCGGCAGTGTCTGAACATGAGGTGTTAGTAGAGGCTGGCATTTCAGATCATAAGTTAGTTTATATGGAAATAAAGCATACTACCTTGTGCTCAAGGACTGACAGCACAAATACGCATGTTCCAAATTTTGCCATAGAAGATGACACAAGCATTATTGATCACCTATCGCTATGTTTATATAGCTTCAGTTAGACGAATGACGTCAATGCAATGTGGGCTGAATTTAAAAATATAGTATTTCACTTCATTGGTAGGTTTACACAATTAAAAGCAAAAACGAAAGTAAACAGACTTCATGGATAACCCGTGAAATGAAACATATAAAAGAAAAATTAGCCGTGAATGAAAAAAGTTAAAAAAAGATCACAGTAAAATTTTCGCACTAAGCACTGCTTTGCACACGAAGCTGACTGCTGGTAAGAAAACCTTCTATGATGTTACGTTGACTATTTTTATAAAGGATGACCCATACAGTTTTTGGCGCCATTTGTCACAAGATAACGAGGGTCCTAGAGACATTGTCGTTAATGATGAACGCTTGACGGATTTCTTTCGTATTGCAACTTGCTTTAATGAATTTTTCCATTATGTGTTTACTGACAGTTCTGCAAATGATTTTTCACTCTTTACTCTACGATCCCCGTACATTTCAACAATGCTTGAAATAAAGGTGCCATAAGAAGGTATTGGAGCACTTTTGCTTAATATTAAAAATAAGAAATCCCTAGGTCCTGATGGTATACCAAATGTGTTTTTACGCAGGTATTCAGAATAATTAGGCCGCTATCTTGAGATTATATTTAGGGCATCGCTAGTGAAGAAACGAATCCCAGTTAATTATCTAGTTGCAAAAGTTGTTCCTGCACGCAAATCAGGTGGTAAGTAAGACATAGGAAACTACCGGCCCATTTCATTAACGTGCGTGTACTGCAAGCTCCTGGAGTCCCTAAAATCAAAATCAGTCTGCGGTTACCTTGAAAACAAGAGGGCGTTTTTTTCTAATCAGCACGGCTTTCGACAGAACCTATCCACTGTTACACAATTGGGAGAAACAATTATTGACTTTTTGACTGCACTAAATAACCGAAAGCAGATCGACGCTATATGTTTAGATTTATCGAAGGCTTTTAACCGGGTTGTGCAAACCAACCTAAAAAATGAAATAATTGAAATGAATAGAAATTATGAAGTTGTAGCCCCTCATACCTTACAGGTCGGACACAATACGTTAAAATAAACGGCAAGAAATCAGATCTGCTAAACATAACTTCAGGCGTACTACAGCGATTTGTTTTGGGACCCCTGCTTTTTTGATTTACACAAATCATATTGCTAATGACGTCAGTGTCGGCGTTACCGTGAGGTTGTTCATAGATGATTGCGTATTATGCCGTGAAATCAATAACCAGAATGATCAGGCGTCACTTAAGCAAGCTCTTAGAGCCGTACAAAGATGAGCCACTAATCCTCAAAAGAAAATCAATGAATCCAGGTCAGTTATGCTCCGAGTTACGAATTGAAAAAAAAAACATGCACTTCAATGTAAATATGACATGAATTCCACACTTTTAAACGAAGCTGACTCGATAAAATACCTAGGCTTAGTCATATAAAATTTCTTAAGAGGGAAACCACAAGTGAATAGCATCTGTGCAGCTGCAAAAAAGTTATGGTTCCTTCGTCGCAAACTAAAGCTAGCAACACCATCCGTTAAACTGCTTCTATATTTGACCTACGTAAGGTCAACGTTAGAATAGGCCAGTGCAGTGTGGGACCCCTTCCAGTCGGGGTTAATAAGTCGAAAGAAAAACTACAGAGAAAATCCGCAAGACTAATTTTATCACGTTATTCACGAAGCGACTCCGTTTATGAAATGCTTTGGTTGCTTGAATTGCCTACGCAGGGTCATCGCCGCAAAGTAAGTCGACCTAATTTTCTTTTTTAGTTATCAAAATGACACCGTAATATTGAAAAGAAATCCTATTTTGTTCCCAGGCATTCCTGCAGTGTCATATCATGCAAACAATTTTGAAATCCATTCCTATATGCAATCCTGATGCGTACGCGTATTCCTTTTTTCCATGAACGATAAAACAATGGAATCAGTTGCAAGTGCCGGTACTGAATTGGAAGAGCATAGAAAGCTTTGAAAAGTGCATTAAAAACATGTCGTGAAGATTGAGTGTTGCTGTGGTATTGTACATATATTGCCATGTTCTTCGAAAATACATTGCGTCGTTTTTCATATTGCATACTATATAACCAATACAATAAATGTACGTAAGTTTTATTAACAAACTCTAAATATTTTTCTTTGTGTATTTTTGATAATACTGTCTTCATTACAACACACTGTACTTGTTTTTGCTTTGTGTTTACTGTACCCACCCTGTTACGGCCATAACGGTCAAGAGTATTTGAAAATAAATAAATAAAATCACCTAGAATTGATTTGGAGCTCCTGTGAATCATTTTGTAGCTTTCGACTGCCTGTGATAAGCGATATTGAAAAGCAATGTCTATCATGGTATCTGCAGTAGCATCGTAGTGAATAGTGTGTTTTATAATTTTCCAATCAATATTTAGCAGAATAAATTTCCCTGCCAAGCTTCTTCGGGCACCTGTGTTTGCGTAAGTTGCCATATATTTTCTTAGCTTATAGATAATATTGCTACATAGCCCTGTCAACGTCACGAAGCTCCGCAGTGGCCGCATCATCACGGGTCCTACCATGTCACAGGTTCAAGGTACATAGTCTGCACCACCAGCCTCTCCTGTGACTCCTACTTACGTTGTCCTACCTCCTGCTCGTGATCCTGGTGTATTTTCCGGACAGGATGGCCTTGACGTTGACAAGTGGCTCAACGTGTATGAACGCATCAGCGCCAGTTATAGGTGGGACCCAACACTCATCCTTGCCAACAAGCATTTTTACCTTGATGGCCCTCCGCGGGTGTGGTTTGAGACGCACGAAACCGACATTATCAGCTGGGACACTTTCAAAGAGAATATCCGTGACCTTTTTGGGAGCACCGCTGCAAGACAGATAACTGCGCGAAATCAGTTGGCTACTCGAGCACAGACGTCTACCAAATCCTACGTCGCGTATATTGACGACGTCATCACCATTTGTTGCCAGGTTGACGAACACATGCCCTAGCCTTAGAAGCTTTCGAATGTGCTTAAAGGCATCGACAACGATGCTTTCAACCTGCTTGTATACAATAACATCACCACCATTGACGAAATCATCAAAGAGTGCCGGCGATTAGAACAGACCAAGAGCCGCCGTATCACGCAGAGATTCACATGACTGCCCAACACGGCCGCAACTTCATCGTGTGAAGCCGCTCGCCAACCACCCACCTATGACCGCGTCACCCGAATTGTTCGTCGTGAGCTTGAAGCTGCCTCTCCTGCTGCTATTCAATAGCCTGTTTGTACAACTCATGCCACTGACCCATCGAGCCATTGGTAGTCTTAATTCAAGCTGTGGTGAGACAGGAATTTGATAATCTCGGTCTTCCGTCAGCGTGTCCTGTGACTCACCCTGAAGTTCGCCCATATCCTCAGGATCTTCTACATTATTGCCCTTCCGGAATCCTACGCAATGGCGAACCCCTGACGACCAGCCAATCTGCTTTTCGTGTCATCAACCTGGACATATTTCTCGTTATTCCCGTCGCCGCTGGTCTAACCCACCAAGTCAGAGGTACCCTATTTATATGTGCCCTACCACTTCTGGTCGTGCAGCCGCTACACCGTCCATCTTTTACTCACTGCCTTCTCACGAGCCTCTCCCCACTGACGCCCCTTCTTCCGGTCACCGCTACGCCGCCAATCCCGCTCACCACACCCTCGGAACTTTTCCTCGCCGAGCTTTTCTGAACGATCGCAGCAGGAAAACTAGATATTGCAGCTTCCGGAGGTGAAGCTGCAATACCAATGACGTTAGGAAACCCTCTACTGATGCTGCCCAATCATCAAAGTCTCATTGAAGTAAAAGTGGACTATAATCCTGTTACGGCCCTTATTGACACAGGCGCCCACCTATCTATTATGAGCGCACATCTACGCCGCCGTTTTCAGAGGATCATGACGCCCTCTACGACTCAAGCCATAAGTGTTGCTGATGGTGGCGCTATGGAAGTCGTCCTAATATGCACTGCTCGTGTCAACAATGCTGGTCGTCAAGCCATAATCCTTTTTGCCGTTCTAGATCGTTGCCCCTATGACCTCATACTAGGCCTTGATTTCATCTCGGCACACTCGGCTTTACTTGACTGTTCTTCTGGCAAGCTCAGGCTGGATCTTCCCCTGCTCTCTGACGCCTGTGAAAAGCCCATCAGCCACTTGGATCTAACTTTTTTGTTCGCTTGCCGCCTCGAGCTGTGACATACGTCTGTCTCTCATCGACCCCTCCAGTTCCCGACGGAAACTACATCGTTACACTAATAACAGACGCACGAGTGACGCGCAGTGTTACAGTGCCGCAGCATACCATCGCCACCATCGTAGACAACTATGTGTTTCTTCTGCTCCTAAATTTCGGCCTCATTCCTCAAGTGTTGCCCTGCCAGATGTCGATTGCTACACTCGCTGCCATAAAAGATGTTGACATAATCGTTGTAGCTGTAACTGTTCTGGAACAAGCCGAAGTCTCATGGTTACCCGGTTCTCCCGAGGTCATCTTTTAAAATATTATTGGACCAGACCTTTCGCCTGATCAAGCGACGCTCGCTGCCGCGTTTTGGCCTTCTACGGGGACATTTATGATATCTGTGATCATCGCTTGGGCCAGACTAATATTGTCAAGCACCGAATCAACACAGGTGACTCTGCGCCCATCCACCGTCGGCCTTACCGCGTGTCCGCATCAGAACAAGCAGTGGTTCAGAAGGAAGTGGACAACATTCTATTGAAAGGCATCATTGAACCATTGTCTAGCGCTCGGGCCTCCCCAGTGATCTTGATAAAGAAGAAAGACGGCTCAGGGCGTTTCTGTATTGATTATCGGCACCTCAACAAAATATTCAAAAAGACGCGTATCCTCTTCCACGTATTGACGACACACTTGACTGTCTTCATGGCGCCACCATTTTTATTTCTCGACCTCTTATCTGGCTACTCGCAAATCGCTGTAGACGAAATGGATCGTGAGAAAACTACATTCGTTACCCCCGACGGCCTTTACCAATTCAAGGTCATGCCGATTGGTCTCTGCAACGCCCCAGCAACCTTCGAGAGAATGATGGACACTCTGCTTCGAGGATTTATATGGGCGACGTGCTTGTGTTACTTAGATGACGTGATTACCTTCTCACCCACCTTCGCCACACACCTAGAACACCTTTCGACCATTCTATCCACAATCCGACATGCCGGCCTCCAGCTCAATTTTTCAAATTTTTGCTTCGGCCTTCTTCAAATTACTGTGTTGGGCCACCTTGTTGACGCTTCCGCTGTATGACCAGACCCGGCAAAAGTACGGGTAGTAACGAACTTTCCCGTTCTGTGCTCTATTCATTGTTCGCAGTTTTCTGGGTCTATGCTCTTACTTTTGCTGGTTCGTAAAAGACTTTGCGGCACTCTTACACCCACTCACAGACCTTCTCAAACACGACGTCTCGTTTTGCTAGGGTCCTCTTCAAGCTGACGCTTACTCCCTACAAATCAACGCTCTAACGACACCACCGATACTTGCACATTCCGACCCAAATGCTCTTACAGAAGTGCGGACAGACATTAGCGGTCATGGCAAAGGCACAGTTTTGGCCCAAACTCAGCGGGGAACTGATCGTGTAGTTGCATACGGAAGTCGTCTCCTTTCAAAGTCGAAGCGTAACTACTCTATACCAGAACAAGAATGCCTTGCTCTTGCATGGGCTGTTTTGAAATTTCGCCCTTAATTCTACGGCCGCCCTTTCCTTGTCGTCACAGATCATCACGCCGTCTGTTGGCTTTCTTCACTGAAGTACCCTTCTGGACGACTTGGTCGTTGGGCGTTGCGTCTTCAGGAGTACTCCTACTCAGTGGCCTACAAGCCTGCTCGCCTCCATCTGGACGCCGATTGCTTGTCCCGCTACCCTGTTCACCAACCAGGTGAATCGGTCGGCGAGCCTGGCCCCAGCGTCATGTAAATGTCTAGGTTTCGTTAGATTGCTGACGAACAGTGTCGCGATCCTTCCTTGCGATCACTTATTGCCTGTCTGGAATCGGACGTGTCACTCCGCATGTTCGTTCTCCTAAATGGCACGCTGTACTACCGTAGCGTCCAGCCAGATGGCACTGAGCTACTTTTAGTTGTGCCTTACCATCTTCATTCAGTGGTCCTGCATGAACTTCACGACGAACCAAGTGCCAGCCACTTAGGTGTGCCTCACACGTACGACGACGTCCAGCGCCACTTCTTTTGGCGTGGTCTGCGCGCGGTTGGTTCGATGCTAATTGGCCTCCTGCGATAAGTGCCAACGTTGAAAACAACCTGCCGCACACCCTGCTGAACTCCTTCACCCGATCTTCATCCCTACCCAACCTTTCTTCCGTGTTGGTGTAGACATCCTCGGATTGTCCCCTGAATCAAACACTGAGAACAAGTGAGTCGCTGTTGCTATAGACCATGCGACCTGGTTTGCCATCTTCAGAGCGCTCCTCACCAGCACTGCTACTGAAGTTGCCGACTTTTTGCTCCACGATGTATTTCTACATCATGGCGCTCCTCGACCATCGCTCACCAATCGTGGACGCACAGTTTTGTCACGCGTACTCGACGACCTTTTGCGCTCTTCCTCAACGCAACACAAACTGGCCACTTCCTACCATCCTAAAAAATGGCCTTACCGAACGCCTAAATGGCACCCTCGCGGACATGCTCTCGATGTATGTCTCATCTGACCACAATGACTGGGTTCTACTACTACCTCACGTGACGTTCGTCTATGAATTATCTCGTCATGATACAGCAAGTTATTCACCTTTTTATATGCTCTATGGCCGTAACCTTACCTTACCATTGGACACCCTCCGCCGAGCGAACACCTCCGCCGAGTGAATACGCACGTGATGCTATCACTCGTGCCGACCACGCACGTCAGTTTGCCCGCTCTAGGCTGTTGGCTTCACAAACGACCCAGAAGGCTCTCTACAACAGCAAGCATATTGATGTTGTGTTCTCACCTGGTTCTCTAGTTTTTTTTCTGGTACCCAGTTTGTCGTGTTGGATTGCCAGAGAAGTTGCTATCTCGGTACAAGGGACCTTTCCGTATCATACGACGGGTAAAGGACGTTACCTATGAGGTCATTTCAGTCTCCGATGCTAACCTGTCTGTAAACACCCCCAGTGACGTAGTCCACATCAGTAGGTTGAAACCATATCGCCCTCCTTCTGAATAACACGTATAAAGTGCGCCAAGTTGCTGCTTTTACAACTGGGGAGTAATGTTACGTAGATATCGCATGAAGGGTGAACCATTCTGTGATCGAAAGACGACGAAAACAACTGGTTTGCTCGCTCTGTGTGCTGCGCTCCAATTTTATCGGTATAAATACACTGCCAAATAGTCATGTCCCATCTCATTTTACGTAACAATATTTACTGAAGAATCAGGGAATCCATATAAAGCACCCAAACCAGGGTTACATCGATTGACCTTCGAACATTGAGCAATAGGCACATATGGTATTTTAAGTGCTTCTATTCCTTTTGAAACAAAACGCATACGCTACCTTCTTTCGAGCTGCGATCTCTTCTATATGCCCTAAAACCCCATAAAAGCATTGCGCTGACATTGATAAAATATGTTGAACAGGTTTCAGTTAGTAAAGCAAAGTCGCAATTCTGTGAGAGCAGGGCTTCTAGCTCACTAGTCTTAAATACGACTCTTCGCAATTAGTGTTGCGAATTTTAGGCGAGCACTCATTTGGCCTTTTTTGTGAGGTTCTGTTTTTGTTTCTATTGCTGTAATAATTGATTGATTGATATGTGGGGTTCAACGTCCCAAAACCACCATATGATCATGAGAGACGCCGTAGTGAAGGGCTCCGGAAATATTGACCACCTCTATTGCTGCAATACGATTACTTTTTTCCATCCCAGCTATACGTTACACCATCAAGTATTAGTTCTTGAACGAGCATATAACTTTCGCACCTTTGGCACTATGAGCACTTGATGTTATCTATAATTACCTTCTGATAGTTCTAACTCACTTTGAAAAATCTTAAGATATAAATAGGTCACTATTCGTTATGTTTGTTGGATGCCTCGGTATATTTACCTTTTCTCGATTAACCAAGATTTTGATCACAATCTGCCGTACTAAGTTTTCAGCCTATTCACCTACTCCAAAAATAATTTCTATATAATCGAATAATAATCCATGCTTGTGTTGGAAACCTGTGTCGTTTACTGTCTTGGCTAGTGTTTCCGTAGTCTCGGTGCGTATCACATTTAGGCTATGCTTTATCAAATTATTCCTGCGTCCCCTGTTTTCAAACTTATCGAGTTTTGCTTCAAGTGTTTTACGTTGTTCCGAAAATTTCAAACTATCTTCCTCTAAATGCAGCTGACGAAGTTTTTATTGTCAATAACATTTTTCATCGCAATCAAGTCAGTCTGCTAGAGCAGACATTTTTTCGCTAAATGTCTGCTTGGGATACCGTAATAGCAACAGTTGCAGACTGCATTTTACCCAGGCCAGCCAACAAGGTACGCAACATATTGTTTTTTTCTAGGACTAGGATTTGATTCTATTTCTCTGCAAACTAGAAGATATTTTGTTAGATCACACATAAGGTCAAAAAAACTTTTCAACAAAGTGGGCAATGCAGCAACGGCAACACGTGGTCGTCTCTATGATAGCATGTGTCGGGAATATCACGAACATCCTGAAATATAAAGTGGAACGAATGGTTGATCATGTTGTTGCCGCCACTGCCGCCGCCGCCGCCGCCACCACCACCACTGCTGCTGCTGCTGCTGCTGCTGCAAGGCACACTGTCGAAGTACAGTCCAGGCACTGCCTTTATAGCGGTGCCCTCAGACATGTAGCGAGACGTCGCCAAGCTCGCGCGAGGTGTCGTTGAAGTGACGAAGAAATCAACATAGTTGTCGACACAAAAATCCATTCCACGCTCCTCGAGCAATGGCTCGAATCTGCGCAGCAGCATCATGCTAGATGATGCCGCTCCAAGCAGCGCGTCCTCGTGTCAGTGTAGCCCAGTAGAATGGTTGCCACCTAAAGAATGAAGTGAAACGGCTGTCTGAGCATATTGTAGCCGCTGCTGCTGCAAGACCCACTGACCCTGCCTAATCCCACCTAAATTACATACACGTTAATTTGGCTACAAAATCAATTGGGCTGTGGCATACTGGCTTAACTAGGCTTTTTCGAAATATACTCTTGTGTATGCCGGCTAGTTATTTGTATCAATGAGTAACAATCGGTAATCAACTGTGTTGGTTACAATATATTGTTGTGACTATCGTTATTTAGGATAAGCTATTATTACCTTGTCTTGACGAAGCTTATCTGATATTATTGGCAAGGTTGCTGAAGTATCTATTCACTCCGCATTGCTTAATCTAAACCTTGACATCCGCTTCGTAAAAGCAGCTTCACGCAGTGAATCTGCGATGCAGCGGTAGCGAAACATGCAAGGATTTTTTCAAGAGCTCACTCACTGCCAGTGATTGAAAAATGTATCACCAATTGCGAATAAAAAATGTGGCTAGAGGTAGTAACTGGCGTTGCGTATGCTGGTGCTGTCAGTCGGATGCCAGCGGTCGCGTTTCAAACGAGTTTCTCATTTTCTTCCTCACTCGCTGTTGAAACGCAAGCGAAGCAATCGCTGGCCTTTCGCATTTGCTCTGGTACTAAGTGGCAAACAGCAGACTCACAGAGGCAGAAGATCGGATACCACAAGAACAACGTGTTTACAGCACCATTCTCGCGCTAACTCCTGCGCACCACACGACGCTTCTGAACCAATGTGACCAACAGGCGGTGGGGTGCCTCTACTCTAGAAGCGCAGGCGCGCGCACATCGATTCACCCTACCAATGGTTATATAAGTGCTCCCTTCCAACGCGCCCTCTCTTTCTCTAATTAGCCATGAACGGTTTAACCAACAATTTATCAAAAGGTGGGTCAACTACACGCGCAGATAAGTGCTCGTAAAGCTCAAGGGAGTGACGGCGGCGAGAGCGCTGATCGTATAGGTGGAAGAAGAGAATGATCGCGGTCAGGTGCGCTCCTCACCTTTTAACAGCCGCTGGCAGAGTGCAGTTGTGGCCGTAGTTGGGAAAGTAAGATGATTTCTGGTCTGTGTACACCCCTTCCATGAGAGAACTGGGCAAGCTGCAGCCCAAATTTCGACATTTGTCACCCAATGACAAGCTGTTGCAGCTCAGCGAGCCACACAACAAGCGCACCCGCAGTCTAAGGCACCATAGGTGCAGCAAGATAGCTACGCCTTCAAGAAGACACAGAGCGTAGGGTTCCCGGAGATGCAGCACCACCTTGCGCTGAGAACAGTACCCGTAGGCTAAGGGCGGGAAGCAGCAGAAGCACGGCGACGCCGGCAAGTGGGGCCAGAGGCAGCGACAGCGCATGAAGTGACGGCAAAACGCCGGAAGTGTTCGCTACATGAGGTTGGTGGCACTGATGCTCGGTTTAAGTGCGATATCCTTGACAGCAGTTATAGGCACAGCTGCAAGGTAGGCGGTCACCTGTGCTTTGACAAGCAAATGAAAATCGTCGAAATTAAAAATGAGCAGTCATGGAATGACGCCATTGTTGTGCTGCAATGAGACTTTACTGGTGTTGAAGATTAGTGCTTGATTTGCTCTAAGTATAAAACGAAGTACGTACCTCATTACAATATACCACCGAAATCAGCATTAAAAGTACTGCACCCAATTGTCACTCATTTGCATGTTCGAGTGCCCGATTTACGGTGGATTCATGGTTATTCGAAAAATCTCCTGGTGCTTCCCTTCTTATCAACTTCGACCTCGTTCGAAAGCCGTGATTTTTTGGTATTACGCAGTACTTTGTGCAAGAGGAAGCTTGTTATTTATGTAGGAGTAGATGAATTATTTCTAAACTACTGAGGCAATCTAGGCAAATACAGACAACAAAGGGGCACTCTAGTACTATTCCACTACCCAATTTTTACTCGCGGTTTGTGTAGATTGAAGTTGACAGATGAGTGCAGGAAGAACGGCAGCAATAATAATATGCATTTCTAAGATATTGGAATTACAAAACTCAAGATACCAGAAAAAAGATCCCTACGCTAAATTTGATTTTCGCCGGATCACCTGACTACGTTTTGCTCGCCCCAGCTAGCACAGCCGCGTCGGATGGGTGTTCCCATTTAGTTCTTTTATTTTAATTTCAATACTGTGAGCTCTATAGGGCTGTTACATTGTAGGGCACTTTACAATACAGAAAAAATAATGTATTCAGCATAAAATTATGAGAATCATACCACAAAGCGCACAGTGCATACCAAAAAAAACATTTGGACACTAAACACAGTGCTTGGGAAATACATAGGGTAATTCAAGAATTGTGTCCACTATTCAGGTTAAACTGGTGTGAGCAAAAACAGACGACGCAGACAAAGAAGAGATAGGGACAAGCGCTTGTTCCTGCCCTTTCATTTTCGGTATTATTGTTTGTAGTGCGCACAACAGTTTACCCTGAATATTGAACAATGTCGCCAAGCTACAAGTGTCAATGTTTTATTATAAATGAAAAATTTTCGAAGGTACTATTTCCTTGCCGTCTTGGCAGTTTATTTCTGTAGCACCAGGCATCTTAAGAGGCTCAATTACATACCAGGAACAGTAATTGCGAATGTAAAATAATTGTCTTTTTATTAGTATTGTTAGGCAGCTAAGTCAAGTGTGAAAATTCAAGTATTTATTCCGAAGGGCCGATTGCCGCTATTAAATTTTGAAAAGATGGCCTCTAGTAAAAAGTGCTAATTAATGAAATTCTCCCCGATCCCAAGGCGAAAACGAAAGGCGAGTGCGCGTTATTTCTACATTGTTCATCAACAGACTTCTTCGTGTGGGTGTGTTGAGAAATGTTGATATGAGAAGTGAGAAATGTTGATATGTTACTTTCAAATCAGCACTACGTTACTAGGTGGAGGTAAATAATGCCGTACGTGCCCTATTGCAAAAACCAGTGCGACTGAGTATCAGTGTCCAGTGCCATGCCTGATTATGGGCCCAGTATCGCGCTGGTACCAGCGCCTCCCAATGCAGGCACTGGGATGCTGGAGCGGCAGCGTCCCAGTACTCTGCGTGAAATGGCTTCTCAGGAAGAAACAGGGGGGCCCATTCGCCATAAATAAATAAGTATACAAGTAAAATACTGCGCATTCACAATAAAAATAAAACAATTAAAACACTGTCTTTCTTGATTTGAATTTGCTACCTCCACGTCTTTAACTTTGTACGCTACCCACTACGCCACGCCAGAACATGCTTGGGGGGGGGGGGGTTGTAAAACGACTATCTATCCGAAGACTGCGCCGTTCAACTTCATGTTTACAAGTTGCACAGTCAAGACTGACACGATATTGCTTTCCAAATAACAATTGTGTCTTAATTCGAGGAGAGTGATTAACGGCTTTCGGGCACCGAATGACGTGCAAATAGTAGCAAGAGCGCAAAGATTTTTGAAGCACCTACATCTTAACTTTGAAAAATCTCAAATTGACTGGAAGAGCAGCCACAGATGGTCAGCTGTAGGTGCTGATAGTTTTTTTGCTTTGACAGCCTTTTCTATAACTTGCTATTAGTCAACAAGTACAGATGATTTCCTTGTCTTGTTTTGTAGATATGCACGCACACGTTTGAATTGAGTATTTTTTCGCGCAAGTGACAATGTAGCAGTACACCTCCGGCATGCCAGAATATATATTTGCCGTTATATTAATACCTGCATCTAAAAAACCGCCATAGAAATAACTAATTCAATCCGCTGAAAAAGTATGCCAGTATGTTAGTTTACTAACGCATACCAAACGACCTACTCAAAATTGCGCATTCTTACGTACGAGTCAGAAAAGTACCGGCTCCTGTGCTCAGAAAGAAGCTTTCGTCGACAGCCTACGTTGCTGACAGCACGACACATCGATCGCCACCGCTTCTTGTGCGGGCACAGCACACGCGGATAAGTAGTCGATTTAGGCTCAGGGATGTCTAAACGGTACTTCGAAGCCATTCTTACACTCTGAAATGCGTCGTCAGTCACGTCTTTCAAGATGTGTTTGATCTTCTCGGCTTCTGTCATGTATGATTTGACACGCCGGCAAAGGTGGACCTTGTCTTCGATATAACTGGCGTAATTTTCACCATTCCGCTGAGCTCTAGTACGCAAGCGCTGTTCGGCCCGTAGTTTGCGAAGTGCTAGACGGCAAACAAGTCCGCAAACGCCGTTAGAAAGGCCGACCAGGTGGGAAGGTCTTTCTCGTGATTACAGTAACACAGACTGGCGACGTCGGTCAAATAAAATTGGACGATGGTAAGCTCGTGCGCATCGTGCCACTTTTTGGGCTTGCTCACTCGGTTGTATTCGTCGAGCCAGTCTTTCGCGTCCTTGTCATCGGTTCCACTGAAAGTAGGTGGATCGCTTTGCGGAAGGGAGCCGAGACAGACAGGAGCTGTAGTAGTTGGAGCCCAGGCGGCCGCCTGCTGATTGTCGTTCGTGGACATAGTAGCAACTGATGGCAATGTATGGTTTCGCAATTCCAGGATTATTCGTTACCCAGCACCTCCACCAATTAAAGTGAGGCGTTTTAGAACAACATTCTTTTATATAAAAGGAGAGTGGTCACGACAAGTCAAGTGGTGATGGTGGAGCCAGCCTGTGTACCCAGCCAACCAAACGTCGTCTTATTCACAGACTGAGTGATACCCTTTGCCTTTCTGAGTGGCCCTCATCTTCTTCACTACAATAACAGTGCTACTCCG
Source organism: Rhipicephalus microplus (assembly GCF_043290135.1). Classification (NCBI taxonomy): domain Eukaryota; kingdom Metazoa; phylum Arthropoda; class Arachnida; order Ixodida; family Ixodidae; genus Rhipicephalus; species Rhipicephalus microplus. Next base: position 60,354,413 of record NC_134701.1, read on the forward strand.
ATGACCACCGAAAAATTCTAAAATGTCTAGCAGTTCTAAAGAGAAGGCGCTGCTTCAGCGGTGCCCGGCCTTCCAACGACGAAAGCATGTTACATGGACGCCGTAGACATGCTACAGAAGCGATTCGGTGAGACGACGCGCCACGAACAGGAATATTTCGCAAGATTGCGCCTTTCGACTCCTGTGCGAGCATTCAGTGACGAAAGAGCCATGCGACAACTCTATGACCAAGTGCTCGTCGAGATCCAAGGGCTGGAATTACTGGGTGTGCAGCGGGCTTATTTTTTGTCGGTGCTCTGCGACATCATACTTCGAGCATTTCTCCGAGACTTCGTGGTCCTTTATCACCGTACTCGTGCTACACAAGGGGCTACGGATCATGCTACTGATCCTTCGGGCTTGATGGTCTTCGGACATTCCTTTAAATCAAGCTGGAGAGCTGGAAAAAACATCTCCAAAGAGACTGAACGAGACAGCATGGCTAAACATGAGATGATTCATTCAGCCTGTAAGTGCCAATAGAAGCAGTCTATGCCATCTGTTCTCAAGATGAAATCGACTCGCGATTTGAGGCATTACGAGATATGTGGGTTTTGTTCATCTATGCAGCACTCCGCGAAAGCGTTTCCTACACATATTTCCCAGACGCAGAAAAGAAGTGTGCTCAGTTGATAAACTGTGCTTCCGTACCAAGTAAGTCCACAGGGCACGCGACACTAAGCGGAAAATGTCCTGCTCAAAGTGAAAAGGCCGCGATGCCTTGAGTGTGTGTGACCCAGAGAGGGCTCCTCCGGACTCGCACCAAGCCTCGGGAATCGACCGTGTTAGTGCGACAGTTTGCTCATTACTAAAGAGAAGACGACGAAACAGCAAAACATCTAATGCTTGCGTCTTCCTGCAAACATTCAGATCTTGGGCGGTAATCGAGCACAACTCTCGCTACGTGCGAGGTATATTCAACAGAAGTAGTCAGCGGACCTTTGTAACCGAGAAGTTGTACCGGCATTTAGACTTAAAGGGCGTGGGGTCTATAGACACTGCTCTCAACACCTTGACCAGTGCCACAAACCAAGCTGCTAAAAACCGCCGAGTAGGGGAGCTTTGCTTGCGAAGTCAGTTTTTTACATAAACGTAGTGTTCAATACCATTGAGTTTCCGCACATCTGCTAAAGCATCGAGGAAATGAGAATGCTAGTGTCATTTGACGCTTCTTTTAAGAAATCGGGAAGAGAGTAAGCCGATGAGCTGGCTCACGCATCAGTGATCACGCAAAGTGGGATCGCTGTGCTGATCGGCTATGATCCATTGTGGAGAGTCCTTACCGATGAATTCTGATGGTGCAAGGACAATTATTCACTAATTGCCATAAACTCCAAGCTTCGCTGGACTTTTCAAGGTTGCACCACCCTTTTGACATCGCAATGTGTAACGGACAGTGATGATTTGCGCTTTGAAAGCTCATGTAGGGGAGTTAGAAGAGTTCCTATGGATGTTCTGGGAACTCAAACAAAATGGCATATCTGACACAGTTGACAGACCTAATAAAGCCATCAAGGTGATGCAGCAGTTTAAACGCAACATCACCTACTGCGATAGAAGATATGCTGCGGCATTACTTTGGAAAGAAAGGGTTGAGCTCTCGGACAAGAAGCTATTTGGCGTTCAAGGCTCTGTAAGCTATTCACGCGTCTAGCAAGGCAAAAGGGATTCTTAAAAACATATGACGACATCATACGCGAGTACGTACGAGTGGGACACACTGAAATTGTCGTTAACATTACTCTGGAGCCGAACAAGTTGTACTACATTCCACACAAAAGAGTCAACCGAGAGCAGACGTTCACTTCTAAGGTTAGGGTGGTTTTTGACTCATCTTCTCATGATAAGAAAAGCAAGTCCCTCAATGAATGTCTTAAAAAGGGAGGCTACTTCCACCAAGACCTTGGGAAAATACTTCGGCATTTCAGGACACATCCCATAGCGGTAAGCACCGACATAGAAAAGTCATTTCTACAGATATCTATACGGGAACAAGACAGAGACGCCGTTTGCTTCCTGTTGTTTGTCGAAGTAGACTTGATCGGTTATCAGCTCGAAGAATAAAGGACGACGCGTGTACTCTATGCAGCTACATGCAGCCCATTTGTGCTCACGGCAACCATCCTTCAACATGTGGGGAGAATACAAGGTGTCATAACAAAAGCGCCAAACAGAATGGCAGAGTCGTTTTATGTAGATGTCCTGGTCATGGGTGCTGACACGGAAGACGAAGGTCAAATGCAAGTGGACCTATGCAAGTTGAATGTTCCTATGCAAGTGAACCACGAATTCACCACATCTCAAGTTCCTCTTGAAGTGAACAAAAATCTGCCAGTAATGAACTTAAAGTACTTCTTGAGCAATCTGCTGATATTCTCGGCGTTGCCTGGTGTCCCAAAAAAGACAAGTTTAACCTCTCTGTCAATAAAATGCTAAATTTATGAAAGAAAAACTTGACTTTATACGGTTCGTGAAGAAGTAAGTGTCGAGAATATTTGAACCTCTCGAAATTGTTGAACCGTACACTATTGCCATGTGAATACTATTTCAAAAACCATGGACACGCGGAATAAGCTGAGATGCGCAACTACCTGATGACCTGCGGCAAAAATGACAAAACCTTAGTCCGATAGCTTCTAACTCTTCCGGAAATATCGATTCTTCGCTATCTCAGCGGAAGAGGCAAGTTTCCATGTTAAATTTGAATGCATGTCTTCTGCAAAGCCAGCGCAGCAGCACACGGAGCTGCAATCTACACCGTCACTGCTATGGCCGAATGATCTATATTACTTATCTCAAAGGTACGAGGGGCTCCTATAAAGGAAAACAGCGCTACCACACCCGTAGGTTTTGGGTGCATGGGTTGGTTCAAGACTGCTGACATACGTGAGCAGGGCACTCAACGGCATTCGTATAAAATACACTACGTGGACAGACTTCAGGATTGTACTGCCGTGGATATGAAGAGACTGCTTAAGTAGAAGCAATTTGTTGGAAATCGCACCGCAAACATCAAGTGCCAAACTGAATTATCCAGAAAAGAAGCTATCTGATATCGTCACGGGGTCATGACGTGAACGAAGGGAGCAGACTCCAGGTAGAAGCAAAAACTCTTTATTCGGGTCGAACTTGCGGCCACGCAAAAGGAAAGACACTGGCACTGATAAAAGCAAACAGAGCATCAGCCGTCGATGAACTGACACGCGGCAAATCGTGACGGCTTTCATATCCTTGTCATCGAATATTCAAGCGTTATCGCTAGCGGTGATGTAGGTTACCGAATAATCCGTGATCCCGAAGTGGGCGTAATCTGAACGAAATGATCTACTAAAGCCTCGAAGCTTCTCGAACAAGTCAGGCGTGGTTTGCGCTTAACGTGTGTAACGAGGTGATAACCCAACTTGAGAAAAAGAACGTGGCATTGCCTCTTTCTGAAGAAATCATCATTCTGATGCTTTAAGCAAGGAACAAGGTGCAATAATAGAGACAAAAATTACTACAGCAACAACAACAAAATGACTTGAGGCGAACGACATAGATGACTGCTGGCCGAGTACGACGCTGTGGAGAGTTCTTAATGCCTTCGGGAACGACCTCGTAGTCGAGTGGGCTGAGACCTCAAGCTACTCTGTGCGGTCTGAAGTACCGTCACTGAAGTTTTTCACTGAGCCCACATCGGCGTATCGGCGTCCATACCCAGAGACGGTCTCCAGGCTGGTACTCAACGAAGCTTTGTCGAAGATTGAAACGGTGACCTTCAGTCGCCTGCTGATTTTTGATTCGCAGGCGGGCGAGTTGACAAGCTTCTTCCACGCACTGAAGTTAAGTGGTGACGTTGAGGTTCTCTTTGTCAAAGACGTCTGGAAGCATAGCCTCGAGGATCGCTGCCGGGCTTCTTCCATAGACAAACTTCTACAGCGTCATCGGCGTCGTCTCCTGCACGGCTGTGTTGTATGCGAAGGTCACATACGGAACAATGGCGTCCCACGTCTTTTGTTCGGCGTCAAGGTACATAATCATCATGTCGGTGATTGTTTTGTTAAGCCGCTCAGTGAGACCATTTGTCTGTGGGTGGTAGGCAGCGGTGCGGCAATGGCTTGTCTGGCCATGTCTTAAGGTGATTTAAATCAAGCCAAGGCCGTACCTATATCAGCGAAGACAAACTCTGGGGCGGCATGAAGAAAAACGATGTTCTCAACGAAGAACTTGGCTTCCTCTTCGGCGCTACATTTGGGTAGGGCCTTTGTTTCGGCGTAGCGGATGACATAGTCAGTAGCTATGACCATTCATTTGTTGCCCGAAGGCGACGTTGGAAATTACTTCAGTAGGCTCATCTCAAATTGTTGGAATGGTCGGCGAGGCGGTTTGATCCACTGAGGAAAGCCTGCTGGCCTCGTAGTCGGTGTTTCGCGTCACTGACAGTCTCGGCGTGTCCTTACGTAACGAGCGACGTCGACGGTAAGGTGCGGCCGATATCACCTTTCTTGTATTCTTGCGAGCATGCGTGAAATACCAAGGTGTCCTGCCCTTGAATCATCGTGCAAGGCCTGTAGAAGTTCTGGTCACAGAGCTGAAGGCATCACAAGGATGTACTTGGCTCGAAGTGGTGACAAGTTCTACTTTTGCAGAAGGCCATTCCGCAGTAAAAATGACATAAGTGTCCACTTTACTACCTTCGGAACAACAGAGGTGCTGCCCTTAAGGTATTCAATTAGGGCCCCTAAGTTCCAGGTCCCCACGCTGTCGTTCAGCAAAGTCGTCGGAAATGATCCTTCCTAAGAAGGAGTCGTCATTCATGTCTTCGGGCGGCCGTGGGTCGACGGGGGCTCGCAACAAGCAGTCGGCGTCGGAGTGTTTTCTGGAAGACTTGTAGGGACGGTAATGTCGTATTCTTGATATCTAAGGCTCCATCGCACAAGGCGACTTGAAGAATCCTTCAAGTTGCTAGCCAACACAAGGCATGGTGGTCGCTAACAACTTTGAAGCGCTTGCCATGGAGGTAAGAACGAAACTTTGACGTAGCGCAGATGTTCGCAAGACACTCCTTTTCTGCTGTGGCATAGTCATTCCCAGCCTTGGGTAGTGATCGGCTAGCCTAATATAATAACCCTTTCCAGCCCGTCAGTTTTCTGCAGAAGGACGACGCTAAGTCCTATGCTGCTTGCGTCAGTATGAACTTCTGTTTCGGCATTTTCGTCTAAATGCACGAGTAATGGAGGTGTCTGAAAGCGGCGTTTTAGTTGCCCAAAGGCTTCATCCTGTAGTATTCCCCACTTGAACTCAACGTCACTCCTCGTAAAGCTTGTGAGTGGCTCAGCGATGCGGTCAAAGTTTTTGACGAAGCGCCTGAAATAGGCACACAGGCTGAGAAATCGACACAAGACCTTTTTGTCTGCGGGTGGCGGAAATACAGCAATGGCGGCTGTCTTCTGTGATATCGGGTATTACTCTAGACTTGCTTATGACGTAGCCCAACAGCAAAAGCTTCTCGCGAAGAAAGCGGCATTATCTGGCTTCAGGGTGGGTTCAGAAGTCTTGGGGGCTTGAAGAGCAGTTTCAGAATGCCAGAGATGCTCGTCGAATCTTGAGGAAAACACAACGACGTCGTTGAAGTAAAATAGGCAAATCTGCCACTTCAATAATGCCAGCACTGTTTTCATAATTCGCGAAAAAGTTGCAGTTTGCGAACAACGACCATAGGGCGTAACCACATAACCTTGAACTCGAAAAAGCCGTCTGGTGTTATAAACGTCGTTTTTTCGCGGTTTCTTTCGTCGACTTCGGTTTGCCAGTAGCCAGCCTTGAGGTTCACCGACATTAGGTACGACAGAAACGACAAAAAGACGACGCCTTGGAGTCGATCCAAGGCGTCCTCTATTCGTGGGAGAGGATAAACATCTTTTTTGTGATTTTGTTAAGGCAATGATAGTCAACGCAGAATTGCAGAGTTCTGTTCTTTTTTTTCACTAATACCACGTGTGGCACCCAGGGACTCCTACACGGTTTGATGATGTCGTCGCGTAGCATTTTGTCGACTTGTCTTTAAACGGCATCGCGTTCTCCCATCAAAACTCGAGGGGCTCTGCCGTAGTGATCTGGCAGTTTTCTCTGTTCTTATTCAATATTTTGCAATACGGGCCTATCGAATTTTCGACGACGACAGAAAGCAATATTTGTATTGCTCGAGCAAGGTCTTTGGATGTTTTTGCTAATAGTTCGGGAGGCTGGAAATGGACTGACGGCGAAATCTGGGGGAGGGACTAGGTTCCTCTCAGAAGGTTCCGCAGAATCGTCGAGGGCGAAAGCACTGATGGCTTCCACAATTTCTGTGTTGCATGCGACCGTCGTTCCTTTGTTCACGTAATTCTACTCATTGCTGAAGTTTATGAGCATAACCGGTGCTTTGCCTCCCTAGAGCTTGGCAAGTCCTCTTGTGACACAAATATTGCGGGTGATCAACAGATGCTGAGTGCCTTCAACGGCGCCTTCGAAGCCTTCTGGTTTCGGGGTGCCGGTGGAAACGATCACGGCGGATATGGTGCCGGCGGAAATGAGAGTGAAAGCTCAACGTATGACAACACCTCAAACGACAAGATCATAAGCAACAGTGCTCTACTTACCGATAAATTGAGGCAAAAGCGCCGCAAAAGGAGATTTCCAAAATGAACCCTATGACATCAGACAGACCAACCACAATTATTCACTAGTAATCAACCTAACTGAACTATATAGAGAACTTTTCATGCATCAAGAGACGCTATAAATTTCTGCTTGTTCATTTCTGTTGGAGTCATGGAAATAAAAACCACCAGACGTTACTATAGGGAATTGCTCGAGTGGTTCAAAAATTCATTTTTCGCATGGTTACAGAGGCAAGGTGTTGCCATCTAGCGGAGCGTAGTTAAAACAAAAGCCCTGCAATCTCGGAGCCAATGGAGGAAAATCGATCAATGACCGTTTTGGCCGCTGTGGCTCCCAATACTTTCGGTCTGCTGCTACAAGCGCAGCAAAGTCGGGCAACGTTGTACACCGCAACAGTGACGTGAGAAGGCCGGTCGATCCGCTTCTTGAGGTGGGTAACTTGAAGTGCGCTAACCCAATGCGAACCACTAAAACGCGATTTTATTTCAAGTTATGCCCTTCATTAGCACAAAAGTAACACTAGGAGATTTGCGAACCGCCATTTTAACAATCAGCGTCGACCTCTCAGTTGACATTAGTGTCCCTTCAAGTCGTTACCAAGGCATAGAACACAAACGTGTTCCAAACGCACTGCATTGAATGCGGTCAAGTTCAAGTCAAGTTCAAGACAAAAACTATTCTGAATACGGGGTAAAGATAGTGCACAATTTATTTTCTGATTACTTTGACGGTTTTGGCTTCTTGCGATTGCCACCACAAAAATTTCACCCGTTGCTTGAGCTGGTGTGTCCTGCCATCTCAAAACGAAGTATTATGTGGTGGCTATGGTGCCATAGACGCAGAGGAACGCATTCGTTTGTATCTAATGGCAAAAGACCAGCGCAATGAAAAAATAAACAAAAATGGCAGCATATCCACGAGTGGATGATGGAGAGTGGGGCGAAGCATCCGTCCGTGTATTCTTTCTTGCTTCCGTCCGTCCGTGCGTCCATCCATGCGTCCACCCATGCGTCCATCCGCCCGTCCGTGCGTGCGTCTGTACGTGCGTCCACACGTCCATCCATGCGTCCGTCCATGCACTCGTCCATGCATCCACCCTGCGTCCGCCCATGCATCCATCCGTTCGTGCAGCCATCTGTGCGTCCATCCATGCATCTGTCTGTGTGTCCATTCGTCCATCTAGTCAACACTCCAAGTACCACCAACTCACATCTTTTCATCATACATTCCCCATATAGAAGCACCGCCATCCAGCGGACATTGCAAGGACTAAACGAGAGGTGGCACACGCACACTTTCTTATGGTTTGCGCTTCGGGTCTACATCGCACATTTAACCACCTCGAGCTTATAGTGTGTACTAGTTTACTGTATTCATGGCACTGCAGTCCAACGCTCGCTAAACCTTTCTAAAACCAAGGAGGTTACGCCCAGCGAGTATAACGTAGCAACCTTTTCCTGTCAGATAGCGCTTAATGTACATGCCAATGGCTGCTAATGCTAGAAAGAGACAGGAGAAATCGGCTTTTACTTTCTTACGGCTTGCACTTCGTATCTACTTCCCACCTTCAACCACCTCATGTTCATAGAATATACTAGTTCATTGTACTCATGGCACTGAGGCTCAACGCTCGCTAAACCTTTCTAAAACTAAGGAGGTTACACCCAGCGAGTATAACGTAGCAACCTTTTCTTATCAGATAGTGCTCAATGTACATGCCAATGGCTGCTAATGAGGATCTCAGCGTGCGCTTTAACTAAAAGCCAAATGCTCCTGTCTTTCATTCCCCCTTAGCAGCCATTGGCTTGTACAGTGAGCACTATCTTTTATTGTTCAACAACGCACAGAAGAAATCTCTCGCCGGCACCACCTTGGAGGTCAAAATGTCATACTTGTTACACAGTACAACGGCTACGAGGGACGAACGAGAGCCGCTATAGGCAGTTTCGCCCCTAAAATTTATTTTCGAGTTGAGCTGCCTAAGACGTGGTTGTGTACTCTAACCCACGTTGCGCATTGCCCACCTTCTACATAGCGGTGTACTGGAGACGCTTACTCAGTTTCGAGAGTGCAACTGGATTTGTCGCACCCGTATTTTGGTGAAAAAAGTTATACGTAACTGCAACGTGCTCCGACAATTTGCTGCCAGACCAGCAAGTGCCCTGACAGCGCCTTTGCGAAGTGGACGGATAGAGCCATCGCCGGCCCATTCCTAGCACGCACGGAAGACGAGCTCAAGTGTTACGTGGCCCTTTTCACCTGTGCTATTTTGCGAGCAATTCACTTTGAGCTCGTCTCAAGCATGGCTGCTGAAACATTCATCTCGTGCTTGCGACGGTTTGCCAGCTGGAAGAGAATGTCCAGCGTTATCTATTTGGATAATGCGAGGATTTTTATAAGGATATCAGCGAATGTATAACGCCCATTAGGCATTCTCTCAAAGAAGAGGACGTCGCAAACAACGTAACCGCCAATGATATTTTCAGGAAGTTTATCGTGCCAAATGCACCATGGTGAGGTATATGAGGGGAGTGGTTGATCAGATCGCTAAAGGTTTCGTAGCGTGAGATTCTCGGTAAAGCCTGCCTCAAGTACGAAAAACTAACGACAGTTCTGGCAGAGGTCGAGGTAGTAATCAACCCTTGCCAATAAAATTTGTCGAAACAAAAACAACGGAACCGTTCACGTTAACTCCAACTGATCTACTGCTTGGACGCTGACGAACTGCGATGCATTATGATATGGTTTAAAAAGATGCCAGCTAGAGACGATCGGATACCATTCGCCGCCATGCCTACACAGAACATCTAGCGGAAATGTTTTCGAAACTGTGAAGGAAAGAACATCTGCTGTAAATACGATCTGCAGAATTCGCTCGTAATCAGCGAGCCACAAACTTAAACGAAGGTGACGTTGTTTTCATGCATTCTAAGACTTCGCCTTTGCAACTATGGAAAGTTGCGGAAATTTTTCAGGCTTTTAAACGCTTCGATGTACTTGTCCGCTCTTGCGAAGTATAACAGCAAGGTAGTTGCAATGTGGAAAGACCTATACAAATGCTAAACCCGTTTGAACTCTGTGTTTGACTTCATTGCGCAGCCAGTAATGTTGATTCTGTTGTGAGGATGTAGTAAGAACAGCGGGAGAGATAAAAAACGGGCGGACCCTTAGGATTCGCCTTTAGAAGTTTAATGCAATAGCAAAGTCCGGCCCCTAGTGCACCCTTAAACTGTTAAGTGCATATTATTGACATGTTTTGTTACATACACACGAACGCACACAAACACGCACGCAGTAAATTAGACCAGCGCGCGCTATTATCGCCGTATGGTCTTGTTTTCCTGTGGCGCCTGTCGAATGAAATGCGTTAGAGGGGCCTTGAAACACTTTGTGTTTAAACATTGAATGAATTTACTACAAGAGCCTATTGCCTCAAGAGTTCAACGCCGCAAAAAGTTTAAGAGTCAGTTTAGTGCGATTTTAGTTACGAAGATTTGTCGCATACTGCAATCGCATTATCTTTTCTTTTGCCCGACGAAAGCGCTGGGAGCTAAGCAGGAAGACATGGCCGGGCAAAGAAACTACCATGCCTCGCGACCTTGAGCACTCCTTTTTTCTTCGGATGCGCTTCTTTTGCAGTGTGATCATGCGCACGTGCTTGGACAAGTAGCAGTCTCCCGGGGCTATCTCAGTAACTTGAATTTTCGGTTACAGACGCACGGACAGTTTTTCGCTCACAACCAACGGGGCCGACGTCGGCGGCGCGTTCTTCGCGACACGAGCTCTTTAACGTTACCGTGTGAAAATTGAGGTCCTCCGAAGATTATCAGGGTGAAGCTGCCCTCATAGTTGTAAAAAAAGCCTGTACTTAACTACACCGAAGGAATCGAGTCCTTCCACGGCTGCACCATGCCATATCCCCAACACCTAAATACTTATTCTTCATTTTTCGGGGAATTCTCGCCCCTCCGGTTTTGTTGGGCGATGATGAGTTTTTCGCGTGACACTGATGATCATCGAAGTTCAGTTTCATGTATCATGCTACACAACTGTGGTAAACTTTTTTATAGATTAATTGATGAATATTGTTCCTGGGTGCTCTTTACAGGACAAAATAGCCAACAAACGTCTCCAAAAAAGATAAATTAAAACATTGGATACACGATAGCAGAGATATCATTAAAACAAAACAAAACTAACAGGTTTCCTGTCACTGAACCTTGGGGCAGCCGCCAGATGACAGGCAATCAAGCTGAGTATACGTCGGCTATTTCGACAGATCGGCGCCTGTTACACAAGCACACCTCTATTATTTTAGGGCCAAGAAGTATATACCATATGTTCTGCGTTTTCATATTAGTTTTGCGTGGTAGACTTTGTCAAACGCTTTAGGGAAATCTGAGGCAATAACATCACCCTATTTCTGGTTCATAGAAGAATATAATGAATTTGCTGCAGCTGCCTACGTAGAGCGAGCTTGCACACCGTTGTTGCTCATTGTTTTCTACGTAACGTTGACCTCGTTACCAAATTGACAAATGGTGGGCCTTATGCCTACATTTCTTGTGCACGAGTGGGCGGTACTGCATTACCATGAGGTGTTCCAGCTGTTCTTTAAAGCATTCCTTGTAGTACCCTTCTCTGATTCAGAAAAGGGAATTAGAAGAACGACCAAGACGGTGAGGTTCGGTGAGCCACCCGGCGAACTTCAAAGGGGCCTTGCACGTACCTCTTCAACAACACTGAAAAAATTCGGGTGAACGTTAAAGAACCCCAGGTAGTCGAAATTGCCAGACCCCTTCAGTACGGCGTCTCTCTTATTCATATGGTGGTTTGGGTATGTCAAACCCCACATATCTATCAGCTAACAACATCCAAGAGACTACCACCTTAGCGCAAAGCTATTACTTGCAACTAACAAAAGCAAGACGAGGTATCAGAAAGCGAAGTCTATTGTATGAGCATTCGACCCACCAATCCGAAAATCTATGAAGGAAACAGTAGCCGGCGTTTCTGTCGTGTTTTGCAGTCACAATACTCTTTTTGTTGCAGCCGTGGCTTTTCGAGGTTCAAGAAAGAGCACATAAAATAAAAATTAAACACATTATTCTCAGTTCTGGTGGCACGGCGCAATTTTTTCTAGGGTTACACTTAGGCAATCATAGGCTTGCAGGTGTTCAGTGCCCCGCCGCGGTAGTCTAGTGGGTAATGTACTCGGCTGCTGACCCGCATGTCACGCGATCAAATCCCGGCTACGGCGACTGCACTTCCGATGCAGAATTGTTGTAGGCTTGTGTGCTCAGATTTGGGTGCACGTTGAAGAACCCCAGATAGTCGAAATTTCCAGAGACCTCCAATACGGCGTCTATCATAATCATATGAATGTTTTGGGACGTTAAACCCCACATATCAATCAATCAGGCATTCTGTGTCATTTCCGCCCACAAAAGTTCTGGTGAGTGCTACTATGTGTTGCTGTGGTCGGCAGTGATTTGATGTCATGATTAAAATACTCATTCATTTGTTATCGGCACCTAAGGCAAGGCTGAAGTTATCCTCAGCTAACACTTTAAGCAAAACACAAATAAAAAAATTGGTGCATCAAAATTGTTGGAGCGCTCCTGCGTGAGCAAAGCTTGGCTTAGCGGATTAGATACTCCACTCTAGTGGTACGCGTGATAGTGGCTTGTGCACAGCTTAGAATATATGGCAGCAATGACTCGATGATTCACTTTTTTTTTCTAGCGGCAAGAGCGCGTATTTTGTACAGAAACATGACATGCGGCGGCGGAGACTGATGTATAGCTGGCGCGTCAACAAAAAAAGAAAGTTTTTCATTTTCATCATTTCCTTTGAGTGTTGATGGTTCAGATACAGATGTTTATCTTGCCTCCAGAAGTGCTGAGAGTGATGACTGTGATTTCAGCAGTATTACCGGTGATGATGAAGACAACTTTAAAGGGAACACCACGAGTTTTAATCAGTGAAGCCACTTTGTGTTATTCGTGTTGTAAAATTTTGCTCGGAGTTAGAAATTCTACACACTGAAATAGCTCGAGGATGCTAGCCTACAAAAGTGGCAAAAGATGTGGCGTCTTCAGCTTTATTTTATTTATAATATTTTTATTTAATTAGCAGGAGATACGCTGTTTCAATATTATTGCGTAAAAATAAACTCTATTGTGCTGAATTGAAGAAGTGTTTGCAAGAAATATTTTTTCACTATCAACTAGCTTCCTATTATAATCATTTTGAATATCAGCCATAAAAAGTGGGCCCTTTCTTTTACAAATTTTAAAGAAGTCGATGATGTAATGCAGTACCTGTTTTTCTCTTCACGTTTCCTTTAAGGTGTGCAGTGGGCCAGTGTCGGGACGCTACCAGTACGACAAGAACTACATGTCCGCATTATTCACCAACAGTACTCATGCATTGACTTTCGAGACTGAGCAGAGTATAAAAGCAAAGGTGAGCTCTTCTGGTGGATTCAGTTAAAAGGTGTAGGCGTGAATAATAGAATGAAAGAGCACGTCCTGACTTTCACAAGCCAAAAGGTAGCCTTCGGGTATTGGTACAGAGATCTCCAGAACCTGGAATGTCTTAGCATGCTTACATATATGTTGTAGCTAATTACAGGAGGTTGGCGATAAAAGAATTTAGTTATAGTTTGACAAAACCTGTCTACCGTCCAATTTTGACACAGGCAGTACATATGCACGTTTTGAAGAACTTTTTCGACGATTCAAACGATGACGTACAATCTTTTTCACACTTGGTAGAAATCTTGTATTGGGTGGCTTCACGATGTGGCCAAGATGCGGCCAGCGCGTCAATCGGGCACCCGGCAGCAGCTCGCGCATGCACTGATGCTTGATCGACATAGTGTTAAATGGTAGAACTGAGGTTTCTGCTATAGCAGCGTGAACTGGCCGCGTTGTCGAATAGATGGCTTCCATTGTAACGGCGGGAACTGAGACAAAATCGCTCATAGTGTGACTGTGTGCCTTTCTGCCGTCCGAAATGGGTGCCGTAAATGCTGGCGCGGGGGACATGACGAGGTAATAATTGAAGCTGGAAACTTCACGCGAGCATTTTGGCGCCGGTGAGTGAGTACTGATTCATGTATTAAATTCCGTCGAGAATAAGCATGTTCAGGTAAATATATTCACCTACAGCATCTCTTAACTTGTTCTAGATTGTTAAAGGCGAAGCTACTTACGGATTTGGTTGTGTATGCGTGATCTATGTTGTAGTTGTTGTAATAGTACAGTAGGTAGCCAACTCTTGTTTAGTCCTTGGGAGGTCCGCTGGATTGTGGCACTTGTATATCATGAATATATGATGAAATGATGTGAGATAGTGGTACTTGGAGTTTTCACTAGACAAAAGAATGGTCAGATAGACGGAGAGACGTACACACACATGTACAGAGAGACGAACAGACAGACTGATGGACGGATAGAGAGACGGACAGACAGACATACAATGGATGAACGAATGAACGGATGAAGAGACGGATGCAAGGACGTAAGCTCTGACTGACTGATGAATGCACGAATGAACAGACAGACAAACTGACTGACAGATGCGTGGATGGACTGACGAACTGATGAGAGGACGCATGAACGAATGGGCACACGGACGGACGAAAGCATGAAAGCACGTGTGAACGAATGAACAGACAGACAGATAGACGGGCGCACGTTCAGTCGTATGGACGGACAGACGAATGCACAGACAGCCGCATGCACAGACGGATGGAAGAAGGAATTAATGGACAGACTAGCGCATGAACGCATTTACGAACGCTTCGCCACACTCATCGTCATTCACTTCATAGGCATGCTGTGACTTTTATATTGTGGTGGAACACATAGCTGCATTACAGTCGCTGTGGAGTGTTACAATTTAGGGGCGACTTTTTTAAACCGTGGTATGTGCATCCTGGCTGTATGTAGTAAATAGACACCTTTTGTAGAATTCTCGGAATGGGCGGCTGCATTTCCGATGGAGGCGGAAATGTCGAGGCCCGTGTGCTCAGCTTTGGGTGCACGTTAAAGAACCCCAGGTGGTCAAAATTTCCGGAGCCCTCCACTACGGCGTCTCTCATAATCATATGGTGGTTTTGGGACGTTAAACCCCACTAATCAATCAATCAATTCTCGGAATGTCCGTTATAAGGTAGTATAGATGATGAATATACATGATTTTCTTTTCGACTCGTTGGTGCCGTCTTCTTGAACTGATAATCGTTTGTTTCGTAAATTTTCTATGTCACAACAGAATTTGATCGTGGTCATGAAACGTTCAATGTGCCGGCAAAGCAATTTCGCACGTGTGAGTTCACCGTAGAACTGTTTGTTTGATAAGTACGATTACTAAACTGCAATGTTATCAGTCCAAGATAGCTGCGCTCGAGCGCGTTTGGAAATTGGTGTATATTGCCGCGACAGGTTAACCACGTTCAAGTAGTGCGCCACGACTATCACGGCACGAGCACCAGGCCAGACCCAGCCTGCATGCGCCACGCGCTCGTGTGCTATGACTACTAAGAAGAAGAAGCCATTTGGTTCTGTGAATTATACTGTCTTGGACTTTGGTGACCATAGTCACCTGAAGTTGTGGGCGAAATTTTACCTTAAAACTACGTTTGTTTTATTAGGCTGTCTGCTTCAGCACCGCTATATTTCTGGTAGAAGTGTGGGGTGTGAATCGAAGCCCCAGGAGCTCAAGACAGCGTAGGCCCGCTCAGTTCGGACGTGTTCACTTCACACCAAGAAAAACGAAGACGATGGACGCCATTACTATAACTAGCCAAGTAACACCTGCACAGGTATTCATCAGCCAACTGCCCCAGCCACAAGTATTCCATTGCGACTCGTATGAAGGCGCGGAAGATTTCTTGCACCTGTTCGAAAGAGTGGCCAGCTTGAATGAATGAGACGAAAGTAAAAAGTTCCGCGGCGTGTAGTCTTGTTGAAAGACTTTGCTAAACATGGTTTGGGAGCCATGAAACTTCGTTGTGTAGCTGGGAGGTATTTTGACGACAAGTGGTGGCTACATATGCGAACACATACCGGAAAGAAAAGGCCAAGGCTGCTATTCAAACGAAAAATGCAGCTCACAAACGAGAGTGCTGAAATGCACATAGAGAACATGGTTCACCTGTACACGAGTGCGGATACCAGCATGGCTGAGGAGAAGGGTCGCCTTTTAACACGCGGGTCCAAGCAAGAACTTTTGGCCGTCCTCGTTCGCAACCCCCCAAGCGCAGTTGCTTAGTTTTATTCGGAAGCGATATCGAAAAAACACTGGGACAGTAGTCTCGGCAGTACAACAGGAATCTAAACTGCTCATCTGCACATGCATTCTCTGGAGGCGTGCGGGACGACATTTAAGCTTAGCGAGAGTTCTTTAGATCAGTTATTAAAGAAGAACTCAGTAGATTGCAAATGCCCCAGACTGCAACTGCACTATGTGCAACCGACTTTCTTCGAGATGAACTGAGGCGGGTCACACGTAAACCAGAGCGTGAGCTCCACCCAATCAGACCTATTCGAACATGCTCGGAAGTTCTCGGGCCACCCATGGTACATAGTGATGCAGCAGTTGCGATGGCGGCGACTCGTTTTCCACCGACAGCACGCAGCGCACCTCATCCACGGTAGCCAACGGCTGCCTATATGCCCCCAGGAGCTCGTAACATACCTCGATATATGGAGTTTAGGTCCCGCAAAACTAACGTCTGGCGTGATTGCGAGCACAAGCCTCTGTGCTTTCATTGCGGTGAAGCAGGTCATCTGTACAAATTCTGCTTTTACCGATGGGCTGCGTTAAGAGGCTTCCCGTCATAGACACCATAACCCAGAATTGGCGAACAACTAGCAGAGGTGGAGAAGCACATGTCCAGGCACCAGTCCTCACCCACTCGACGCCAACATTGTTCACGGTCACCATCGTCTATGCGCTACCGGTCACCCAGCACGCGTGCTCCTTCAAGAAAGCCTGATCATCGTTCTCCAAGTCTATTCTCGAAAAACTAAAGCAAGTGGCCTGTGGTGGTGAAGCCGCTGATAACCTCAATTACGAAGGTCTTCTATTATGGCTGCAAGATGACGACGGTGTATTTCCAGTAAATAGGTGCAGCAACGAAAGCGTTACTTTAAACATGTGGTTAAAAACTGAAAGATGGGAGCTGAATGCCTTAATCGACACCAGTGCTGATTATAATAAGCCACAAGGTGGTTAAGAAGCTGAAAAAGATGTGACACAGTGGAGTGTATCACAGATACGCACGGCAGGTGGTCACATTATTATGCCCCTTGGCAGTTGCAACGCAATACTTGAAATAAGGGGCATTATTTACGTTGCCAATTTTATATTATCGTTAGAATGTTCAAGAAAAATCAATATAAGAATGGTTTTTTACAAGTTAATGGCACCGTAATCACCTGCGTAAGTTCAGCGCGTCGTTTTCAACTGAACGAGCTATGCCTGTAGGTCAATCTGAGGAGCGACGCCTAACTGCTGTATGAGTTCTTCGCGATGACGTAACTGTCCGCGGCGCTGCAGTGTAAGGGTGCTGGTGGATAATGAGGAATTGCACAACCGCCAAGGTATAGTGGACAAAAATAAAGGTCTGTTCTTGAACAAAGGTTTCTTCGTGGCTCTTGATTTTGTTCACTTGACAAAGGGCGGTGGAGTATTCCTACTCACGAATTTCTCCAATGAAGTTCAACACACCGCTCAAGACATGGCTATTGCCTTGTTACACGAGGTCTGTTTGGCGACTGAACTATGCAGCTTAATGACGTAAACCACTTGAAGGGTGGCCTACAATATCAACACATCCGTAACCGTCAACCAGGGTCTTCGGGAGAGTCAAAAGAAACAGATCTATGTCTTGGTAAGGAAATTTTCGATTGCTTCTCAACTGTCTTGAAGGTCGTGCGTACGTCCATTACAAAACGCAGAATTATAACGCAAGTCGCCACGAGGCCTATATGCCTACAGCCATATAAAGTGTCACAAAAAGAACAAGAAATTACAAAAAAGCGGGTGGAGAGAATGCTTTCAGATGATGTCATCCAGACTAGCAATAGTCCTTGGGTGTACCCCATAGTGCTCGTCAAAAAGAAAGACAATAAACTTCCATTCTGTGCCGACTACTGGAAACTGAACAGTGTAACTAAACGAGATGTCTACCTTCTGTCACGTAACTACGATACACTAGATGGGCTGTGATCCGCAAAGTTTTTTTCCTCCTTGGATCTGAAGCGGGTTTTAGTAAATAGATGTCGACAATTGGCACCGTCAAAAAATGGCAGTTGTAACACCAGATGACCTCTACAAATTCAAAGCGCTTCCACTCTGCCTGTGTTTCACGCCAGCGACGTATCAGTGAATGATGGACACTGTCCTCGTGGGATTGAAAGGACAGTTATGTCTACTCTATTTGGATGGTGTGGCGGTATTTTCTGCGACATTTGACTAATATCTAGAGCAACTACACACAATAATGGAAGCCATATGGGTAACAGACTTGACAATAAACTAAAATATCACCATTTTGGCTTTGAAGAGCTGCGATTTTTTGGACATGTCATCAGTTCTGACGGAGTTCATCTGTATTCTAAAAAGACAGCCACTTTTCTGAGGTTTCCCACACGAAGAGACAAAAATCAGGGCGTCACATTTGAGATTTAGGTGCCTACTATAGACGGTATGTGGAAAACATCACAAAGATTGCGGAACCTCTTTAAAGGCTATCAAGAGACGACGCCCCCTTCCCTTGGGAAAGCGAACAACAGAACGCTTTTGACGAATAAAGAAAAAGGGTACAGCATTCACCAATCCTTGCCGATGTTGATGAGACAGCCGACGCTGAAGTTCATACCGATGCATGCATTGTCGGCGCCATCCTTGTCAAGTGGCAATATGGTCAATAGAAAGTGGTAGCCTATGTAATCCGTAAACTCTCAAAAGCTGAGACAAACTACTCTGCAACCTAAAAAGAGTACTTCGCAGCCCTCAGGGCATTAAGCAAGTTTTGTACTGAACTTTAAGGTAGACCGTCTAGAGCTGTCACTGGCCAATATGCCCTATGCCAGCAGGGAAATTTCCAGGTACCATCACGTCGACTAAGTAAGATTAAGCTATAGACTGCAGGAGTACAACATTACTGTATTATATGAATCCAGGTGAAAACACAGCGATGCTGACTACCTGTCACGCGCCCCCGTCAATCCTAGTGCAGCTGAAGACTTCGCGTTTTTAGGCGTTGTCGACTCATCTGAAATTGCTGAACGACAACGAGATTACCCTGACCTGCTCGCCCCTATACAACACCTGCAGGGTCTCGACGTTCTAGACTCTCGCAAATTTTTCTGAGGGTTCTCCACCTTCTCTCTTTCAGAAAGTGTCCTTTACGAAAGGAGCTTCGAACATAACGGAAAAATGTTTTTACTAGCCGTACACACAGCCGTGCGAGAGGAAAACTTTCGTGCATGTCACGACGAGCCAACATCTGGACACATGGGTGTGAGCCGAACACTCGCCAGGACTTTTCCGAAATACTATTGGTCTGAGTTGCTCGCATTAGGGCAGAGCTGCGTGAAAAAGCCGTAATTGTGAATGATGCCAAATTCCATCCGTACAACAAGACATCCTTCTCCAGGCAATATATTGTCCATATGCCACATTCCAACAAGTTGGCATGGTAGATAGACGGTAGATAGACGTAGCCACAGACTATCTAGATAGAAAAGGTAGATAGACGTAGCCACAGACTATCTGACCCGTTACGCTGAGACTTCCTCTCTGTCAGGGCAAAAGCTGCCGAATTCGATTGATTGATTGATTGATTTGTGAGTTTTAACGTCCAAAAACCGCCATATGATTATGAGAGACGCCGTAGTGGAGGACTCCGGAAATTTCTACCACCTGGGGTTATTTACCGTGCACCCAAATCTGAAAAGCTGTCGAATTCGCCAAGCTCTTTGTCAAGAACCTTGTCCTTAGGCAAGGTGCGCCCATCGTCGTTATTACGGATCTAGAAACAGCCTTTATTGCAGACAGATTTTAATGCCTGATGCGCGTGACAACTACCGATCTTACAAAAATATCGGTGTATCACCCTCAAAATGGCTTAACCGAATGCTTCATCAGGCCTCTGACTCTGAAAGTTCATGTCTCTGAAAGTTGATGTCAAACATGAACAGGGGGATGAAATATTACCCTACATCACATTCGCATACGGTAGTACCGTTCGAGAAAAAAACTCACGCTACCCCTTTTGAACTAGTATTCGGCCGAAGAGTAACCACCCCGGTAGATGCCAAGTTGCCACTATGAAACGAAAGCAGCTATAATCCTAACCTAGATGATGTCTTGCTAAGAAACGGGGAAGCACGACAAATGACAAGATATAGAATACGCTGGAACAGCGCGTCGATTCTAGTCGGTACAACAAATGACGCGATTTATCAGCCTCGTGACAAAGTGTTTATATGGGCCTCAGTGAGCTGCCGTGGACTGCCTAAAAACCTTCTTTGCCAATACTTGAGCCCTTATATAGTATCCCACTGTATCAGCGACGGCACTTAGGAAGTCAGATTCGCTAGACACGAGAGCTGAGGAAGCCGTGATGTCACGCAAGAGGTACATGTAGTCCGCATGAAGCCCTTTCGTGACAGATCGTCGGAAAACAAGTGAGAGTGCGCATGCACTCTCTCACAGTCTCGAGCATCTTGACAATGTGCCTGAGGGCTCCGCCGCGGGGGTCTAGTGGCTAAGGTACTCGGCTGCTGACCCGCAGGGCGTGTGTTCGAATCCCGGCTGCGGCGGCTGCATTTCCGATGGAGGCGGAAATGTTGTGGGCCCATGTGCTCAGATTTGGGTGCACGTTAATGAACCCCAGGTGGTCTAAATTTCCGGAGCCCTCCACTACGGCGTCTCTCATAATCATATAGTAGTTTTAGCACGTTAAACCCCACATATCAGTCAATCAATCAACGATGTACCTGAGGACTGTAATAATAATGCGACAGGCTGGCCACGTTCAAAGAGCGTGCCGCGACCATCGTGGCATGAGCAATAGGCAAGACCCGGCTCGCATGCACCACGCGTTCGTGCGCTCTGGCTACGACGAAAAAGAAAACAGTTGGATCTGTGAAATTCGGCTGACTTGGACTTTGATGACCATAATCACGTAGAGCTGTAGGCACAGATTCCCACTAATAAATAAGTTTGTTTTGTTAGCCAGTGTGGCTCGGCACCGCTACATTAGGATAAGAAGATGCGAGGTGGCGGTTTTTGGAGTGTTCTCTAGGTGGATGGATGGATTAACGGACGAACATGTGGACAGACAGATGAATAGACAGACAGATATGCAGAAGTACGGACAGAAAGAACGACTTATGAAGGAACCCACGGACGGCTTGACAGACAGACAGACAGACAGACAGACAGACAGACAGACAGACAGACAGACAGAAAGACAGACAGACAGACACACAGACAGACAGACAGACAGACAGAAAGACAGACAGACGGATAGACGGACAGACAGACAGGCAGGCAGGCAGGCAGGCAGGCATACAGACAGACAGACAGATAGACGGATGGACAGGCAGATGAACGAACGGATAGGCAGACAGGCGCGACCATAGGGTGGACTGACGCACGCGCGCATTTGCGGATGTCCGGACGGACCCATGGGTGGACGGGTAGACTGTTAAATGGACAAACAGACGGACGCTTCGCGCCAATCATCATAATTCCCTCCGCGGATTCACTGTGGTTTTTTTCTGTAGCGTGAAAAAAAATATCACACATGGTGCGTGCCCAATACAGTCTTCCCAGTCACAGCGTGCAGCGTTGCACACAAAAAGAACAAATATACGCGAACGCAATTAGCACGATGGTGCTTCGACATCGAAAACAAAGTACGCCATGAAATACTGTGTCTAGAACCCCAATATTGCTTAATAGAGCTGATAGATAGGCGTCGCACAAAGTTGAGTATGGAATTGTGGCCTAGTCTCGGCAGCAACGGTGAAATTAGCAAGATACCTCACGATTTGGCGCTGACCAATGTAGGTCAACACCCCGCTCAAGAAGTGCCGGTGCATGTGCAACCTGCTGCCGGGTCGCGACTACAGTGCTGGCCACACCGCAACTCAATATGCTCAGAGATTTCCTCATAAAGTGAAACAGACTGTACATAAATGTTCACAGCAAAACCATGCCAGAAAATATATAGGAGTTGCAAAAAGTCCCAGAGGTTTTACATTATCTGAGTTTAGAATCAAGTTCAAGACAGCCCCTCGGCTGATGCTGATATTACCGATCGCACAAGAATTCTTATTGCAAATGTTAAAGCAGTTCAATCAGCCCTTGAAAACAATGAATGAAAATACTTTTAACGCTTTCGCCATCCCCACACAAACGTTGATGATGATATGTGAGGTTTAACGTCCCAAAAAAAAACGTTGATAAACTTCTTGATTTCGACTGAAGTGGGGGAAACAATTTAGGGAATGAAAGGCCAGCATTCACAGTTATTTAACCAGACCAACAAGTGGTTGTGGTGCTCTATTTCAGATACGCAGGTCACGGTGGAGTGACCTAGAATAGAGGGCGTGTCAAAAGCACTGCGCGATTACATGGAGGATTGAGGGCGTTTTGCGCTGAACTCTCGCGCCACAACGCTGCCATGCCGGAACCGTGGGCTTTCTGCGCGGTGAAAGCAGCGTAAAAGGGGCGGGCGTCTGCAACGCGCGATATTTTGGCAGCTGTTAGCCAACGTTCCGGTAATATGAACAAGATATAATATTGCGTCTCTCCATCACTATACTGTAGCGGCTGACGACGCGGATCTTGTGTACTTTGCTTTAGCTGTTTTGTCACGGCAATCATCCACACTAACGCACCTGTTTGAAGAACGCGATCTCCGGTCACCCATCTTGAGCGAAGGTACTTAATTTATTTTCATGTGGAGTGTCGAACTAAATGCACTGCAGGAGGGCATAAGCTGCAGACCGCAAAGATACCCAGAAGAACGTAGAATGCGACAATTAGGGTTCGGTAGCTATCCGGCCCATTCTGGCCGCGTTCCAAACTCTTTCGCCTGCGTGGGACCCCGCTCCCACCTTCCTTTTCTGTCTCTGTTAAAAAAGGGCTCTTCGTTTGGGTGTTCAAGTGATCGGCAACTCCTTTGTATGCTCTCACTGGTTCACGTGAACGCCCATCTTCACAAGTTTGTATGCCCCCCGTAAATGGAATAAGATTGGAGTTGAGTACTCCATTATACTACCCCTCAAAAGGAAGGTAGATATTAACAGCTGCGTCTTGCTGGTGCTTACGTACGGAGCAGAAACCTGGAGGCTTACAAAGAGAGTTCAGCTTCAATCTAGGGCGAAGCACCTTGCGCTGGAAAGAGAATTGATAGGTATAACCTTGAGAGACAAGAAGCAAGCAGAGTGTACCAGGGAACGAACCGGCATTAAGGATATAGTAGTTGAAATCAAGAAGAGGAAATCGGCATGAACCAGACATGGAGCGCCTAGGCATAATAACCGATGGTCATTCACGATAACTGACTTGAATTCTCGAGAAGGCAAACGTACGAAGAGAAGGCAGGAAGTTAGGTTTGCCGATGAGATCAAGGGCTTTGCGGGTACGACGCAGCAGCAGCAAGCACAGGACTAATTAACTGGCGGAACAATAGAGAGGTCTTTGTGCTGCAGTGGACGTAGTCAGGCTGATGATGATGATGACGACGGTGACGAAGATTAATAACTGGATATCTCATGGTAAAGCGCTTGTACGCTTTATATCATTTATTATTTCGTGCAATCAATTTGCTTAAATGCCGGCGTTCTTCAATCTGCAGTTTTAAGCATTTTCGTGTGAAAAGAAATGTCACGGATGGCATGGCCACGATACGAAAAGCAAAACTGACTCGCGCGATTCTCCACTTTTCTTCACTTTGTTAAGTTGTGGTATTACTAAATTCACATGCTTGTGATTCCCAT
The DNA here is from genome assembly GCF_043290135.1 of Rhipicephalus microplus. Classification (NCBI taxonomy): domain Eukaryota; kingdom Metazoa; phylum Arthropoda; class Arachnida; order Ixodida; family Ixodidae; genus Rhipicephalus; species Rhipicephalus microplus. Next base: position 60,378,130 of record NC_134701.1, read on the forward strand.
ACCAAATCATCGTAGTATTATGATGTTTTGCGCACAAACTCACTTCATTCGGCCAGAAATAATTCTCACGATGCGCGGTATGCTGATTCGTCTGCGCCAGGGGTAGCAAACATAGTGATCAGCAGCACCTACTTCAAGATTTAGGACTTTTATGCACGTTCAAGAAATGACCGCGAAGCTAGAACACACAAAAAAATTATGAAACTCATAGGGTCCCTTATGTGTTCACCTGAAACGACTCTACGTCGAAAGCAACATTTATATTTGTTTTCATCCGATGCCTTTACCCTCCCGCTCCCCACTCCGAAAGCTTTCTGCAGTTTATGCGGTTTCGCACAGCCCCCATGATCAATGGCAGTGTGGGGTTTGTGCATGTCATCTGGTTTTACATGATCATCTTTATTGGGCCACGCAGGTAATGAACACAAAGTGACTCTCAGGTGATGACGTCATCATATGACACGCGCTGAATGACAAGATATCTCAAATTTTATTTATTTGGGACATCATCACATGATATTTGAAGCAAAACTGCGATTCGGCCTAGTTGGATCATATCCGTATTGAAATATTTGTGCAGGCACACGAGGACAAAGAAGAGAACACAAACCGGCGCAAATTAACAACCGGTTTATTTTTCGAGTACATTCCTTTTTGCATCGTATTTCTTTTGCATCATTTGTGGTGATGTTGGTGTGCAGCGGTTAATTTCTTTGTTTTATGAGGCAGCTAAGTATTGCACCCTGATAAACACAAGACTAATCAGAAAGAATAATTGATAACAGTGCAACAGCATGGATACGCCTCAGTTGATGTTACGAGTAATCACCCTGAAAGAAGCGAAATGTTCAGCCATATGACCGTCGCCCCCAAGAGGCTTGATCTGCCTATCAGGCCCTCTTTTTATAATTATTGATGAGATCAGACACTTTGCGACAGTAAATGAGAATATGTTGAACTGTGGCGCAGTACTACAAAGCCTAAGAGAATAGAAAGGTTGAATAGCGTATATGGTAGAGCTAGTCAGAAAAAAAAACGCCCCGCCGCGGTGGTCTAGTGGCTAAGGTACTCGGCTACTGACCCGCAGGGCGCGGGTTCGAATCCCGGCTGCGGCGGCTGCATTTCCGATGGAGGCGGAAATTTTGTAGGCCCGTGTGCTCAGATTTGGGTGCACGTTAAAGAACCCCAGGTGGTCTAAATTTCCGGAGCCCTCCACTACGGCGTCTCTCATAATCATGTAGTGGTTTTGGGACGTTAAACCCCACATATCAGTCAATCAATCAAAAAAAGAAAACATATCAGCCAGGTGCCCTGTTGGCGTGCACTAAATTACCAGGGCAACAATTTCATTGCATGCAACTCTTCGTAAACATATTTTTGTGAAATCTCTGATCCGGGTTATCACCAAGCACGCTAAAATATCCGAACTTAGGAATAGGTTGTTTGAAACTGCTTTTATATTGTACGGTGAAGACTCGAAGCAATGCAAGCATTTCGCCGAAACCCTCAACGATCTCTGTAGAACCCGACTCATGAGGTTCTCAAACAGCTTCTCTTCCTCTCTCTTTACACGCATATATATAATTTAAGCACGTTCCAAGCACTTCATCGTTCTTACATGTACATACTCATCATTATTGTTCCTTTTCGTTGGAGTTGTGAGCCGAGTGAGACATCGCGGAATATACGCTTCTGCTTGCCCTGCCTGATCAAATCTGCCTGCGTCTTTCAGAGTAGTGGGGTTGGTTTAAGAGCGCAACGTCTTCTTACGCTGATTTTCCACTTTGAGCTCAAATCTGGTCGCTGCTTGCATCTGACTACCCACACAAGTTTGCAGACATTGAACCTAACCCCTAGCCCTGACACTACAGCCCCTATGCCAGCGGCTGTCCGCTCTTTGTCTACTGTCATGAGCACTCAGCGTGAACCGCCAATGTCCATGGCTCTCCGCGGTGAGGACGTCAAGAAATTCCTCGACCTTTAAAACCGTGTGGGTTTGGGCAATATATTGACCGAAACGGAAAAACGGAGCTGCCTCCCTTTCTTATTGACCAGCTAGCCAAAACATGGCATTTCAATCACAAAGATGGCTTCGTGGATTTGTCAACCTTTGCTAACGAAATGCCAAAAATCTTAGGAAGCTCATTGAGTTCTTCCGAAACCGCGAAACAGAACCTGGCTGTGCGTCAACTTGCACATGAGTCATACACTTCGTTATTGAGGATGTTCTGGCCCTCTGTCATCTCAGCCCGACTGCATCACATGCCTTGGCTGCTGGCAATCCCACTATGGTTGAATACATCATTTTGGCATGTCAACGCCTTGACCAGTTGCGATCTCTCCGGCTTCAACAAGACAGCGATCTTAGCCTTATGCCTCCCTCTGAATTGAAAACACTTATTCGCACAATTATCCGAAAATAACTTCGAGACCTCGACCAGCTGCGCTCCACTGTCACCTCCACTCCGTCCCCACCATTCGACTTCCGGAATGCTGTAAAGAAGGAGTTAGTGGCACTGGCGACACCGACACCGCCCGTCACTCCGCCAGGACGTCCGCTTTCCACACACTCTGATGTGACGCCCAGGTCGACACAGCTAGCATCGGTTGCCCAAACAATGATAGCCGCATATGCGGAGATTGCTGCGATTACATCAGCTCCCGGGTACTCTAGCTCTACTAATATTGCTGATGGCCATTTTGCTGGGCGCGGTTAATTGATTGCTGCACCCTCGATCCCTCAGTGGCGTCAGTTCCGTCTTGTTTGCTTTACCTGCGGTATAAAAGGCCGCATTTCTCGTTACTGTGGTCGGCGCGAGCAAGAGGAACGACGAGGCTATGCTGAGTCCGAACGAGACTGGTTCCGAAGACCACATCTTTTTTAATTCCAGGTACCTACCCGTTCACGCAGTACCAGCATCCGTCTCCTCCAGTGTCCTCTCTTCTACTCAAGGAATACCGCTTTTCCGCACGACGCTCTTCATCGCCCTACCGCCACTCCGCATCGCTGCTTTGTCCTACTCTATCCCGCCCTGTCGAACAATCTTCGAAAACTAAGGATTGCAGTTTTTGAAAGGAAAACAGCGTCCCATCCAACGTGAAAAATACATCCTGTTCGCCCAGTCAAAATGTTGTCAGTGACTCTTGAAAATATTCCTGTGAAAGCTCTTGTTGACACCGGTGCAACCACTTCCGCTTTGCGTAGTGGCTTGTGCTCGCGGCTCCGCAAAGGCCGCTCAATGTTGGACCTGTTTTGCGAGGTGCAAATAACGTACGGATTCAACCTGACGGACAGTGTATGGCTCGTGCTTCCATCGATCGCATACGTCAGCGCTTCGAGATGATTGCGTTATCTACGTGCATTCATAATCTTATCCTTGGTTGCGACTTTCAGCATTCTGCTTCTGCTGCTGTATCCTTAAAAGAGAACGTCATTCACATCACCGATACAATGGGTGCACCCCTTCCAGTTTCGTCACCTTCTATCTCCAACTTGGTCATTGTTGAAGGCTGCGTCCTGCGCCCTGGTCACAAACACGAGATAGCTGTCGCATCTACACAAGTAACCGATGGTGGCTCGCTCTTTTTGCTGCACTTCCTGTGTAATTCTCATCGTCTCTTGCCTCCTCCGGTTTTCCAGTAGCCGCGCTTTTCTGCCTGCTTGTGACACAAGCGCAGAATCTATGCTGCTGCCCAAGGGAATGACAGTGGTAAATATCGACAACTCCCCACTGACCTTCATCGCGATTCACTGCTCGTCTTCGTCACCAATACCAGCTTCAGGTTCGCGTTCTTTCTCTTTTTGAGCTGTAATTAGATCAGACCTCAAAACTTTGCCCTTTTAGCTAAGCACAAAGCCTGCTTCGGTACCTGTGCCACAACACTTGCGTCACACTTCTGTGGCAGTACACCGTATTGAAACTGACGGTTTTCGTGTGATACGCCGTCGGCCATATCGGGTTTTGCCACCAGAGAGAGAAATCATTGAAAAATAAGTGAAACAGGTGCTATCGCGAATGATAATACGGACTTTTTTACATTCCTGGGCACCTTGAGTCATTTTAGTTAAAAAAAGAACGGCACCATAAAAAAGGAACTGGCAGAGAAGAAGAAGTGAATGAAAGAAGCCCGTAGTTTCATTTCGCTCTCCTGATTCAGTTATTATATGGAGTTCAGGATCTTTTTACAGTGTGTGCGGTGGGTGCACTGTCTCCAGAGTGGCCGCTAAACATCGGTGAATCGGAGTTTCAATACGCATCGCGATCAGAATTGCCCCTTAGCGGGCCCGTGCCTCATACCTGGCAAAACTCGGGTATGGGGGACAACGAGATGCCGCTAGCGCCAAGCTGAGCACCACTCATCCATCCCGCTTGACTTCAAGTTGCTGCAGGCTCAACAACAAAATTGACGTCCCATACAGAGAGCAGCGAGGCCTCGCAGTGTAAGAAGAGGCGTACAGAGGAGGAAGAAGAGGTTGACAACGATGATGCTGCATCGACGTACTGCCTTAACGACATGACACAGATGGATACAGAAGCACCCAAGGAAGACGAGGGAGCTTACACGGTGGTCACCCATCACAAGAACCGAGCGACGGGGATACCGGTGGTGTTCAGACCAATCACTGCAGAGGACTCCTTCTGGAAGGTGAATCCCAATCGCATGGCATCTGAGATAATGTCTGCTACGAATGAGAAAGTGACATCATCAATAATCAACAGAGACGGAAGTTTTTGTGTTGGAGTATGGTCTTTGTACTCGGCAAACAAGTTGCTGCTGATCAAGAGGTTGGCTGGATTGCCTGTACATGTGATGATACCCCAGTTTTACATGAAGACCCTAGCAAATATAAGAGATGTTTCACTCAAATACACTGATTATGACCTACTGGAATATCTTAAAGATGCTGGAGTAATATCAGTCACACGACAAAAGAGATGGGCAAGAAATGAAGATGGAAGTGCCACAATGCAGCCCATACGTAATGTAATACTCAAGTTTAGACGTGATATGCCATTGCCAAAAAGAGTTGCTCTCGGCTTTACGGTTCACGCTGTCGAGGAATACATTGAGCCGGCGGTAAGGTGTTACAACTGCCAGAGATATGGGCATAAGGCTAAGACTTGCAGAGAAACCAAGAGATGCAAGGTATGTGCGAGCGCACATGATTACAAAGAATGCACCTCAAAGCCTCAACCTAAGTGTGCCAACTGTGCTGGACCACATCCGGCGTCGTTCTCAGGCTGCTCTTGAAACCGATTGGCATCAGCGGCACAAAGAGAGAGAATTGTAAAAGGGTACCAGAAGATACAAAGAGGTCCAGCACCCAATGCGGATATAATCGAAGATGTTTCTGCGGCGCAACGAAATGCAAAACAGTGGCGCCACGACTCTTACATGGAAGTATTGAAGCGCTCAACACCAAAACATCACCTTGGCAAAGAATTCCGGGCCCAGAAACCTGCTAAAGTGGAACTTTCTGCCGGGCCAGACACAGCCAAGAAGCCACTGACTACCAAAGGGAAGGGTTACAGCGGCTTGCTGAGGAAAAATTCTTCCAGAAATGCGATCTTGGCGGAGACAGCCGGAAACGAACAAGTCATTTTGCCATTAATCTTTGCGGCTCTTAAAGCAATTCTACAATCCCTGCCACAAGCAGGTTCTTTACCAGAACTGAAATGGCTGCTAGATGTTGAGCATCCTCTCTTGTCGTAATCATGGCTACCGGACTATCTAACTGGTACAAAAGAAGTGCAATATTTCAGTGGAACTGCAACGGTTTGCAGAATAAGAGTGGAGATTTTAGGAAATTCGTCGCTCAGCACGGGTTTCCGATTTTGTGTATTTACGAAACAAGAGCATGCACTAACTTATGCTTGTCCAATTATGTGGTGTTCCAAGCAGAACGTCCTGCTGCAAAAAGCAGATAGATGTGTGTGAGACGCGATATTCCGTCGACACTTGTGGCTACTTCTAAAACAGATGCGCCGGAATTTGTTAGATGCAAGGTGAAGTTGGGTAACGTTACTGTAACTGTAGTTAGTGTTTACGTGCACCCTCAAGCAAACGTTTCATACACAGAGTTGGCTGCAGTGTGTAGATCTTACCATGATCCCATAATTGTATGTGGTGATTTTAACGCGCACCATGAATTGTGGGGTAGTGAGCGTGGTAGTGTAAGAGGGTCTGCTATAGTAAAAATATGCGAAGATTATGGTTACACTATACTAAATAATGGTTCTCCGACGTTTATACGGGGGCATAACTACTGCAGCGAACTAGACATCACTGTGTGCTCCTCTGAATTAGCGGCTGGAGCAGACTGGACTGCAGACACTGATACAAGAGGAAGTGACCACTTGCCAGTATTTATATATCACCCTAAGTTGAAGAAAGCGAGAAATAACCGCACAACAAGAATTACAAATTCGACAATCTTTCGAGAACTACAGAGACAAAATCTTGAACCTTGTTCTAACGCAGAAACGTGTACATCGAAGATAAAAAATTTTCTAACAAAAGCAACTCGTGCAGCACCCATTTCAGATGTGTATTCGGGTGTTGACGCTGAGTATGAGAGGCTTTCGGGCAATACGACGCCGATCTGGAAGAAGATATTGCAGGTCGGGTAATTTAGAAGATTTCAAGGTTGCAAAGAAAGTACATTCTGCAATGCATAACCAACTGCAGAAGCTTTCAACCAAAAGGTGGCAAGATTTATGTGCCTCACTTTCTCCATTTACCTCGGCGCCTCAACTGTGGCACATGGTACGCGCCCTCCGACAGCCAGTAGTCCACTCGAGACCACTACTGGCTCTAGCGCTGTCTCGTGGCGTTAGGGAAAGTGTGATTGCCGAAGAATTTATACTGAGAAATGGAGAGACCACCCAGACTAGCGAATATAAATCCTCAGCAGAATCCGCTTCGGCGGTTGTAACAAAGTTCTCTGCGATCAGTTCATCAGATCTGGATGACAGCTTCACACCAGAGGAGCTCCAATATGTGCTGTCTTCAGTAAAACGAACAAGTTCACCAGGAACAGATGGAGTTACATTCGCTAATCTTGCTAATTTGGGCAAAAAAGGGAAATTACACCTGTTGGACATCTATATTAAAAGTTGGCAAGAAGAAAAAGTTCCGGAAAGTTGGAAGATATCAAAAGTAGTACCGTTGCTAAAGCCAGGGAAGAGCCCTATGCAGTTGGACTCGTTTAGGTTGGTTAGTTTGACAAGTTGTTTTTCAAAAGTGATGGGAAAATGATCAATGAACGAATTTGATGGTGACAAGACATGAGAAAACTACTACCAGAAAGCATAGCCGGCTTCAGAAGAGGTAGATGCACAATGGACTGCATTCTGGATTTGGTCATAGATGTGGAAAACCAACGAACGCAAGGAAACATCACTGTCGCCTTATTTCTTGATGTCCACTGAGCATACGACACAGTGAGCTACGTTCACGTTCTGGAAGGCCTGGCGTTACAGGGATTCAAGGGCAAGATACTGCGTTGAATCGCTGACTTCCTCAAGCACAGGAAAATTTTTGTAGTTACGCAGGAGGGCCCAACGCCAGAACATGTCGTCAACCAAGAAGTGCCACAGGGCAGCGTGCTAAGCCCTACTCTCTTCAATGCAGACATGGCGTAGCTCCCGTATAATCTTGCACCTAACATCAGATGTTCAGTATATGCTGACGATATAAGTATACGGACGTCTGGTCCATCGTTTTTGGACATACAACCAACTCCACAAGAAGGATTGGATTATGTAGACCGTTTTCTAAAAAAAGAGGTATGGCACTGAGTCTGACTAAAATAGCCGTACTTACCTTTACACTAAAAAGACCTGGAAATTTCCAGATTATTCTGCAAAATCAGCGTATTCAAATGGTTAAAACTCATAAATTCTTGGGAGTAATTTTAAACCGGAGACTAACACGGTCGCCTCATGTTCAGTCCTTGGAAGAAAAAGTGAATCAGGCCATTCGAGTCCTCCGGCATCTCTGCGGGGCCAATTGGGTTAGTACTAGAGTCGTTATTAGCCCTACATGTTGCCTGGATACGCCCCATCGTAACTTACTCACTGCCTCTGCTGCACGGACTCCCAGCCTCCACCGAAAGGAGACTTCACTTGTTATTGGCAAGGAGCTTGAGGGTATGTCTGGGTTTGCCACGGTCAACTTTCAGTGGTTTATTGTATGCGGAGGCTCGAGAGCCACCTTTGGCAGTACTCCGAACTAAAGAAACATGTCGAAATTTATTTAGAATTTTCACGCAACAAGATAGTCATTCTTCATCTGGTGCACTAACACAAAGGACGGCAACGAGACTATAGGATACTATATCATCATTTCAAGCAGTAGTACCAGAATTTAAACAATGGAAACCTTCAAAACCACCTTGGACGCTGCCACTTCTAAACGTTATCTGTGAAATAGACGGCATAGAGAAGAAAGCAGACATGGCATCTCTAGTACGGTCAGAGTTGGTACTTCATCAGCTTCAAGTAATGCATAATGAAAAAACGAAGATATATACAGACGGATCATGCACAGAAGAACCGTCAGCCTGTGCGGTCTTTATACCCGAAATCCAGAAAAAGAGATGTACAAAGTATTTCTCAAATCATCGACTACAGCAGAATTGGTGGCTATCTTTGAAGCAGTTAAGCTTATCTGCGAGAATCCTGAGCCACGAAAATGAGTGATATGCACTGATAGCAAACCTGCTCTTCAGCTAATCATAAATGTGAGATCACCTTACAAAAATGGTGAAATAGCACAATGTATCGCAGAAACTGTGGAATATGCATCATCGCAGAGTCACAACATCGTATTCCAATGGATACCCAGCCAAATTGGAATAATTGGAAATGAGGATGCTGATAGCCTCGCAAAGAAAGCATTGAAGGAAGAACGGAATTGGGCAATCCCTAAGCCTGGGGCGGATATTCGACATTTTATATCGCAAGGAGCTAACCACTGTTCGATGAAAAAGTGGTTTGAGAGCCCTATATAAAAGGAAACGGTACTTTATGAAGTTGATCCACACAGAAACTGTTCCTTAGCGACAGACCTCCCACAACACCTAGAGACATTGATCCACCGACTTAGATTGGAAGTAGCATACACAAACAGTTTCCTGCACAAGATACATTGTTCCAACTCACCGGAATGCCATTGTGGTCATGCAGAAGAAAATGTTCGCCATATTCTTCTGGAGTGCGTTCAATACGCGAATGAAAGAGAGAATTTAAAGAACAAATTGGCAAGTTTGGACATACGGCCGCTCACAATAAAGAAACTACTTGGACCATGGCCTGAGATGCATCTCCAGAAAAAGGCAATAATCTTCCTGACAGACTTTTTAGTGGAGACCGGACGGAACAAGCGCCTATGACTGACAGCCAGAGATGGGTATTATATAAAATGTGGTCATGTATATGCTGACATTAGATTAGTAAGGTGTGCATGTAAGTAGTTCCTGACTGTGTGAACTGCGCGAAGAAAACTGTGTATTGGCATGATATTTGAACTGGTTTTAGTGTGCTATTATGTTTTTTTCTTTCCCTTACCGTTAATTTTTGGGTACCGTTCTGTATTATTATTTTATTTTCCGCTGCAGAACTTTGTGATGTGGAGTAGCCGAAGCAATAGGCACCTCAACCTCTCCACAGCAGAACAGTTAAAACAGAACAGAACAGAACAGAACGGCACTGTTCGTTTCTGCATTGACCACCAAGCGTTAAATAAGATCACATGCAAGGACGTATAACCTATTCTTTGAATCGATTACGCTTTAGACACACTGCAAGGGGCAAAATATTTTTCGAGCCTTGAATTATGATCAGGCAACTGACAAATCCCCATGAACGAGGCTGATAAAGAAAATCTGAATTTGCTGCGCTGGGCGGTCTTTATAAATACAATGTAATGCCATTTGTTTCTGCGACACTCCGGCCACGTTTGAGCGCATGATTGATATTCTTCTTTGTGGCCTAAAGTGGAAGACCTGCCTCTGTGACTTGGATGATATCACTGTTTTTTCATCTACCTTAGCCCAACATATTCAATCATTAGACGAGGTACTCCAAGGCTGGCCTTCAGATAACTACAAAAAAGTGCACATTTGCCCGCAAAAGTATCAAAGTACTAGGACATGTCATTTTCAAAGACGGAATAAAACCAGATCCCGAGAAAATTGCAACTGTGCTACAGTTCCCTCGACCATCCAATTAAAACGTTGCGCAGCTTTCTTGGTGTCGCATCCTATTATAGTCAATTTATACGCAACTTTGCTACTCTAGCAGCTGCGATAATTAGGATATTGGCCACTGCTGCTCCTTTCTCATCGTCCAATGACTGTGAGTCCGCACTTGAAACCTTGAAAGAACTCCTGACTTCCGTAAAATTGCTGCGCAACTTCAACGAGAGAGCGCCCACTATATTCCATACTGACGCAAGTGCACAAAGCATTGGAGCAGACCTCCTGTAGCGTGATCTCACCTCCAAATAGCAAGTCGTGAACTACGCTAGCCGGACTCTGTAAACAGTTGAGTGGAACTACTCTATCACGGAGCAGGAGTGCTTGGCTATCGTCTAGTCGATACAGAAAATCTGCCCAAACCTCTGTGGTCGTCACTTCACCATCATCACCGACCACTACGCATTCTGTTGGGCCTCATCAATGAAGAATAAGACAGGACGTCTAGCGCACTGGATGCTGCACTTGCAAGAGTACGACATTACCAACACGTAAAAACCCGGCAAATGTCATCATGATGCCGACGTGCTGTCCCGGTGCGTACTTTCGCTCTTTCTCGACAATCATCTACCGCATTGCCTTAGAATGACTGTGATATCCAGCTTTCGTCACAATGTGTATTGCTCGCCTCGCTGGAACCCATGCAACTATCTTTGAGCTCCGATTCACGTCTACTTCAGCTGGCAGATTCCTTCTGTCGGGCTTTCTATCATCGCCTTCACGGTGTCGCTAAACCACCCAACCACCGCTTGCGTCGCCAGGTTCAACAATTTCACCTTGAAAACGGTGTGCTCAAGCGCTACATTTAGTATCTCACTGCTAAGAAGAGTGTTCCAGTTATTTTCCGCTGCCTTCGTCTTAGAGTTTTGAAAGCACTCCACGATAATATTGCTGCCGGTCATCTACGCTTCCACAAGGCCTATGATCGCATCAAAGCGCGCTGCTTTTGGCCGGTGTTGTCCACAACGGTGGCCAAATACGGGAACTCGTGCGCGTCGTGTCACCACCGCAAGCGATCCACATCCCCACCGGCTAGCTTTTTTCAGCATCTGCCCTGTCCGACCACGCCATTCGAATTTGTCGGAATAGACTTGTTTGGTCACCGTTGAATTGTCACTGCAGTCGACCATCTAACAAAGTAGGCCAAGACTTCACCTCTTCATTCTGCTATTGTCACAAAAATCACCGAATTTTTTTCGCACTCCATTGTCTTGCGTTACGGAGCCCCTCGCGTTCTTTTGAGTGACCATGGCAAAGCCTTCATTTACAAGGTCTTCGAGGAAGTCTTGCAGGCGTGTAATACAACGCATAGGACCACTCCTACATACCATCCGCAGACGAATGGCCTTAGCGAGTGCTTCAACGGAACAATCCCTGACACGATATCTCTGTACATACATCCTGAGCACAAAAACTCGGATGACATTTTACCATTTGTCACCTTCGTGTACGATACCGCGGTAGAATGATCAACTGGCTACAGCCCGTTTTTCTTCGTCTATGGTCGATCTGCCTCCTGGGTTTTCGACCCAGCAGCCTTCTTTGCACCTGTTCCAAGCTGCACGTGACTCCCAGAAGAGTTTGCAGCCCGAGTAACACACTGCCCATAAATTTCTCGCAAAAACACGGAAGCAACCCATAAGGAGAAAAGCGTCGCTGTGGTAGCAAACGACGCGACGTGGTCTTTAATACTTGTGATAAGACTTTACCATGAATCCCGGTTGGAGCGCCAGGGCTTTGAACAATATAAATATATATATATATATATATATATATATATATATATATATATATATATATATATACGGTAGAAAAAGAGGTCGACAAACGTGCGAAAACACAAGTTTTACTAACGTTTTAGCAGGTGGGCCTGCCTTCATCGAAGTGAATTCGTCGGAGTTTCACTCCGACGAAGGCAGGCCCACCTGCTGAAACGTTAGTAAATTTTGTGTTTTCGAACGTTTGTCGACCTCTTTTTCTACAGCATTTTACACAGGATCCATTGAATTTCACCCCACCATATATAAATATATATATATATATATATATATATAAGGGAAAAATAAATATACGCCTCTAAATAACTGTTTATTGGTGACGTTTCAATCAGAGACCGATCTTCATCAGACCAACAGGGTCTGATGAAGATCGGTCTCCGATTGAAACGTCACCAATAAACAGTTTTTTAGAGGCATGTACTTATTTTTCCTCAATTTTACGGCAACCGAAACCAGACTCTTTATAATCTTCGTGTATATATATATATATATATATATATATATATATATATATATATATATATATATATATATATATATATATATATATATATATATATATATATATATATATATATATAGGCAGGCATGGTGGTTGATGGTGGTTGAGTGGCAGTAGCATTGTAAGTAGTCAAGTAATCCTCTGTGAGTGGTCACAACGTGGTTTAATTCGACGTTTCGGCCTAGAGCTGGCCTTCATCAGGATTAAGGGTACAGTTTGATGGTTCTCAGCTTTATACAATCTTCATAGGGGGAGGTGAGAAAGAGGGAAAAAAAGAGAAGAAAAGAAGAAATAAACAAATAACAGAAAAAAATAGAAAAAGTAAAAAAAGGAGAATATAAGGTGGACTACCCCGGGTGCCCTCTTTCACTCTTCCTTCCCCTTCTACTTCACTTTCTTTACTCCTTTTCACCTTTGTCTGTGTTCTGTGTATCCATCTTTTTACTAACGCATTGTTCCCGACCAGACGGCGCCTTCTGGCTCTGGCGGTTTGGTGTGGGGGAAAAAGAGCTTTTTAAAGAAGTTTGAGCCTTTAACTACTCAGCGCCCCGTCGACATCTCGTCGTAGAAATAGAGGCGCCGCGTATGGCCGCAGAGGCTGGCAAGCGCGTGCAATGGTAATTATCGCCCAGTTCTGGATTACGCTTGCAGTAGGTGCCTTCCGACTGTGCACAGGGTTGCTGAGGGGCACAATTTATTGTGTAGTAAAGTAAAAAAAGAAAACAGCTGACAGCTGTACTTAGGAAGAGTAGTTACACTTGGAATTGTTTTTAGTTGTCCAGTACCCTTTGCAGCTGCAGTGCCGTGAACTCAGTTACTGTTTTCATTACTGCCGTTAATGTTTTTTAATGCTTTAATTTCTGCAAATGTACCCGGATTCTCGCTTCTTCCTGGGTGTTAAATCGGTGCATAAGGTATGACTTTTATTGTTCACGTTCTCGGATGGATTTAAAACCCGTCTCGATGAGCGTTACTGATAGTTTGTCGAATGCAAGGTCGGGGAGATTGAGATGTTTTCTTAGGGGTAGATTTGGGGCTGATTTCGCATGGGCTCTGGCTTTATTGAAGCGAATCCTTATTGGTTTTTCTGTTTGTCCGATGTACTGCATACTGCACACGTTGCATTCCAGTAGGCATACAACATTAGAGGCATCGCCTGTTAGGTGTCCTCTTATGCTAATGGAGCTATTGTTGTCGATCCGTTGCTTGCGATATAGGGCTGTAGAAAGCTTGTCTTCTTCTATCGTTATGGTGACTTCAAGAAACACGCATTCGTCCATTGTGGATGTCGAGACCAAAAGCACTACACGACAGCACCACTACACCAGTCCTCAAAGGGAGGCCTGCCGAACTACGAAACTGCGTCTCTCTTTTGCGCACCCCACCACCGGAACTCCCTACGAACACGTTCGCCGGGAGCCCACACCAAAATCTTCCTTACAACGACAAAGGCCAGCCGAACATAACTACACTCTGCTGACTTCATCAGCGCCATCCCCGCACAAAAAAGAAGATTGACCTCTGAAATTTAAGTCCAGCTACTCGCTTCTCAGTTGAAGTGCCACCTTCCTCAAAGTACGAAAACTTGCTGACACACGAATTAGACTTGAAATGCATAAATCAACAATACAAGTGTACCTTCGTGCTAGAATAGCCCCCAAAGGTAGGACCCTCTCCTCACACCAGCCGCTACAAACCTAGTCGAACGCGACCAAATAGCATGAAAAAGTGTCCTCCTTGCGGCATCTCCTAATTTAATTAAATCGCTCTCATTCACAGTGATAAGCAGGTAAGGAAGCTGGTCGCTACGACCTACACTTTTCTCCGCCACAACACTTTATTGAACGAAGAAATCACCCGGTTAACTGAATTGGAACAAAATAATTACCAAGGCTTTATGACCACGAAAATTCATAAACTCTAAAGAGACCATGCGCCCAACCTCGCATTTCCTGATATGTTTTTTTATCACTACAACACCCCCACCCAGAAAACCACTAAAGGTACAAACGAGCACCCATCTATGAACACACCCTGTGACACTGTGATTATAAACCTATCGGACACAAGTTTGTCACCTGACGAAAAAAAGTACTATCTAGAGGCCTAAGCTTCTGCCCAACCACAAACTTTTCAGTGAATTTCACTTGCTCCGAGACCTCGACAACTTCGCTAGAAGCTTAAGATTTTGCGAATATTCCACAGAAGAATTACTGTCGTAAGACACGATACAATTTTAGATTTCACGAAAAAAATAAAATTCCATGAAACAATTAACTGTCGTAAGACAAATCATTGGACACCGAACAGTATTCAAGACATGTGCCTGGACATTTATATTACCGCAATACAGAAATATGTAGTACAGGATACCATACAGAGGATGGTAATTGAGAAAACTTAACAGTCTGAGAAAATCAGTATGAGAAATCTGGCATCTAGAACGGACATAATAAAAACCGCTGACAAAGGAGGACCAATTGTAGTCCCTAATACAACTAACTACTTACAAGAAGCATACCGCCGACTAGACGACTCAAAACGCCTCCCACGTGATCCGACAGACGAATACAAACGTATCGTATCAACAGAACAGAAGAAACTGTTGGATGCAGAAAAGATAACCAACACTGACCAAAAACTGATGCGAGCAGCATACCCTCGTTCAAGTCAATTCTACATGTTCCCAAAAATTTATAAGCCCGGAAACTCACGCCGACCAATCATATCAGGCATCGGTACAATAACTGAAGCTATGTCAGAGTACGTAGACAAACTAATAAGCCACATTCCGTGCACCCTCGCGTCATACATAAAAGACACCCCACAATTTTTTCGAGATATAGCAGGTCTGTGTGTGGCGAAAAACTCGTAATTGGTTACTCTTGGTATCTCTTTATTGTATACAAATACTTCTCACGATGACGTCATAGCTGCATTACAAAACATGTACACAGACCATAGACAATCTAACACCCCAGATTTCTCTACCATCGCAACATTGAAGTGGATGGTCTTCGAAATAAATTCATTCGAATTCAACCAAGAGTATTTTTGACCAATCAGCGGGACTGCTATGGGCACCAAAACGGCACCTAATTATGCCAACATATTTATGTGAAAGCTAGAATTAGAGTTTCTTGCACAAAGTTCCTTTAAACAACTGTTATACAGAAGATACATAGACGACATCATTCTTATTTGGACCCACACCGAGGATGAACTTCTAAGCTTTATCGACACTTACAATGCTGTACATCTGAACATACACTTCACACACATCTACTCTCAAGCAACCGTAAATTTTCTTGATGTTACCATAACGATAGAAAAACACAAGCTTTCTATAACCCTATATCGCAAACAAACGTATCGACAACAATACCTCCATGACCAAAGCGATCACCCGCGCCACTGTAAAAACAGTATTCCATACAGCCAGGCTCACCCGTTTAAGCGAATCTGCTCAAGAGACGCTGGTTTAGACAAGAGCTCACAGAGGCTAAAACTTATGCTCGATAAACAAAAATACCCCCACATGTAACTGATGACGCCATTCAAAAAGCGAGAAAACTGAAGCGTGATAACTTACTTTTTATGCGACAACCACAAGAAGCCCCACAACGACTAAACCTCGGTTTATCTTACAGCACAAATTGTCCAAACGTAAACAAAATCCTTAAACAACATTCTCGAACAAAGTGAACGTCTGAAACGTTCATTCCCATCCGCTGCTGGCGTCGTTTACCGACGACCACGCAATCTCAAAGACACACTTGTCCACTCTAAAATCAATACCTCACCCGCCTAGCAATTGATGCCGACCTTGTTTAAAGTCACGATGCCTTGTACGTAAAGCAATGCGAGAAACACACAAAGCAACCTGCACACAATGCAAGTTTTCGATTTACATACGAGGAAACCTAACATACGATTTATCTAATGTGGTATACCCCCTCGAATGCAACGTGTGCGGTATGCAATACATCGGACAAACGGAAACACCATTTAAGATTCATTTCTATAATCACAGAGCCCATGCAAAATCAGCCCAAACTCTACCCCTATCAAAACATCTCAATCTCCCCGCCCATGCATTCGACAAACTATAAGTACCGGTCTTAGAGAGGGGTTTTAATTCAAACCGAGAACGTGAACAACGAGAGTCGTACCTTATCCACCGATTTAACGCCCTCGATAGAGGAATAACTGAGATTCCGGGTACACTTGCAGCAATCAAAGCATTAGGAAAGAATAACGGCAATGTTGAAAAAAATAACTGAGTGCACGGCACTGCAGTTGCGAAGGGCACTGGAAAACTCAAAATAATTCGAAGTGTAACTACTCGTCCTAAGGACAGCTGTCGTCTGTTTATGTTTTTACCTCAATATGCAATCAATTTTGCCAAACATGACAAGCCCAACAGCAAGCCTGTGCACTGTCGCGAGGCCCCTACTGCAAGCTTAATCTCAAAGCGGGCGATAATTGCCATTGCACCCACTTGCCCGCCTCTGCGGCAATTCGCGGCGCTCCTCTTTCTGCGACGAAATGTCGAAGGGGCGCTGAGAGGCTTAAACCTCTATAAAAAGCTCTTTTCCACCACACCGAACCGCCAGGACGGAGAGGCGCCATCTGGTAAGAAACAATGCGTAAGTAAATGAAAGGATACACAGACCGCAAACATCCTAAACGAGAAAAGGAGAAAAGGGAGACAAGAGGATGGGGAATGAGAAAGAAGAGTGAAAGGGGGCACCCGGGGAAGTCCACCTTATATTTGCCCTTATTTCTTTTTTGCTTTTTTTATTTCTTTTTTTTCGTCTTTTTCCTCTCTCTCTCTCCTCTCTGATTCAAGATTATGTAATGCTGAGCCTCGACAAACTGTACCCTCAATCCTAATGAAGGCCAGACTCTAAGCCGAAACGTCGAAATAAACCACAGTGAAATGAACCACGTAGTAGTGACAGCTCACAGAAGATCTGCTTGACCATATATGTACGTATAAATATAATTCAGTTCTTTATTTTAAGTGTAGGTACATAGGTGCATAATCTCAACGTTTGAGCCATTTTCTAATTAAACTTTCACATTTTAAATTTGCTGGATTTTTGTTCACGTAGCTAATAATATTGTACAGGTAAAATTGGTTATTTGGATCTCTCATGATATCTGGGTATAGGTATAGCGGTTATACCTTTTTTATGCACTAGTGTATGAAATAGTATAACATTACCTGACATTTTTTCTCTTCAGATCTTGGAATTTACCTTAAGCTTTGCGCTTGGTGAGCTTTGCACGCGATCTGAGAAGTAAAAATAAGCGAACAGTATCAAGTTCGTACGCCTGTTTCACCTTTTCTTTCGTTTTTCTTGCGTCTTCTTGATCTGGTCTGTTCGTAAAAATGGCGCTAGTCGAGGGTAACAAATTATCGAGTAAAGCGGCTTGCATATGGCTAGTAAACCAGTGGTAACCATGAGCCCTGGTGCTTGTATGTAGTGTAGAGCGAAGCGATCACTGCACGTTAGTATATTTCAGTTGAGTGTACGTGTGAGTGACCATGCGAGCAAGTTTCTAGTCGTCCCTGTTTATGCTTGCTCATTTTTCACGTTTTCACACGCGCACCAACGTTCTCAAGCTCTGTCACTAGAGCCAGATTACACTGATGCCGCTTTACAAGAGTTTTGGTATTTTCTCGTTGCCCCAGGCGCAATCACAACGCTTAAAGGCTAGTAAGCTCCACTCGCATCGCAATATGAAAACTGAGTAGATTTCCAGTGTGCTATGTGGGAACACAGCGCAAAAAGTTATATCGCGTAGTAGACTTTTTCGGTTTCCGTGCGCTTCCGAGTGCGTATAGCCCACGGCAGCGCCGCCACCGCTGGTGTCCGTAACCTCATCACGTGAAAAAACCTAGCACTAATGACACAGTGGGGCTCGAACCCGGGTCCGCTGAATGCCAGCTCAGTAATCTACCACTTGGCTACACCGGTGCTTGTGACTTGTATTCAAACTTGCCTAAGGTAGGCATAATCTCGGAAAAGCAAACGCGTCACTATGACCTATAAAGCGTTTTGAAACAGCGAAAGAAAAAACAGTCGTCGCACACTGCGAACAGCGTAAGTGTGGGCCATCCAAGGCTCCAACCCATCACAAAAGTTTATTTTTTCCCCCTATTGACTGCGGTGCATACGCACTTCCCCCATAACTTCATAACTCCTCAACGTCGTCAGCCATTTGGCACAAAATTTTTTGCCAGTGTTTAACTGATACCGCCCTTCTCAAAAAATGACAAAAAATAGCATAGCCAATGCCGGCCTACTACCCAAATAAATTATAATGGTGACCTAGTGGGCATCAAGCAAGTGAGCTTGCAGTAGTTACGCAATGAGTGTTTCGAAAAGTCTCTAAAGGCGGCTCTTCTAGCTTTCGCTGTAACTTTGCTGCGCCATCTACGCAGTCCTGCTGGTTAATTTTTTATGGAGGTGTAGGAGGAAATGTTTGGCACCCATTTGCTTGATGATGCACGTTCAAGAACCACACGCTGCCGAAATACTATAATGGGGTCTCTCATGAACACGTGAAGGTTTCAAACCATTCAACCCCACGAATTAATATGATACGTTTCAAAGACGACAATTCGCGGTTGCGCGCAGGTGAACAAGGACGTGCTTTTCACCTATCGGCCGTGAGATTGAGCGGCGTCGCCGCCTGGCTGAAGCGCCTCTAAATTTCCAATGCCTCCGAAATGCCGTACGCGCGGAGTGTAGATTGATGTCTGATTTGTCTGCTAGCAAGGTCATCCTTTCGTATGCAAGTACGTTATGCACTTTCTTGAAAAGTGGTTTGTTTGGTAATACTAGAGCGAGCTTAACTGCTTCCACGAAGGCCTTGCTCGGTTGGTAATGCACGTTTATTAGAAAAGTGAGTGAAGTTTTGAGACTGCTAAGTATTGTCGTTGTAGCCTTTATTCACCAGATCATTTCAGTGTGGGTGCCACCTTCTGCTCCAAGAACATCGTGAAACACCAGTACTTAGCATCGACCCAAACATGAACAGTAACTATTAGCTGGTGTGCAAATAAAGCGCTCATTCCCTCCATCAAAAACAAAAAACAGGCTATAGGTAGTGCAAGTATGTGTTGTTAGGTATATAACTACGTCACTGTAGTTTTTCGAAAATGCGATCAGATTTTGTTGTGCTTATCTGGCCATGGTACCACTACAGAGAAATATTACTATCAGGTAAAGGTTGATATTTTGGTGCTTAAGCTGTACTTGAAACAGCGTTGCGGTGCGCAATTTCAGGTTGTTCTGCAATTTACGCTGAAACACTTGTGCACTTGCCGTTAATGCAGATGGCGTGTCTTATATTTATGTTGTGTAGTTTCATACAAATTCTCACGTTTTTCTTACCTTTCGTTGGGCGTTTGTGTGGCACTGTATGTAACTGCAGGAAAGAGCGGTAACTTTTTGTTGAAAAGAAAAAAATCTTGCTCGTTCCATAAATTACCCAGAGCTTATGGTATCACCCTCATGCACTTAATTCATGGATGGAAGCTTTCTTCTCAGTTTTTACCAAGGATTTTATACTTTTACTTGCAAAAGTGCGTGTGCGTAGTTGGTAAACGTTTACGTAGTGCAAAGGGCTGTCAGCCACTGAGCTCTCCCGTCTAGGCTTTTTGACTGTCCCACAATTATTTCAGAAAATACACAAACTTAAAAGAATGCTCCCAATCCCTGATTGGAATTGTGAGGAAGTTCTAATGCATTGCGTAGCCTCCTAGCGGTGTTTCAAACGTCAGAACCCATTGTTATACGCGGGGACAACTTATTTTGGCATTAGAGCGAAGAGAGCCAAATCTCGTGGGTGAACGTAGTTTTAGAATAGCGCGCGCATTTTCAAGGTGAAATGCAAACGTTATCCATTTATTTTCTACGTGAAGCTATGTGAGACAGAAATCAGGTAACATCAGTATGATATTCGTATTTTTTTACTTTATTCATTGTGACTTCGTGGTTATAACGTGCGAGAAAGTCACCCTTTTTACACGTGCCTCAAACGCTGAGCGGTGTCTGCGCCTACAAAAAATGCGGCTGGTGCACCCCGTCACTTTGCATAGCGTTCCAAAACGCTCTGAAAAAACGCTATACAAAACAGTAGCTAAAGACGCAAAAGCTCAGAAGTGTTAGCAGATTTTGGTATATGTGTGATGGCCGGAAGCATTGAGTCCACCGTTATGCAATGCGACAAGCCCCGAAGACTTCTTGCTCGACGCGATGCCGGTAGTGTTGCGACGCTGATGTGTCTCGGAACTGGCGCTTCACGTTGAACCCAGGCAGGTGGAGCTAATCTGAGTTGAAGTTTCAATGTCTAGCTGACAGACGTTGATTACGTGTCCCAGCTAGACGAACAGCTATGTTTAAGAGGCGGACTGATACAAAGCCACACCAAAATTCTAGACGATGCTCTTGTTCTGCCCCATGCCCCAGACTACTTAGCAGGACATTATCTTGTTGTCACACAATTCTCGTGTGGCCCCGCCGATCTAATAGAGGCGTGCAGCTGACTCGCAGACTACTACTTTCTGTTTAGGCCTGCGTCAACTGAAAGGTCTGCAAGTGGTACAATTTCATTTCATTTTGGTACATGCCCACACGGTCGACACGCGCGGGCATGTACAAGCCGTAGTGTAGGCACCCGACAGTAGACCAAAGGGCATGACGAGCTCTTTAGGCCACCTCAGCATTGTTGGTACCGACCGCCATGGATACTAAGAAAACGAAGCGCTTGCTGAACACAGTGACACGCTAAAGTGTCAGTGCCCCTTTTGGCACGTTTCCAAAGAATGCTCCCTGGGCGCCTACATAATCAGCCGTGACCCCCTTGCTCACAACTAAAATGAAAATGATATGCACGAGCAAGTTCGGTTTTGCTGCGTCTACTCGGTAGGCTACGCATTCGAAGACACGGTTTTGCTGCGCCTACACGCTCGGCTGTGTGTTCTGGTGTTGTCATCAGATTTCGTAAACTGCATTGCCGGGTGCCTATTTGGGTCTGACTGACGTACTCAGTGAGCAGACACAAACATTCCTATCGGAAAAAACGAATGGTGGGCTTGGTGTAAACCACAACCCACCATTAGAGGGGATTAATGTAGTGGGTGAATGCTGGCAAACGTCCACCATGGCGCACAATGGGATATGGTGGGTGCTGCAGTGCCGGCAATGCTTGAGCGTGAAAAGTGAGTACAAGTATTGAGACTCCGCAGTATTGTCGTTGTAGTCTTTATTCACCAGATCAATTCAGTGTGGGTGCCACTTTCTGCTCCAAAAACATAGTGACATACCAGTACTTAGCAATGATCCAAACATGAATCACCGTGAATCACCCAATCAGAATCACTGTGACAAGTTTCCACAAAAAATAAAAAAGAATTTTATGAAAACGGTGTAAAAACACCCTTCCCGTAAAAAAAAAAACAAGGTACCGTGGAGGATCGAACTTGCAACCTGCGGATTCCCATTCGGAGACGCTAACCACTGCACCATACCATTTCTCTTTTATTTCCGGTAAACTTCACAAACGGGTTGCTAAGATATATTACAATTCACTACGAACAATACAAAAAACTTAAAAATAACTAGGCCCGTCAAGCATAACTATAACACATCACGTCCTAAAATTTCATCATGGTCAGTAGGGCTTCTACTCTTTCTACCCATAAACGTACACATTCGTCTGTTCTTACTACCTCAAGTAATCTTGAGATGCTTTCTTTAAAATACTCTCTTGCTGGTCTTCTGTCTGGGTCACAATGAAATCCAGCCATTCTAGAGCGCCATATTCTGTGCAAGGCAGTCATCAAGATAAAATCGAAAGGTAATCCATCCACATTCTCTATTGCCAAATACCTGATCCCATGAGGGTCTAACGGAAACTCTTTTTTGATTTTACTTTGTAATACGTCCCAAAAATAAACTCCTTCCCTACAGTGCAGGAAAACATGGTCGATAGTTTCCGGTTTCTTACAGATTAGACAGTGAGATCCCCAAGGCATATAAAACCCACGCTCCTCTAGGAAGGTTCTTACAGGAAGGAAGTGTTCCAGTGTGTAATTTGAAAAAGAACGTTTTCGCACTTGGAGCTGCTGGTATTTTTTAACTCGTTTAAGTACGTTCTGACCTTTACGTGCTGTATATGGCGCTCTGTACAGTGGGACGGGGAGCATCGTGTCACATAAATCTTTGTACAGTTTTTTCTTTCCAACAGACCACAGGTAGTCAGTTGAAAAACGAACACACAAAAACCGCACGCTGGCCACTACTTCTTTCATGTATCCTTGCACAGCCCCTGTGGTAACATGGGTGCTCACAACAAACTCGGGCAACAGTCTACTTAGTTTTGTTTGACACACTGTTAGTAGGAAAGGATCTCTTGTCTCACGAAAAAAAGCCTATTTACTAACTGCTTCATAATCAGATGTCCTAGCCCAAGGCCTCCAAACTTCACCCGTCTAAACAAATTCGTGCGACTGCACCTTTCCCAGTTAGACCCCCACACAAATATTGCAAATACCCGATGTAACTTTTGCACATTGACCCGGGAACAGCACAGCACTTGCATCACATACCACAGCTTAGACACAAAAAATCAGTTGCATGCAGTACCCTAGCAAACTTGGACAGATAAGTTGCATTCCACCTATTCGCTTTCTTTTAATTTCTTTCGTTTGCTGTGTCCAATATTCGTCAGTACTTTTGTATGACTGTAGCGGTACTCCAAGATATTTAACTTGGCGTTCTTGTCCATTTAATGCCTGCGAAAAATTCTGGTGTTGAAGGCCAATATCCATGCCAGAAGCCGAGGCATTTACCCCAGTTTATGTGGCTTCCTGTAACTTCGGCGAAAGATTTAGAAACTCTGATTGATTCTTCAATACCGACCACTGCACCATACCAACATGACGTATGGCGAGTATTAAACAGCTGGTTTACATACAAACTTACGGTTCAACTTCAGTTATGTTTGTCGTGTACACGACATTGACGAGATTTGCACCTGCTACTAAAATTGCACATTTAATAAACACAAGCAACTGCTGCCTGTAACGATTGCCACTGTATTAATGGCACCAATGCTATTTTTCTTAGAATTCACAACTCCAAGAAAAAAACAAGTAGACTGGGGAGCAGCTACAGTTTACCGGTGGGGTCTGCCAAGTTTATTATTTGTATCGCGCTTGTTCTAAAGGGCGACCTCTGCTCACGCTTTATGAAACTGCTAGGATCATTCCATAGATACGCCCGCCTAATTTATTTGATTGAGTATTGGGATGCTTTTCGCGCAACGTAGACGGCAGTCGTGCCAGCGCAATGCTGTAGCTCTTTCGCTATAGTAAAAACTACATAACGGCTTGGCCGAAACAAATGCAGTGTGCCGGAAACATTACGCTATCATATTGGTTCCCCAAGCATATGAATTGCCACGTCTGAGTTCTCGCACAAAAGCTAGAGAAGTGCCGGCGAATGCGACCGGCGGCTGTCGGTGAGAAAAGACGTACGTTCTCTGGCAAAGCTTGAATCGCGTCGCATCGATGTTTGTTGCTCATTTAGCGGACACTATACACAATGAAAAATGCTTCATTTATGTTAATTGATGCCATGGCTGTGCTGTATTGTCCTTCTTAATCGCTGAAATCATTCATTCTAAAACCCAGAAGCCCGGATAACATACTTGTATGGGCTCGGTCGGTAGGTCTAACCATTCGTGGAAATCATGGTGGTAGAAAATGTAGTGTACTCATCCCTGCTGGGTGCACTATATATTTGCCGGCCTTTGTAAGCCCACATACCATCTTCTTACTGTTTCCCAGCATTATCGCAATGGTGGGCAGAGCATCTCAGCTTGCTACACCAAGTGGCCCACCATAACAAGCAGCACCCATCATCTGCTTAGTGCTTCCCAGCATTATCGCAATGGTGGGAAGAGTTTCTCAGCTTGGTACACCATGTGGCCCACCATAATTGGCACCACTCACCATAGGCTTAGGGCTTCCCAGCATTATCGCAATGGTGGGCAGAGTGTCCCATAATTGCCCACTATCTAGCCTCTGCTTTCCACTATAATTCCCACCTTACCCATCTTAAGTACACCATACCATCCAGTATATCCCGGCATATCCACCATATTTTCCCCTACGTCCCACCATATCCATCATAAATTCCACCATGCCCACTATTAGTTGCACTACGCCCCCCATGTTTTCGAGTATCCACCATGGCGTTTTTTTCCGAAAAGAATATGATTAAACATAAGCAATCATTTACTTACCATGAGCACAACGGCGTGAGATAATAAAAATGAACTGAGCGGTCAAAACAATTTCTTGCGATAAAATTTTAACGAATGCAAAAGTAAAAATTACTCGGCTCTAGAGAAGAATAGCATGCAAGCACAAAGCAACAAACAACGCCGAATGTTACTAACAAAAGTGGACACGAAGGTAACAAAAAGACAAACAGACAAAAAACAATAAAAAGACCAACAAATATTACTAAAAAGAGATCATCCTATCGAATACTTCTCGTGCAACGCAGCACACACAAAACAATATTTAAAAACGGGGGATAATAAAATAACGGTTGCAAAAACGGAACTAGCGATAAACAGTTCCCTACGCCGCCAGCAGGCCCAGTTCGTGTTTCACGTTCAGAAGTCGACGGACTGCCACTGAAGTTCTCACCGGCTTGGCATGAAACGAGGGCGCCCGGTGTTGCAGCCACCTCAAGGCATTACACGAGAAACTCCGTACTCACCACAAACGTGAGAATTGCGGCACCGATGACAGCCTCCTTTGCTTGTGCAATGTCATTTGCCGAAACAGTCAAATTCTCTTCAGGGCGTACGCATCCCCCTTCGATTGATTGATATGTGGGGTTTATCATCCCCAAACTACCATATGAATGTTGCCACGTTCCGTTTCTCAAGCATTGTTAACGCCCCAAAACACTACACAATTCTCAGCGTAAGCCGCAACTGCAGTTTTCGAGAAGCTTCCGGACTTTAGTAGACCACTTCGATAAGATCAGGCCCACTCTGCGAACTGTGCAGATTATTATGGAGCCTACGCCACCGCCAGCGATAACGCTAGAACATTCGATTGGCAAGAGTATAAATGCCGACGCACCTCACCGCTTGTCTGTAGTTGATAGACGGTCGACGCTCCGTTCACTGCTATCTGTGCAAGACTGCTATTGTAATCGAACTCTCCGTTTACCGGGCACAGGTTCACCCAAATAAACAGTTAAATCCCAAGATAAAGTCTCCTGTCTTCGGTCACGTCAAGACCCTATGGCATCTGGTGCAGGTGCTGCTTCGTTCATGTACCAGACGCCCCCGTCAAACCGTGAACCCAGCCCCCATCGCGGAGAAGACACCAACGCCAACAAGGAGCAGCGGACAAGCCGCCGACAGCAAGGGCTACCACCGGAGTACGGGCTTCTACAAGACAAGGCGCGGAAGACCAAGGACATGAGCGTGACTGCAGTGACAATGAAAACCGCAGCATCCCAGCCCACGATGGTAATGCATCAACCAAGGGAACCAAAAATTTTCCATGGGTCATCGTTCGAAGACCCAGAGTCCTGGCTAGAAACATACGACCGTATGGCCGCCCTCAACCACAGGGATTATGACGGAAAGCTAAGTCGTGTGTTCTTTTATTTGGAAGACACCGCAAGGACCTGGCTCGAAAATTGGGAGTGCACGCTTTGAACGTGGGATGTTTTCTGCGGCGCATTCTTGCAAACGTTCGCGAGCGTCGCTCGCAAAGAGAGGGCCGCTGCTTTAATAGAGACTCGGGTTCAGCTACCAAATGAAAATGTCGCCATTTTCACAAAAGAAATGACCCGGCTGTTCCGTCACGCTGACCCAGACATGCCTGAGGAGAAAAAAGTTCGTTTCCTCATGTGAGAGGTCAAACAGGAGCTCTTCGCGGGACTGATGAAAAATCCACCAAATACCGTCCAAGAATTTGTAGCCGAAGCGACCACTATCGAAACACGCTGAACATGCGACCCCGACAGTATAATCGTCGCCTGACTCCAGAATGCGCTGCTGCTCAAGCCCGTAACTCCTAAGACCTGCGTGAAATGATCCGAGCGATTTTGCGGGAAGAGCTGCGCAAGCTGTTGCCTTCGGCGCAGCCTCAAGTGGGTTCGATCGCCGACATTGTGTGAGAAGTTGGGCAATCGCTTCGAATTCCCCAAGCACCGCTGCCCAAGCCGGAAGCTATGAGCTGCACCGTTGCAGTGCGCCAAAACGCTCCTCTCCATCCACGCCAAAACGCCGCCCCATCGTCCGTCCTTCGACAGACGCAACCGCCGCCACCACCCCCACCGACGTCATACCGTTCGCCAGCGGCCCAGCGCAGTGCGCCGACGAAGACTGACGTCTGGCGCACTTCTGACCACCACGCGCTCTGCTACAACTGCGGCGAGGCCGGAAATATATACCGCCGTTGCCATTACCGACAGCAAGAACAGTGTGGCTTCGCCGTCAATGCACCGCGTCCAAAGCCAGGAGAACGGCCACGTGACATCACCGACTGACTGACAGGAACTCAGTGGACACCACGAAGCCCTTCGCGTTCGCCGTCGCCCAGCCGCCGCACGTCACCAATCCACCGGCAGTACTCTGGCCCAACGCAGGGCCGGTCTCTTAGCCCGTATTCGGGAAACTAAGGGCAGCAACCGATGGAGGTGCGGCTGCTGTGCGACGAACTACCGAAGATCCTCCGACGACGACGACGCCGTGATGGAGCTTTCCGAAACAACGCCAACCAGGCAAAGCCCTAGAAGTGAAACTTCACTTACCAAGGTGACCTGACGACGCAACATGGAAGCAGCGGATCAAGCCGCCGCAGCGGTGACCCGACGCCACGCTCTAACTGTAATGCGAGACGGCGAATTAGTGACCTCGACGTTTTTATCGATGGCCACAGTGTGACCACTCTCGTCGATACTGAAACCGACTACTCCGTCATCAGTGGGTCGTTCGCCGCGAAGTTAAACAAAGTTAGGACAGCTTGGGAAGGCCCTGAAATCCGCACAGCCGGAGGTTATCGTGTACGCCTGCAGTAATCTGCACAGCGAGAGTCACCAATAACAGCCGTATTTATCCTACAGACGTCATAGTCCTACAGCGTTGCTCGAGAGATGTCATCCTTGGTATGGACTTCTTATGCCTGCATGGTGCTGTCATCGACCTAAGAACAAAGTCGATAACGTTATCCACAGACGAAGCACTAACGCAGCACACGCCGTCAGGGAACCATGCTTTGAATGTGCTAAGAACAAGTCACCATTCCGCCTCGCTACAGCGTCATTAGTTCAGTCGGTGCTCCTAAATCACCTGACTTGGAAGGCTCGTTGAAGGCCGTCAGCATCTGTTGGTCACCCAAAATATTTGCGTCGCAAGAGGAATTGCAGAGCTACGGGGAGGCAAAGCAACGGTTATGCTCACAAATTTCAGCAACGAGTACAAACATGTGAACAAAGGAACAACGGTCGCAAACATCAAAGAAATTGTGGACGACACCAGTGCTTTCGCCCTCGCCTGTAAAACTTTTCTTTGAACAATCCACTACATTTAGACACCATTGGAAAGTTGACACCACACTCGTGCATGACCCGGAAAGCGTAGCATAACTGCGCAATGCACTAGAGCAAGCATGCAAAAGGCCGCCTGAACCCCGTAACTGGGACGCAGTGAAGCACAGTTGGCGCGCCGAGCTCATCAAAGCGGGGCGCGAAAGGAAAGCGCGCCTGACGACTGAGATAAACGACACGCTACGAAAAGTGCGCATTGTACGCAGAGACGAGACGCTGACGTTCGCAATGCACGACAACTCGATCAGCCAAAGGTGTGGTACGAACTTTTGCTACGTCTTAGTTCGCGCACGGCTGCGCAGTCTTTTATCAGCGGACGACTGGTTTCAGATCCAGCTGTTCTTCAAAGTGTTCGCAGCGGCTCCTTGGGTGAACAAATATCTGGCGTTTTTGTTTCCTTGGATCAGGAAAAAGCTTTTGATCGCGTAGAATGGAAATATATCTTCGCTGTGCTTGAGTGTTATGGCTTCTCAGCACATTTAACCGACACCCTCTCCTTACTCTACACAGACTTAGAAACGTCGTTAGTAGTCAATGGCTATACATCTGAACCTATTGCAGTAAGTAGGGGCATTCGACGAGGCTGTCCCCTCTCCGCAGTTCTTTTTGTATTATGCATAGACCCATTATTGAAACAAATCCAGAAATGCACTTCGATACGCGGTTACCCTCTTCCAGGCTTGGGCGAAGTGAAAATAGCGGCATACGTCGATGACATCTCGTTTTTTATTTGGAACATAGATAGCTACAGATCCTTTCTGCGAATTTTCCACACGTATAGTTACCTGTCGGGTGCACGTCTTAATCCCGGAAAAAGCAAGGCATTCTGCTTTGGGATGCACATTGCAGAGAACTCATCGTATCGAGGCAGGTAACTTGTAGTGTATCTGCTAGGAACCTATAGAAGACTTTTTGGTTTAGCAAACGACACGGGACCAGCTGCCGAGCAGCCACCAGCGTATTACACACATGTTATAAAATCTTTGCAACAATTGCATGAGCGAATTATTAGCATTTAAAAGCCTATCTTAAGAACAACGCCGGAAATGCCGGACGAAAAGACGCTGGACTCTTACAAACACGTCTTTCCCCTCTCGGGTCCACGACCTAAACTGGCTCAGGGAATGGGCGGCTTTACCAACGGCCGACCACCTTGCGGCGTGGGGCGTTATGCCCTCCGCCACATGCCCGCAATGCGGTCGCGTCGAAACACTTAACCATGCCTTCCGTAAATGTATAGTAGCGCGCACTTTTTGGCGCGTTGTTACAGGATCCTTCCAACAAGTATGCAGTGGAAGTATAGCCACAGGGATAACTTTGTCGTACTCCTAATGGCTATCGGAGCCTTTGTCTTATGGAAACGAAAGGGACTGGCCTGCCTGAGGGAACGCCCCCAGAGAACCATGTTTCCTCTACTACATCAGCTAAAAAACATAATGATTATGCATCTTAACGCAAAACTAGTCATGCTGGGAGAGGAGGCTTTCCTCCGACGGTGGTCTGCGCAATTTATTGTCCTAAAAAACAACAGAGTGTCCATGCCTTTTCTCCCGTATTGAGGAGGTGGGTTAGAGCTTGTACCACTGTGCCATTACAGTGTGTATTTTTCTTTTATTGTTTAGAAACATGTCCTTTTGTGCAATATTGTTCTTGAGCGCGAGAGCAAATTGTCCTCACAGGTGAATTCAAAATATCACGCTACACCGTGAATGACCTCCCCTTGTTTGTTCATTTAGCCTTACTGTTTATTTAAGTTTAATCATCTCGATGTCTTGAATGTCCTGTCTTTGTTGTATAGTTTTTGCATTGTACGTCACTGCATGCACTATACGTTATTTCGCTGTATATAACAGCTTGCATTGTACATACGCATTGTTCACCATTGTCCATTTTTGTGTGTGCACATAAGCTGTGTAAGATATATCCAGAAATAAAATTCTCTTAAACGCTATCTGTGCAAGACTGCTACTGTAATCCAACTTTCCATTTACGGGGCACAGGTTCGCCCAAATAAAGAGTTAAATACCAACATAAATTCTCCTGTCTTCGGCCACATCACGACCTCATGACAATAATGGAGACGTCGTAGTGGAGGGCTCCGGAAATTTCTACCACTTGGGGTTCTTTAACGTCCACCCTAATATGAGCACGCGGGCCTACAAAATTTCCGCCTCCATCGGAAATGCAGCCGCCGCAGCCGGCTTACGAACCCGCGACCTGCTGGTCAGTCGCCGGGTACATTAGCCACTAGACCATCGCGGCGGGGTGCATCCCCCTTCGAGCTCATCTTCCCCGTACAACGCCGTGCCCCTTCCCCTTTTTGGTAGAGGTGCAGGGCAAATAAATGGCTAAGGAGAAGGGAAAAAATCCACACAGCAGCGGCTTCACGTCACTCTCTTCCCCCGGAATACACCGGAACTGTCGTATGAACGAATGCAGAAATAGGACAGGCTATTGTGTAGCATAAAAAACAAAAACTGAAAAGCTGAGAAACTCGGTGCACAAAAAATGGGCAATACTACAAAAACATAACTACAGATATATTCAAATAAGGTTGCGTACACATATATCTAAGACGGTGCGGAAATGCACACATTAACGAAATATGTTTCGAAGATAGTTACAGGAAAGTTCGCGTATCGAGGTGTGAGAAAAGCCAAACATCTTGAGCAAAGAATGTAGAGCTTGAAAGCTGTAGTTAGTCCGTGGGTGAGTCACAGACCATTACTCGTGGTGCCTTGTAAAGTAGTAAAAAATGTTGGGGTGGAA
The DNA here is from genome assembly GCF_043290135.1 of Rhipicephalus microplus. NCBI lineage: Eukaryota > Metazoa > Arthropoda > Arachnida > Ixodida > Ixodidae > Rhipicephalus > Rhipicephalus microplus. The sequence continues at coordinate 60,409,105 of NC_134701.1, forward strand.
GTTAGCGACTTCACATCAGAACAATATGCCGTGTTCAATCTGTGATTTGTAGAGCTGTCAAAGATGATGATGGTACATGTTGTTTAAGTGCATGATACGATAGGTAGTAAACAATCGTTTATAATGCATTCTGTAGCACAGGTCAGCAATTTTTCTAAGCGTGTTTTTCTGCATTGAGATTAGTTTACTAATTATTTGTTCAACTTCCCCATACCAATACGCAGTAATTTAACTGTGATTCATACAGAGCGTTGTACAACGTAAGCTTTGCCTTTTCAGGCAATAGATACTGGAATTTTCCTAAAACACCAACTACACGTGCAAGCATACTTTGCTGATGTTCTATGTGACTATCCTTATATCTATTATCATACATGGTAATCATTAGATTCGATTCATGTGAAACATGATTACATCTTACACTCATGGCCTGTAGCGGTCGTTCCGCTAGCTCCACATATACGAAATTTGGTATCACGTGTTTTTAATACATGATGAATGTAAATGACATGCCTAAACATGATATTCATGGTACGCAAGTCATGTGAAACATGATCACATGTTACACTCATAGCGGGATCATGGTCGTTTTGCTAACTCCACATACAGGCAATTGGGCATTACGTGACGTGAAAAGATATTGAAGGTAAATGACACATTCCGAGAATACGACCATGCCATGGGAGTCATGTACGGCATGATTTACGTCCACCTGTAACGTTGTGCTCATCTTAAGTGACATATCAATCTTCCTCATTCGTGCTTCGCATATCATTAATTTCCACAGAACGTGGGATTTGTCAATTTTTTCGCTTCGTGAGCACGCAGCCGAGATTTTTTCACCGCGTAATATTATAATCGAATTAGATAATGTCGACTGATAGCTGGCCATAACTAGTGTTTTCTGGGATGGGTGATATGGTATTTTGTCGATCCCACGCTTCCTTTCTGCGGGCCTTTGAATTTGGAATTCCATACAATCAAACTTTGTATTTTTTTTTGTGTGTGAATATCACAGCACTAAAGTATGAAATTGCGCCCAGAAGAAAAATTGCCGTCCGCAGTTTTTTTTTATTTAGAAAACAGTCAACTAAGTTGTGTCAACTAGAATATTTGTACCACTCATTCAGAATATGATATAATCAAAGCTATTGCTCTTCTACGTAAAGCCCCCGTCGAGCAGTCGGGCTCAAGTAAATAGCATAAAACCTGAAAAAAGATTGCTTGTACGTCAGGTGAAACACAAAAAGTACACAAAGCTAGCGATTTTCCTTCCTCCTCGTTTTCTTCACGCAGCTGTGCGCCCTTAAATCGAAATTCCTCAAATTGAACTACGGCATCTCGGTGTATGACATCGACGCAGACATGGAGGACAAGAGCTGTGCAACAGTCCAATACCGTGGCCGGTATGAACGGCTCAAGCTGCTCAAGAGGATACTAGACTTTATGAAACGTTACACGACAGCGAATATGACAAAGGAGTGCGAAAATCTCTGAACGTGATGGACAGTGACTCTCAAGTGCAGTGCCCACATAAATGGGTGCGATAACGTTTTAGAGAGTGGCATGCATATCTGCTTTGTTATAGTAATAAATATGGGACCTGGAGTTACGTCGATATACTTCTGACAAAATGTGTACACGCACAGTTTGTCTAGTCAGGACCATGCTCTTCCTCTCATTTGAAATTTACCATGCTACTATGTGTGTTACTGTATATCTATAAGACCGTAGTTAGATGGCATCATTTAACGTGTGGCTTGCCAGTTCCTGCTAGCATGTATGGAATGCATGAATGGCGCAGTGTTGACACTTGAGCTGCAGGTGGAATATGGGAAGTAAAACGTAATGACAGCTATTCATAATGCAGCAGTCTACAGAAAACGATAAGAGAGAGACTGTGCTTCATTATACTTTACCCACTAGAAACCACTTCATGTTCTTTTGGTGATTTATAGACTGAAAAAAATGTGGAAAATTCTTCTCACTAGGTTGCGCAAGGCATCTTACAGTAAAGGACGGCTCCATCGGCGCGAGCTGAACAACATATTTGTCTATATTTCTGTATACAACATGGTGGCCTTATTTATTTTTGCGTAACCCGACAAGGTGACCTTGCAGCTGAGCCATACTCCGCTGCTGACCCGGAAATCGGTAGATCGAATCCCTGCCGCGACGGCCACACTTTCGTTGTAGGCGAAAATGCAGTAAGCTGGTGTGCTTACAGTTGGGTGCACGTTAAAAATCCCAGGTGGTCGATATTCTCGGAGTCCTGCACTACGGCATCTCTAATAATCATTCAGTGGTTTATTTATTTATTTTTGTCAACATTTTCATTTTCTACCTCTTTTTTCCTCGTTTTATTTCTATTTTTCTCTGTCTCTTTTCTTACTGATTCTTTCACGTTCTTAAGTTTCCGTCTCTCTCTCTCTCTTTCTGTTTTGCTTACTCCCTCTTTCTTTCTGTTTCCTCTCTCTGCTATCGTTTTTCTTTCTTCTCCTTTAATTCCCGTAATCTGTTTTTTTTCTGTTCGCTCTGAATTTCTTTTGATTTCGGTCTTTGTCATTCACAAGATGGTCTTACCCCTCCTCCTCACCAACACATATTTGATCCTCCCCCCTAGTTCTCTTTTTCATCCCATTACTATGAGTTGCACTACAAGACTAAGCTATGCTCCGTTAGTTTGTCGGGATAGCCAAGTGGTCAAAGTGCTCAACTTCGGATCCTGGGTAGGTGGGTTGAAATCTCACCCTATCACGACAATATTTATGTTTGTTACCTTGGCTTTCTGTTTACAACTTCATGTCGAAACCTTTATTAAGTTTTTCCCTGATTCGGCCTTTATCTCTCACAACTTACCTCTCACATCACTTTGTGTGTCTCTATTGACATTTACCAGAAAAATTGACACAAGTTTTTCAATGCGAAGCATTTTTTTTGCATACTGCACACACTTTTGGCAACTATCTATTTGGCCGCCTATGTCCAGATGTTCTCAAAATTTCCCCTCCACTGGGGGTACAGCAGAATTAGTACGGGAAAGTAAGATGGTTCGACGAATACCACGCGCTGGTCATGACACGAATATTGTCACAATCTTGTGCCGTACATCGTCAAATACTTTCTGAAACACAGTGGCACATGCTCGGGGGCGTGTGTGTGCCGCAGGTGTTAGACGCTTAATATCTACCCAAAAACTGCGAGAACACGCATGAGTAATATTAACGATGGAACTCTAAAAAAAGCTAAAGTAGGCAGTGTTGACCACACAAGTAGAAAGTTTAATTGTCAGTCTCCTAGCAGGAATTGAGCTCCAGCCTGTTGCGTGGCAATCAAGCATTTTACCGTAGAGCGACGCAGGTCTCGGAAATATTTTTCAAGAAGACCCTAACGTTCGTGAAACATCTATTCTGGTTGCAGTACTGGCTATTATTTTTTCATACATCACATATGTGTACCTATGATACAGCCGTCATGTCAGGTTACCGTCAAATGTACTTAGGCGCAGACCACTGAGGTTTATTTGTGTAGCAGTGTTAAGGGCTACCATCTTCGAGAGCCCCAGTGCAAACGCTAGCGCATCATATCAGCTTGCTGTTTCTGGCGTTGCTAATATCCTTGTTGATTTGGCATTGTTTTACAACTGTAAACAATTGCTACTATAAAACATACGTGGCTGTTTAACGCATGTGCGCGCGTTGATTTTTACATATCTTGAGCGTTACATTATAAAGTGTCGCTCAATAAAAAAATTTGAACACATTCAACTTGCTTCCACATGCTTCGCATAATATCGACTGCAAAGGTCCGTGGCCTCTGCCGAATTTTTCGGGATGAAGCAGAAGAGGAGCACAACGAAGAGATAGCGAGCTGATTTATGATGCTTGTGATTTTCTGCTACCACATTTTAGGCCGACATAAAACAGCTTCAATGTTGCAGAAAAGTTGTTGAGCAGGATAGTTGGTATTGCAGACTTTAGCGCGTTGCCGTGCTCGCGCAAGCGCAGATTCTCGCAGCAGCTGCCCAGTACCCTGAAGGGTATATATGAGGTAGACGACTTTTATTGTATATATTTTGTCTACGATTTGAATACAATATCAGTCTGCACTTGTTTTTGTACCGTCTTGCTTTTTCTGGTTTGTTCGCGCCATCAAGATGTCATAATAAGCCTCAAACTCAAAACATCATGTTCCCAACAACAACGAACATGAAAGAAAAAGGAAATAAGCAGTCATCTCCACGAAATGAAAGATAACGAGTGGGTGAAGCCCGATCCTAATGTCTATATGACTACGTTGATGTCGCCGACTAGTATAAATTACGATTGGACCGAAGCATGGACGCATAGGTGTATCTGCCGGGTGTGCAAGGTAGGTGCTGCCCCCCCCCTCGCCCCTCCGATTTCGGCAGTGTTTATTGTCGGCAGCCCCCTGAGGAACGAACTGAGGGAAATTTTTCCATTGACTGCAGCAGTGACGTAATTATATATCACCAGATTTCCGAACATATGTTTCTAGTTGTCTCCTAAAAAGGTTTTTTTTCCTAGTCGCGCGGCCATGAACTGTAGGCTTTGTTCATTGTGGGCTGCTTGTGCAGCGCTTTATTGCCTTGCACTCAGACATTGCTGAAGAAACTACCGCTTAGCAGGGGTGCTAGAACATTAGGTCACTCTGTCATATCTTTATTATGGTTTGCTCAGCCTCAATTTTGCCTTAAAGATGACGCAGGTGCAGGCGGCAACAAAATGGGAAACGCTTTATGGACCGACTGATCATGAGCCGTTCCCACCTAAAGAATATGTCGGTATCTTAGAAAACAAATTAATTGAATCACGGCTGCTCTATATCTTAGCTGCTATGAGTCAACGAGAGCGTAGAAGTGTGTATGAAGGGGCCCGAGTCGAGAAATGAATAAATGAATTGTACTTTAGCCTCCAATTTACCAGCGTCGCGTAGTAAATCGCAGGTTGAAACAATCGTAATGGCTTGCAAAATTGCGATAGGCAGGTTAGTCGAATCGAGCAAAGAGGGATGCTCAGTATTGATGCATGCCTCGTGCCTTGATCGACTTTAGCAGGAAGATAGTCCTCAGATTTCTAGACAAAGAAGACTGCCCACTTGCGAAGGCTTTCATAGTTCACAGAGAGGTTTACATGCGCATAAGCGGCTCAACATGGGTACATTACAACTGAAAATGTTTATCAACAGCACTATAATTCATGTCGCCAACTGCTGTAAAAGCCAACGCCAGATTAATTACCGAGAATATTCCTTAAATTGCGCTCTTAGGGAGATACTGTTCTGCAATTGCGAAAACATTTTACCATAGTAATGCACTGTTCATTAGACACTTGTAAATTTTACTCAACAAAACTTCGTAGACTTGCGACATTGCGCATCCCGCGGGCGATTTTGTGGATAATTCCAGTTAAGATCTTTGCATTTCGCACCGCCTCAATAAAAACTATCTCAGCTCCGATGTGGTGCGCAAAACAACAATAACACACGAGAAAAAAACGTGGGCAAGGCGCAAACTAATGACTCAAAATTTATTGGAAAAAAAGAATATATGTGTGCTTAAGTGAATACATATTAAAAATTCAGGACTAAACAACGACGATTTCGAGGACGCTTCCGAGGATTCCAAGTCTGCGGCAAATAACGTGACCGAGAGTTTCATGACGCAAGAATTACCAGCCTGGCAAATAGAATACACTTCTTGAACTTACCTCCTGGTCCTCATTTTTCTCTTCCCCTCTCCCTCCTTCTTCAATTTTACGCACTAACCCATCCTCAATCCGGAAATGCAATGCCGTGTCAGCAGTTAAGCACGCAACTGAAAGAGAAACGGTAACGTGGAAAGAAAATAGAGACAAATAGAGATGAAAACGACCATAGAAATAAATAGAAAAATATGAGAGAAAAAACTACGAAAACTGAAAAACAGACAGGACGAAAGATACAAAGAAGGCTGCCCAGGTGCGCATTTTCTTCAAATTTGACACCATTATAGCTGCATGTGCGCTTTTTGTTGTTGCTGCTGAAATGCCACAATTTTATAATTTCTGACTTCGTTCACGCTGTGAACGCGTTTAAAGACCTCTGTGTTTCAATCCAAAATGTCCTTTATTTTCATACCGCGGTACATACCAGCAATGCGATTGTGAGTTGTAACCACGGCTTTCCGAAAGACCGTGCCGATTTCAGCTGCCCGCGAAACTCGTTTTCCTTGCTTTGCATCACATATTTGCCAGGATCCCGCTCAGTGCAGTTTGGAGAACGTCTGAATTATTCGGGTTGCTTACAAAGTTTTATGAGAGTTCTGGCGCCAATAAACAACACATTCGCTGGCTGGGCAAGAGAACACATACAAATAATCAAATTTTTCGAACAAGCGTGTGCCGAAATAACAAGCTTTCGCTTTACTAGTGGTCTCTTACCGTTAAAACTTAGCAAACGCTTTACTTTCATGAATTGTCTGAAATACGTAGCCATCTCGGATACTATGTTCATTTAGAAAGTGAGAACTTGAAGCTTCGAAGCAATTGGGTTTTAAGACGGCCTACACACTCATCCTATTTACAATGTTGATGAGAACTTAAGGCTTCAAAGCAATTGGGTTTTAAGACGGCTTCCACACTCATTCTATTTACAATGTTGAACACAGATTCTAGTTTTCAGATGGGATGGTCAGTCCAAAAAGGGCCTAATTGTGAAAGGCCCCGAGGAAGTGTTTTAGGAAATTTTCTCGTTATAATTTGCATAGGTGGGATCAAAGCAATGACAACAATAACTATGCAATTCATTTGCATTATAACAACTTCTTTTTTATATAATTAAATACAAACTTTACCAGAAGAGCTAGTGCGACCCAAGCCAGTGTGATTTATAAGACTCAAAACTACTAAATTATACCATGCCAACACTTAGGTGGTTTATGTCGTCTTGAATCGACTTGTGTAGTGCAAACTACAACTCGGATGATAAAGACACATACAGCGGTAACTTGATTAAGCTTTTATTGAGCACAATGATAACATGCACACAAACGCGTTCGCGTTTTTGTTGTCTGCTAGATCCTTTTGTATGTGCGATATTTACACCAGACAACTGCAAAACGCACCAATGTTACACTATGGCGGGGCCACGAAAACTACGAGTGTAATAATCTATTTTCAAACCGAAACCCGCAGCGCACAGCACAAAGCATCACTGTAAGCAACTGTTTCGCAAATATTTTGGTAACAAAACTTACCTCAACTCTTTTGAATGATGTCAGATGTCACGAACTGCCCGGGAAATGCAAATAATAAGTACTTGGCCTTTACGACTTGGTGAGGACAAGGTTCATCACCCACAATTTTATTGTATGTATATATATATATATATATATATATATATATATATATATATATATATATATATATATATATATATATATATATATATATATATATAAATATATATCTATATATGGCTGTCGTGGTAGCTCAGTGGTAGCGCATTATTCGAAGGTCCGAGCTTATAGTCCTGCTCATGGCAAAATATCTTCTCTCACTTTTCTCTCTTCGAAATTACATCACAATTTGGCCTAATAACTTCCCCTATATTTTCCTAGGGGTTATTGTCTGTTAGAAATTAATATTATTGTGTCGAAATATGGAAAAAACAAGCCCTTCAGCATACAACTTTTTTCCTATATATATATATATATATATATATATATATATATATATATTTTAGGAATGAAGATCGATGGTCCGGTGTAATAGATGATTGAAGAGAAGGACGCACGTACGAAATGTGGATTTATTAACGTTTCGGCTGGTGGACCAGCCTTCGTCAGAATGATTGCAGTATGTTACAGGCACTTAATATATAGGTAGGCGGATGTATACACAGGAACAGTGCACCACTGCCAGATGCTATGCGCAATGAAAGCAAGGTACATGCGCATGGTGGACACAACACCGCACTGTGACTCACAATCACAAAAACAAAGATATCGCGTAAAAAATAATAATAATCGCGTCACTGGCCAGTGAGATACCACGAGCACAGAACATATAAGAAATATAGGCAATGCGCCGAGCGTACATAGCACAAGATTGACTCTACAAAATAATAATAATAACGATACATAATGCACTTTTACGAAGGATTAAACATCCATTCACACACACACGAACGAGATAAGTTTGTCGCCGCAAGAGGCCGAGCACGCACTGTATTCTACGCAATTATGCTAGCCAGTTTGCCCGCGTTTTCGTTTAAACCCCTAGAAGCCGTTCCGAACTTATGAATTAGAAATGATTCGCGTATCTCACGCTTATAATGCGACGTGAATCCCGCCTCCAATACAGTTGCCCTAAATGATTCAAAACTATGTCCGGTAGTGGCGACGTGCCTTGAAATCGGCAGATGAGGCATGGAGTGCACATGGGCCTTGTGATTGTTGAAACGGTAGCGAAATGAATTTTCAGTATGACCGATATACTGCAAGTGACAAAAGGAGCACTCAAGCAGGTAAACCGCATTATCTGTGTCACAGGTGAAATCGCCACGAATTTTTAAAGTGAAATTGTTTGCGGAGCTTTTAGCCACAGCGGTGGTTGTCATCTGTTTGCATAACTTGCATCGAGGTTTGCGGCATGGATGGCAACCAACGTGTGAAATGTAATTGTTAGTCCGTACTTTGGAGGACGTGAGGATGTCCTGCAAGTTCCTACAGCGACGAAACACGGCGCGGGGTGGCTCTGAAAAAACTTCTTTTAGGTGATCGCTTTGCGTCAATATGTTGTGATGTTTCCTAAGAATGGCTGCTACATTGGGTGCGGAAGCGCTATGCGTGAGTACTAGGTTAGCATTATTGAGGCTATGGGAATGTTTCTCTGCATTGATCAGTGTTTTTCGGTCAAGCATATCAGCACGTGCCACTGCGTCATCAATCATCGGTGCCGGGTATTTCTGCTTTAGAAGAGAAGCACGCAGTTTATCACAACTAGCGATGAAGTCTGCTTGCTCGGAGCAAAGGCGTTTAAAACGAACAGCTTGGCTATATGGTATGCTGGATTTACAATGTTTGGCGTGACTGCTGTTGAAATGTAGGTATTGTTGTCGGTCAGTAGGCTTTTGATAAAGCTTGGTGATTAGGTTGCCGTTTATTAGGCTAATAGATACGTCTAAGAAGTTTATGGTTTCAGTCGAGTAGACGTGCGTAAAAGAGATGGATGGGTGAACGTTATTGAAATCTGATATGAATGAGAGAAGGTGCGATTCACCATGAGGCCAAATAAAGAAAATATCGTCAATGAATCTTTTATAGCATAGCGGTTTTAATAGGCGACTGCGTAAAAACTCCTCTTCAAGCTTCCCCATAAAAATGTTGGCATAATTTGGCCCAATCTTAGTCCCCATCGAAGTGCCGCTGACCTGTACATAATGGACTTCATTGAATATAAAATTGTTCATGTGGAGAATCATTTCAAGTAGCACCGCAATGGTAGTGCTGTTTACTGGCTTATCATCGGAACATTTCTCATACGCTTCTACAACCGCGAAGATGCCATCCGAGTGAGGGATGTTTGTGTAGAGTGACGATACGTCCAGCGTTACCAGAAAGGAACCATTAGGCACGGTAATGTCGTTAACTACCGACAAAAAGTGGTTCGTGTCCCTCAAGAAAGACTGATACGTGGCGGGAAGGTGACGAATCAACGAGTCTACATAACAAGACAAGTCTTCTGTCACCGTTCCGTTTGCAGAGACTATGGGGCGGCCTGGGTTGTTCGGCTTATGAATTTTTGGCAGCATGTAAAATCGGCCAGCAGACGGACTTAGCGGGACTAGTGTTGTGGCTGCCTTATCACATATTTTTTTATCTCGCCAGAGTGCATATATCTTTTGTTTTAGAGTTTCTTTGAAGTCCATTGTGGGGTCTGCATCAAGTCGTTTGTAAAATGAAGTGTCATTGAGCTGCCGAAGAGCCTCCTTAATATAGTCTGCTGTGTTCATAACCACGATGGCACCACCCTTGTCGGCTGGCTTAATAGTGATGTCGTTGCGCTTCCTTAATAATTCGATCGCTTTCAGTTCTCCGTCGCGCAGATTTCGACGGAACGAAGTTTTCTGCCTATATGCTTGAATTACATCGCGCTGAACAGCATCAATATATAGATCAAGGTATTTATCGCGTTGTAATGGTGGTGTCCAACGTTTAGCTGACGGCAGCACCCCGGAAGCATGGCTACTGTTATTTCTACCGTGAAAGAACTCCCTCAATCTCAGGTTGCGTGCGAAATTATCTAAGTCACTGAGTAGCTGGAATTCATCGCAATGACCCGTTGCGGGGCAAAACTTCAAACCACGCGATAATACAGACATTTCATCTTTGGACAGACTACAGTTCGATATGTTGACTACGTTTGAAACATCATCCGAACGGGGTGTATTTTCGAAACGGGACGGCGCCGTACTTAAATTTTTAAGGAGTTGCGCGGGTGTGCAATGAGACATCACGCCGTCCCTGAGTAACTTCTTACATTTGACAGCACATATTTCATTGCGTTTCTTTTCTTCGAATATGCACAGCGAGTTAACCTCCAGAGTACTAAGCGGGGTTTGATTACACATATTCTTCTCTTCGTTCATCAGAGATTTCAAAGACGAGCGGTAATGATTAACAGTAATACGCAGAAGTTCTAGCGAAGACTTCTGTAGGGTGTCTTGCCACCTTTTTGCGTTATTATTTGACAATTGAGAAGTGGCAGGGCGTAGGAAAAGGTTCAGACCTTTTGGTGCAATAGAAGCAGCGAGGTAAGTTTCTAAAGTGGCAGTGTGTAGCTCGTAACGAACTCGTTTTTCCACTGCCCTTCTCATCTTTTGAAATCCCTTGGAACAAAGGTGCGAGGTAAAGTTCTCATTGGCATGCGTCGAAGCTAGTCAATTCTTCGAATTACTTTTTACAGCATCGGAAAATTTTTTTCGAAGTGGATACCTTGGGTGAGCAGTAGGACCAACTGCTTTCGTAGTGGGTCCTGCTTGAGTAGTGGCGATGTCTTCTGTAGCAGTTGATGCCGCGGCGCCAGTAAAGCGTCCCTCACTTTGTTGCAAAGAATGACCACGGCGGGACAGGATGACGGAAGAACTTGCAGTGGAACCACTCACGCGAGGGGCTGTATCCGCTGTGTGTCGTGATGTGTCGAAGGTCGGGTAGTGTTCCTTACCCCTCTGCGAAGGACAATGGCCAGCGGGTGGCTGGCATTCGGGGGTGGGATTGTTTCGGATCACTCTCGAAGTACACCCACCGTCATCAGTACGATCACCACGATTCTTGTTTTTGCCCGTTGGTTTCTTTAGCAGGGACACGGCTGTGGACGGCTAAGGACCTACCCCTCTAGTAGACGGCGTATGGTGCTGTATAGCTGGGGCACAATCTTGCCAAGATGCAGTGGTTGCTTGACTCGGAGACTCGAAGCACAGTTGTCGGATATGACATGCCACGAGAGCAACGCCTTCAAAGCTGAGATGTACGCCATCCGCTGCTAGGACTCGTGCGGGGGGAAAACATTCGAGTGCATGGTCCAAAAGGTGCGCCGTACTGGAACGTCTGCAATAACGGCGTAAGAGACTGTTGAAAAGGCTGGCTTCACGGTTGAACCGGTGAATAAACCTTTGATTCTTGTATCCACGGCGGCGGTTGGCAGCCCTCGGCAAAATAAGTGTGGCGTAAATATTCCGTATACCTTGATACTCCTTTTGGATGCAGGTAAGCATGTGAATGTAGTTTTCGAAGACGGCACGTGCATTGTTCTTCGTTAAGTCATTGGTGCCAATGTGCACAATCAACGTAGACGTCGTTGGAGGGACAAAATCGATCAGCAAAGGCATGTCAGCTATAACAGCGCCATTATGTGAAACAAAAGCTGGCGTACCTGCCAATAGAGGGTCAAAGTGCTGGAACAAATATTTGGTTTGTGAGTCACCCACGACGACAGTGGAAGGTGGTGCCTTTGGGAATTTCCATGAAATATATTTCGACGTGGTCCTCCGGGAATCCATAGTTGTATAATATTTTAGGAATGAAGATCGATGGTCCGGTGTAATAGATGATTGAAGAGAAGGACGCACGTACGAAATGTGGATTTATTAACGTTTCGGCTGGTGGACCAGCCTTCGTCAGAATGACGAAGGCTGGTCCACCAGCCGAAACGCAAGGGCCATGGTCTTGACCTTCAGCAAGGGCCATGGTCAAAAGCAAGGGCCATGGTCTTGACCTTCAGTGGACACGGCAGCACCGCCGTAACGATGTCGCCTTACGTGCCTCTACTTGTGCAGGTTTTGGCGTGGTTCTTCGCGGACGCAGCAGCGGCCCTTGTTATCGCTGGACAACACTACCAATGAACCCCGATGAGGAATGCGCACTAGCACTCGAAGGAACTCAACCACTGCGCAACTAGATCACCGCCAGTGGCGTCAACGATGCTGTGCCACGTGGACTTCGTCGACTGCGCACCCCCGTGGAGCACGATGACGTCCTCCGCCTCCCCGACAGCAAGCTGCCCGGAGCATATAAAAGCAAGGGCCATGGTCTTGACCTTCAGTGGACACGGCAGCACCGCCGTGACGATGTCGCCTTACGTGCCTCTACTTGTGCAGGTTGGTGTTAGAAAGTATGGTTTTCGTAGTAACTGTACCTGCCTGATTGTGCTGCCGAGTCGACACACTGTTCTTGGTTGCTTAAACGACTGTGTTTCAGTTGTAAGCCTGTTACTGAAGTTGTCCGGTGACGTAGAGGAAAATACTGGGCCCGAGGTTGAAAAAATGCTGGAGGAAATATTAAGTAACCAGAGTAAACTACTAGCTCAAGTTAATGAAATTCAGACCAAGCAGTCATCTATGGATGCCAGCATTTCCGACATGCATGTTAGGCTCCAGACTATTGAAAAACAACTTGAAGGGTTGGGTGAAACACAGAACCGGCTTACTATAATAGAATCAAGTGTTGGTCGCCATGACAGTGAATTGACGGCTCTTGCCAGGCAGATCGATGACTTAGATAATTGTTCTAGACGCAACAACCTTATTGTACGCGGAGTGGAAGAAGAAGAATTTGAGGATGAGGCAGTACTCTTAAGTAAAGTGAATGACAATATCTTTGACAAATTACTTGGCTCAAAGTGTAGCTCCATTGAGAGAATTCACCGTCTAGGAAAGAAAATACCTGAAAGAAGCCGTCCGGTCATCTTGAAAGTAAGAGACTTCAGGGACAAAACCAAAATACTGAAAAACTGCCGCAACCTCAAGGGGACACAATTCAGTATCAGCGAAGATTACTCTAAACGAGTAGTTGAAATCAGAAAACAACTCTGGATTTCATCAGCGGATGAAAGAGCAAAGGGAGCAAAGGTCAAAATAATCATCGATAAACTGAAAGTAAACAATGTTCTCTATGGCTGGAATGAGGCTACTAAAGAGCGATTCAGGTATGCTAGCCCAGGTCTCACCAGCTCTCACTGACGCAAATCGAGACCAACAGCATCTGTTAAGGTTATTAATGTAAACGCCAGAAGTTTGCTGAATAAAGCTGATGCAGTTGAAGCCGCAATCCTGGAGCATGAACCGGATATAATGGTCGTAACAGACTTGGTTACATACGGATGTAGCAGATTTCGAAGTAACACCTACTGGTTACATAATTGTTAGAAAAGACCGGCAAGGAAGAGGTGGTGGTGTTGCGTTTCTTATTAAAGACATTAGGTTTTCAGTGTTGGATGATAATTGTGACATAGAAATGTTGTGGATTAGGTGTAGGTTCAGCGAGCGAACTGTGTATATTGGAGGGATTTATAGAGCGCCGAATTCCTCCCTGGATATATTCGCAAAGCTAAGAAATTTTAAGGATTCTAATTTTAGCCTCCAAGATAACGTATTATTATTGGGGGCTTCAATCTTCCGGATATTAATTGGCTATCCCAGTCTCCTGGATCGGAACAGGTTGCAAGTGCTGAGCAACTACTGGAGTTGGCATTCTGCTACGGGCTAACGCAAAGTGTCACTGAATTTACTCGGATAGGGACTACAAGGTCATCTATCCTTGATTTGGTTTTTGTGTCCCCAAAGCTGTTGCCGTTACTCAGCCGTTGTGAAGTTGTAGAAGGCCTGTCCGACCACAGAATGGTAGTAACGCACCTAGCTTTTTCCCCAGACACCTTGGGTAAACCCACACTTAGTACTGTATTGAAATTTATGGCAGCTGATGATGTGTCTATTTTGGACTATCTTGAAAGGTCCTTTGATGAATTTCAGGTCCTTTGCAACACTGACTGCAGCACTGATAGGCTATGGCATTTCTTTTCAATTGTTGTAGGGAAGTGCATAGACGGCTATGTACCCAGGATTAGAAAACGCATTTGTAAAACCGATCCCTGGATTACCAGAGAAATCATTCACACAAAAAGAAAACTAAAACGGAAACAAAAATCTTGTGCAAAAAATTGTACCCCTGAAGGAACAGCTTGCATTTCTTCAATGAGACAAGAACTGAAACGTCTGATCAAACAATCCAGGGATCGGTTTTTCAATGTGACATTGACAAAATACTTGAAGGAAGCCCCCTCAAGGTTTTGGCGCTTTATAACTACCCCCAGCAAGCTCCCCGAGGCCACCTGAAATTACTCAACAACGTGTTGATGATTTCAATTTTTTTTTGCTTCTGTGTTTACTCATGATAATGGCATTTTGCCCGAGTTTTCTACGTCATCATTGCAGCGGCCGATCGATGATGTGGTAATTAGCGAAGAGGGTGTCCTAAATCTTTTACTTAATATAAATACAAGAAACGTCCCCGGCCCTGATGGTATACCTAACGAATTTCTGTACAGATACGCTGAATGGGCGGCTCGCTTCCTTACAAAAAATATTTCAGTCGTCCCTGCGCAGTGGCTCTTTTCCACTAACGTGGAAGCGGGCTAAAATTACCCCTGTTCAAAAAAGTGGCTCCTCACGGGACGAGCGCAACTACCGTCCTATTTCGCTTATCAGTACATGTTCAAAGATACTCGAGCACATTATTCACAAACCCCTGATGTCCTATCTTGATACGCACAATCTATTATTTTCGAAGCAGCATGGCTTCCACCAAGGCTTATCTACAACTACACAGTTAATCAAATTTGCTCATGATCTTTCAAAAACTATCAATTTGCGTGGTCAAACTGATGTGGTATATTTGGATTTCGCAAAGGCATTTGATAAAGTGTCGCACTCAAAGCTCCTGTTTAAAATTGACAAAACGTTTCAAAATAACAACTTGACAAAATGGTTTTCATCCTATCTCAGCTGCCGTCAGCAGTTTGTTCAAATAAAAAATAATCAGTCTAGAGCAGTTGCAGTTATTTCCGGAGTCCCCAGGGGAGCGTGCTGGGTCCCCTTTTATTTTTCTTATATATAAATGACCTACCAAACCGGGTTACGGTCCCGATAAGGTTGTTTGCCGACGACTGTGTTGTTTATAGCAGAATCGAGACTGAACATGACCAAGTTAATCTAAACAACAATCTTCAAACATTAAAGGATTGGTGCGAAGAATGGCAAATGAGTTTGAACACAAAAAAACAGTCTTTATGACTATAACTAGAAAGAAAGCACCTCTAGATTACAACTACCAGATCGGCAATGCTTTCCGTAAGCGTGTACAAAACTATAAATATCTTGGGTTATGGTTCACGCCCGACCTCCGGTGGAACACTCATATTGATAATGTATGCTCCAGGGCTACCAAGACACTGTATAGCCTTAGGCGTAATCTTCATACCGCCCCATCTGATATAAAGTGTCTTGCTTACAAAACCCTTGTCAGACCTAATATCGAATATTCTAAAATTGTCTGGTACCCTTACACAAAGACAAACTGCAATAAAATAGCAAAAATACAGCGACTTGGTGCGAGATTCATTTTTAATAAATATCGCCGACATCATTCACCTACTGAACTTTGTAAAAAAAGCTGGACTGGATAGTCTTGAACTTAGGACGAGGATTGAGCATCTGAAATTCCTCTTCCAGTTAATTCATAATCATTTTAAACTACACTATTCAGATTGCTTCCAGGTCAACACACAAGAACACTCCAGACAACGCCATAATATGTACATACCACCCCTAGTCTTACGTAACGATTGCTTTAAGTTTAGTTACTTTCAACGTGCTATTGAAGATTGGAATATGCTGCCAGAGTCATAATTGGTTGTTCCTAACTTACATCATTTGAACAGAATATAAAACGTTTATTTTTTGAATAACAGTGGTTTGCGTGTGTACTTTTTGGTTGCATGAGACTGTAGTAGTTGTCTTTCAAATATTCAGCGCGGTGCAAAAGTGCCACCTCGAATGCGTCATGTGGTGTTCTGCGCTTATGTATTGCATTGCATGTGTGTTCCATTTCTTGTTATGTATAACTTCGAGTCGCTGCTCACAATAATACCGAGAAATGATCTCGAGACCTGTACGGTACTTCTTTTTCGCAAATAATTGTTTGTACCTCCACCCTGTAACGGTCCACTTCTGGGCTAACAGTATAAATCAATGAAATGAAATGAAGTGAAATTTATCTCTCGCAAAATCTCACCCATTCCATTATCATCATCATCATCATCATAATCAGCCTGACTACGTCAAATGCTGGACAAAGGCCTCTCCAATGTTTCGCCAGTTAACCCACCCGGTCCTGTGCTTGCTGCTGCCAATTTATACCCGCAAACTTCTTAATCTCATCTGCCCACCTAACCTTCTGTCTCCCCCTAACGCGCTTCTCTTCTCTGGGAATCCAGTTAGTTACCCTTAATGACCAGCGATTATCCTGTCTACGCGCTACATGCCCGGCCCATGTCCATTTCCTCTTCTTTATTTCAACTATGATATCCTTAACCCCCGTTTGTCCCCTAATCTACTCTGCTCTCTTCTTGTCCCTTAAGGTTACACCTACCATTTTTTTCCATTGCTCGCTGCGTCGTCCTCAATTTAAGCTGAACCCTCTTTGAAAGTCTCCGCTGCGGCGGCTGCATTTCCGATGGAGGCGGAAATGTTGGAGGAGGCCCGTGTACTCAGATTTGGGTGCACGTTAAAGAACCCCAGGTGGTCAAAATTTCCGGAGCCCTCCACTACGGCGTCTCTCATAATCAAATGGTGGTTTTGGGACGTTAAACCCCACAAATCAATCAATCAATCTTTGAAAGTCTCCAGGTTTCTGCTCCGTAGCTAAGTACCGGCAAGATACAGCTGTTAAATACCTTCCTCTTGAGGGATAGTGGCAATCTACCTGTCATAATTTGAGAGTGCTTGCCGAATGTGCTCCACCCCATTCTTATTCTTCTAGTTACTTCAATCTCGTGGTTCGGCTCTGCGGTTATTACCTGTTCTAAGTAAACATAGTCTTTTACAACTTCAAGTGCACTATTACTTACCTCGAAGCGCTGCTTCTTTCCGAAGTTGTTGTACATTACTTTCGTTTCCTGCAGATTAAATTGAAGACCCACCATTTTTATCTCCTTGTCTAACTCCGTAATCATGTGTTGCGATTCGTCCCTTCAGTTACTCAGCAATGCAATGTCATCGGCGAAGCGCAGGTTACTAAGGTATTCTCCATTAACTCTTATTTCTAACTGTTCTCATTCCACGGCCGAGTAGAGTAAACAATTATCAAATTTTCGTAGGTGTGCTCCTTTATTCTTAATTATATTTGCACCGGACCCACAGAATTGCTTTTTTGAATTGTATGTATATATATATATATATGTATGTATATATATATATATGTATGTATATATATATATATGTATGTATATATATATATGTATGTATATATATATATATGTATGTATATATATATATATGTATGTATATATATATATATGTATGTATATATATATAGTTGTTTTAACGCAATATTGTTAAATGCATTCGCGGTACACAATCACCCTTGTTATGTTGATCCTTTCCGTGACTGTGAAAAACGCCCTTTTTTGGTGCGGAGACTTCACCATATATTATCATTTCGTGACAAAGTCTTGTCATTATCACATCGTGCTGTTTCGCATGTTGATTTGTGTGCCACTGTCATATATATGACATTTGACATTAAATAGACACGTGTTTGGGGCCCCCAATGTATACAAGCTGCACGTTGACGTTTTCAATGTATTCTCTGACGAAACGTAGGAGTAATAAAAGTCTTCGCACGTTTGTCGACTCAAGCCAATTTATATATATATATATATATATATATATATATATATATATATATTTGCAGCTAGTCAGTAACGCTTGCTCCGGTATAATAAGAAAAAATAGAAGGCGACGCACGTTGGTTTCGCACGGTATATTTGCTGACTGACGTTTCGGCTGGTGCACCAGCCTTTGTCAAATTAACAAGTACATGTCAATGGTCATCGACAAAGCCCGCCGGCTACCGTTGTTTTAGACACATTACACGCATGCGGAGGACACGCTCTTGAAATTTATAGATGGATTCGATAATTTCCGTCCTTCAAGCAATCTTTCACACTTTTCACACAACTTTCTCGATCTCGCTGCCACACTTTCTGAAAAAAAAAATTGGTCGCACAATTGTACGGCATCACCTACTGATAGAAACCAGCTTCTCCATTCCAAGAGCAGCCGTGTGCGACATTGTAAGACAGGTATACCTTATAGTAAGACTCACCGTTTTAAGCGATTGTGTTCCGACTAAGAAGATTTCCAATCTAACTGCGAGCCGCTTAAAAGCGCCCTTAGTAAACGACAGTATCCGGTGGGCTCGGTTGATGACGCTATTCACCGAGCACATCAATTGAATAGAGCCGACATTCTTAGCGAAAACCGTTTGCCTGAACAACGTGCTGGCACTAATCTGGTATTAACGTACTCGGTATCAGTTCCAAAGGTTCTTTCTATACTGAAAAACCACCACAACATCCTTACCCAAAGTGAGCATCTGAAAAAAATATCTTTCCTGAACCACCTCACGTAGTGCACCGGCACTCGAAGAATCTCCGCGATATGCTAACATCGTCAAAATTAAACAAACCCACAAAATCTGGTTGTGCATTTTGCCACACACCAAGGTGCAAGGTTTGTCTACATATGCAAACCACACATGAAGCCGTTAGTACGTCGTCAAGCTCCACCCTTAATGTTCGTGGCTCCTTTAATTGCGAAAGCTCTAACGTTATATCCTAGCTCGAGTGCGCCGTCGGCCAAGAACACTATATTGGCCATACAAAAACAACTTTCCGAATACGCTTCAATAACCATGGATTGCATAGGAATACGCTACCTATTGATTTATATCAATGATTGATATGTGGGGTTTAACGTCCGAAAACCACCATTAGATTATGAGAGATGCCGTAGTGGAGGGCCCCGGAAATTTCGATCACTTGGCGTTTTTTAACGTGCACGCAAATCACCAATACGCTACCTAACCCCCCGCTCTCAAAACATGCTCGCTTACCATGGAAATATAAGAAAAAATTAAGGTCACTACACTTCAATCGGGCTTTCATTCTCACCCCGATCGGGAAATTCACGAATCTTAATGACACATCATCCACAAATTCAACACCGTGTCATCAAGCATAAACCAAAGTACAGGCACGCTTTCTAGCATGCCTACTAAGCTTTATCAGCCTTAACTCAAGACCCGTAGCGTCATCAGTAAAGCTTGTTAAATACCGTCTCTAATTCTTCCCTTATCGTGTATATTTGTGTATTCAAGGTTTACAGTCGCTTGCATTGATTATTCACCGCCACTATCACGAGTCTGGATGCAAGACTGTATTTGAACACGCTGGCGCAAAAAAGCATCAGCTACTCAACATATTCATGTCACAATGACTGAGCGGTGTATGTGACGCACAATCTGGCTCTGATACCACGCGGTATTTTGATATTTTGACATTCATGCTTTCATTGTAGTTTCATCATTATCTATTGCCAGGTCTTGCGGGGTTATGCTGTGTGCGCGAAGAAATGATTTCTGTTCTTTTGAGTTCTACATTTTTGTACATACATTTATGTTTTTCCCATGATATCTAACTTTTATTCGTTTATTTGTACTGCAGGCCCTAATCGCGCCCATGCAGGAGTGGATACGTAGAAATAACATGAGACATAGTAACTCTCCACAAAAAGAAAAGAAAAAAAGTATTGATCCACTTAGGATACTTCATGATTCACAAGTATACATTTTTAGAAAAAATTGATCTCTTCTAGACAGTGCACAAAAGATTCCAGCGTCGACGAATTCACAGCATGGAGTGGCAGCTTATTCCAAAAACTAATGGCCATTGGGAATAAAGAATACTTATTTGTATTGACGCGGCTAGCTGGTTGAAAGATGACCTTATTATGGTTTTTCCTGAGTGAATGTTCAAATGGGTCCTGTAAGTAGAGATTGCGTGGTATCCTAAAATGACCGTGATAGAGTAAGTATAGGAACTTTAACCTAGAAAGTATTCTTTGTTTACAAAGTGGCTGGAAATTCGCTCTAAATATTATGTCAGTGACGCTTGAATGCCGCGAATAATTAGATAAACCATGCAGATAATTTCTGAATGCGTTCAATTTTGTCTGTTGTTGGTGGTGACTCCATATTATGTCGGCATATTCTAAGGCAGGGCGAATAAGAGTCTTGTATGCATTTAGTTTGACTTGGGCCGGAGCATTTTGCAAGCTTCTTCCAACAAAGGATAACTTCCCTACCACTTTTTTGCAGACGGTGTCGATATGAGGTTCCCAACTTGAGTTTGCTCAAAGCGTAACACCAAGGTATTTCACCTGATCACTTATAGGGAGTTCAATATTTTCTAAAGCGTACGAAATTTAAGCAGATTCTTCTTAATTGTGAATGTGAGACGTTTGGTTTTAGATGCGTTCCGTCTGAGGCCCCATTTCTGGCACCAAGCGCAAATAATTTTCAGAGAGTTATTCAAGCTGATTTGGTCCTCTGAATGTCTTACAAATGTATACACGACACAATCATCTGTAAAAAGCCGCGTGTCGATTGGTGACTGGATACAAAATTGCATAATATTGACATAAATAAGAAATAGTAGAGGCACAAGGACTGAGCCCTGCGGTACTCCCGAGTACACATGGAGGCTATCGGACATATCCGTGTTCACGGCTGCACGTTGTGTTCTGTTCTCTAAGAAGCTAGAAATCCACAAAATTAAGGTGTCATCAATACCAAAAGCCTGTAGTTTTGTGATTTTATCTTCATGTGGGACCACATCAAACGCCTTTGAAAGTTCCAAGAGTATGACATCAACCTGACTGTTGGTATTAACAGCGTTGGCGAGCTCATTAGTTATTTTGGCCAGCTGTGTTAGTGTTGAGAATCCAGATCTGAATCCATGTTGTTCGTTATAAATAAGCTTATTGCTTTCTAGATAACTGATAATAGATTTAAAAATTATGTGTTCCATCACCCTACAACACGTGCGTGTTAATGATACAGGTCTGTAGTTGCTTGGTTCAAATTTAGAGCCAGGTTTTAGCAATGGAATTATTTTTGCCCTGCGCCAGTCGTCAAGAACACTTGAGGTTACCAAAGACACTCTAAATATTATAAGTAAATAATTTAAAATCCAGGCAGCATATCGTTTCAAGAATGCATTAGAGATATAGTGGGGACCAGTAGACTTCCTTAGGTCAAGGTTATTCAATAAATGTAATATTTCTTTTTACTTTTAAATAATTTATATATAAACTGCTCAATAGTATAGGCCGCCAGTGGCTTTTGTGAAGCAGTGTGTGTGAAAACTGACCGGAAATAGTTGTTAGGCTGATTCACAATGTCTTTAGGTTCAGTCGATGTTCTATTCCCAGTTTTGATTTGTGCAATTGTTGGTCTATCTTCTGACAAGTAGCGCCAAAAGTTTTGAGGGTCATTTTTCATAAAGCTTGGCAAAGTTACACCGTAAAATTGTGATTTCACTTCACGTACTTTATCACGCATAGTGCCAATGATACAAACGATTTCGTTTTTATCTCGCTTTGTGCGACGTCGCCGTTTCAGTTTTCGTTTCAACTGAATTATCTCGCGTGTTAGCCATGGGTAATCTTTATTGACCCGTATCTTTCTTTGGGGGATGAGGTTGTTTTCGCAAAGATATAATATTTCTTTAAAACGCGTGCACAATTCCGGAACACTTTTCAGCGCACTAAATTCGTCGAAGTTGCATTCTAAAATATCTGATATTTTGTGATCGTCTGCGCGCGCATAATTGTTTACGTAAAGGCATGATCGTTTGGTAGATGAGCGAATAACTGTGATAGGGCAAGTCAGGACAAGCAACTTATGTTCGGAAATACCTTCTTCTACGCTAACTGTGCTGCTTTGAAGCGTATTTACAACGAACATCAGGTCGACAAGAGAGGACGACGCCCCAATTCTCATATCTACGGACACTAGTTGGTTCAGCGAAAAACTGAACTGTACCGTCATGAACACTTCACGCTGTTGCTATGAATCGTCTGATTGGTAGTATACGTCGCCAATCTATATATGTAATATGTGAGTGCAGTCACTGACTCTTTTTATCAATTGGACAATCTGACGTGTAATCATCGTTTGTATAACTTCCTCATCTGTAGATACAATCATCTGTGTGTGCCAGCCCGAGCTCGTCTCAAGTAACGCGCTTTCTCATGAGGTGAGGATGGCGCTTCTCGATCCCAAAGTCCTTTCGCACGTTATTACTGGAGCTGCGCTCGGGTCGCTGCCTACTACTACATGCAATGGCAGTTCAAGACAATCATATTTCGTCCGGCACAGCCGGCCCACTGCCGCCTCTGTCATGCACCGTGGCCATCCACAGCCACCAGCGTGATCCACCAGTGTTCTCGGTTTCCAAAGGTGATGACATTGAAGAATGGCTACATACCTACGAACTACTAAGCGAGTTGAACGGGTGGGATACTCTACACAAGTTACGTAGCATCCCTTTCTACCTAACTGTTGTTGCGAAAACTTGGTTATGGAACCATCTCAAGACCTACCTTACTGCGACACGTTCGCGCGGCAGCCTCTTCATGTTTTTCGTGTTCGCTCTGAGACATCAGTGTTAACGCTGAGGCAGCAACGAAGAAGCTTGCTGAACGCTTTTAACTGGTGGGTCAATCATACACCTCGTACATTAGAATGTTCTTGCTTTCTGCAAGCGTGTAAACTAATCTATGCCCCAAAGCGCACAAACACGCCAAATTCTTAAAAGGAAACGTATGTTTGCGGATATTAACAGTGTTTAGCGTGGCGACAATGGCTGGCACACTGGCGGGCTGGGACCGGTCACTATTCACTTCGTAGTCTTCTCTTCCAGGCAGAGATTCTGTACCGCTTTATGCTACAATCCCACTACTGTCTTGTGGCACTACCCCGCGGCGTTAAAGCACCGAACCGGCGCTTGTCACAAAAGCGGAGTCTTGGGTGACACGTAAGGCTGCATTCTTACGACGTGCACAACAGTAGAAGGCAGTGGCGTTGAGTGCGCTTCATCGACGAATCGCTGTAGGTAGAGTTAGTGATCTTGCGAACGACTTTGCATGGTTCGTCATAGCGAAATAAAAGCTTTTCTGAGAGGCCGATGTGACGACATGGTGTCCACAAGAGTACTAGAGAACCGGGCGCGTACGAAACTTTATGGTGCTGACGATCGTACCTATCTGTCTGAGAGGCTTGAGATAGTATGCGTCATTCTCGGGCAATCTATCATGCTGCGTTGGCTCATTCTATGACATCGCGGACGTATATGACAGGGGAGCTTGAACCAGCAGGAAGGAGTGTATCAAGACGCAGAGAGGGTTCACGTCCGTAAAGAAGGTAGAACGGGAAATAGCTTGACGTGTCATGTCTGGAGGATCTGTAAGCGAAGATGACGGAGAGTAACGTTGCGTCCCAGTCACGGGTGTCTGGAGAGACATACACCGACAACGTGTCGAAGATTGTGCGATGCAGGCACTCCGTAAGTCCATTAGTTTGTAGATTGTAAGCCGTTGTGAGCTTTTGGTTCGTGGAACAGGAACATACAATATCTGGCATGAGGAGAAATATAAAGTATTCGCCTTGGTCAGTAAAGAGCTGTCGCGGAGCACCGTGATGCAAAATGATGTCACGCAGTAGTCCGGGAACCCATTCGTTACCGGAAGCAGAAGTGGGAAATGGCCTGAGAAGGTCGAGCCCTACCTGGTAGAATGGTTCAGCAGGTATCTCACTAGGGTGAAGGACGCCACCTGGAAGTGATGTTGGTCGTTTTCAACGTTGACTAAGGTCGCCGCTTGTGGCATACTGTTGCACAGAGCGATATAGGCATGGCCAGAAAAAACGGTGCCGGAAGCGATCATGAGGAGTGCAGGTGACTCCCAGGTTACTAGCGAGAGCTTCATCGTGAAGCAGTCTGAGAACATCTACACGCAAATGGGAAGGCACGACGAGAAGGCGCTCAAGACCATTGGGGCGCATGTTGTGGTGGTAGAGAACCCCTTCCATGAAGAAAATACAAGTTAAGAAAAGTGGGTGGAGTTGTGGAACTCGGGCTTTCTTTGATAAGAGGTATATCCGAGTCACAGCGTTGCTCCGAAGCGATATCAAGAAAGTCTGATAGTAATAAGACGGAAGCCTCACGGGATCCAGCGTCTGGTGGATCCGCTGGATAGGGTGACAGGCAATTGGCGTCCTGATGGAGGTGACCAAATTTATACACGACCGAGAAGGTGTATTCTTGGACGCGAAGATACCAACGACCAAGATGTTTCATGCTATCTTTGAGTGACGAAAGCCAGGAGAGTGAATGGTGATCAGTTGCAACAGTAAAACTGCAGCCGAACAGGTACGGGCGAAACTTAGCGACAGCCCAAACAAGAGCAAGACCCTCTCTTTCACTGATGGAATAGTTATTCTTGGCAGGGGACAAAAGGCGGCTGGTATAGGCGATAACGCAGTCACGTCCATGCTGACGCTTAGCTAAAACAGCACCAATTGCGTGGCCACTGGCGTCAGTACAATTTTTTGTCGATGCGGTCTGATATAAGTGGGCTAATATTGGCGTAGTCGTGAGGGCTGCGATGAGCGCCGAAAATTCAGCACTTTGAGGCGAATTTTATGTTAATGGGACATCTTGTTTGAGAAGCTTGGTGGGGCTGTTCAATATCGGGGAAATTCCGGATGAAGCGGCGGAAATAGGAGCACCAACCAAAGAAGCTCCGGACATCCTTAGCAGAACAGGGTACAAGAGAATGAGTCACTGCGCGAATTTTGTCCGGATCGGGCTGTACCCCAGATGCGTTAACGAGGTTACCAAGTACAGTTATTTCACGAAGGCCGAAACGGCAATGGGAGGTGTTCAGCTGGAGACTAGCATTGCGGAATACTTAGAGAATACTGGACTGTCACTCACAATGAATCGCAAACGTTAGTAAAAGAACAAATTTATCATCTAAGCAGCACAAGCAAGTATACCATTTGAAGCCGCGCAGAAAGGAATCTATGATGCACTCAAAGATGGCCGGCGCATTGAAAAGCCCAAACGGCATTACTTTAACTTGATATAACCCATCGGTGGTTACAAATGCTGTTTTTTCTCGGTCCCGTGGTTCCACATCGATCTGCCAATAACCAGATCGAAGGTCAATGGACGAGAAACACTTGGCGCTAACAAGGTAATCAAGGGCGTCATCTATTCTTGGTGAGGGAAAAACGTTCTTCTTAGAGACCTCGTTGAGACGTCTATAGTCGACGTGAAACCACCGTGTGTTGTCTTTCTTCTTGAAAAGCATGACCTAAGATGCCCACGGACTAGATGAGTGTTCGACGATGCTTTTCGCGAGCATTTCCTCGACCTGTTTCTAGATGACAGAGCGTTCGGCAGTGGAAACACGGTAAGGGTGGCGATGTATTGGGTTTGCATCGCCGGTGTTGATGTGATGGGTCGCAACTGATGACTGGCCTAAAGAGCGGTTGTCAAGATCAAATGTGTCCGAAGGATGTCAAGAGATGGTGCAGGTCTTGTGCTTCGGAGGGTGAACGATCCGGAGCTATCGTTTTGGCGATGTCAATGCTTGAAAAGTTGCGCGCAGGGAGCAAATTGACGCGCGGAGTAGGTTGCTCAGCTGACAGTTCAGAGAGATCACACTCTTGCAACGATGACACGACGCCTAGAATAATACCAGCAGGTGGCACGTGCGTGGAGAAACCAAAGTTCAAATGTGTGAAAATGGGTCTGGTTGGGGCGTACTCCAACCATTGTGTGCGGGACAGCAATAGAATGATTTAGCACAACGTCGGTAATGGGTGAAACGATATAGTCACCATCGCGCACAGAATATCACACATGAGCTGCACGTAATTCGTGGCTTGTGGCGAAAGATGCAAGAACTCGATGGCACAAAGGCGACTCAGCATCACAAGCAACAGCGGCGTCAAAAGGCAGTACCAGCTGAAGAAGGCCCGTCGAGCAGTCTATAAGGGTGCAGTGCGCAGAGAGAAAGTCGAGACCAAGAATCACGTCATGTGGGTACTGCTCAAACACGTTGAACAATACGACAGTCTGACGGCCAGCATTGCACCCGCAAGAAGTGCACATGCCGAGAACGGTAGATGTGCTCCCATCGGCAAGCATAACTGCACACTCAAGAAGAGGCGTGATTAGTTTTTGCAGTTTAATACAGAAAGCAGCGCTCACGACTGAAATTTGTGCGCCAGTGTCAATGAAGGTTGTAACGGTTACGTCATCCTGCAAAAGATCCAAAGTATTGCGGCGAGTAGGGATCATCAACAGAGGATTTGCAGAATGGGTCGTTGATGCAGCGTCATCTTCGGGAGATGCATGGTCTAGTTTCCCGAGGTTGAGGGCCTAGATCGTGCAGGGGACCTGGAGCGAGGATTCATTGGCAAGAAAAACAGCGGCCATGGGGTGATGGTGACGGCCTGAGCCTTCGACCCTGAATGTTAGTCGCAGCAGGCTGGGAATTCTACAGAGTAGAAAACCAGTAATAGTTGCCTTCAAAGCGACGCCATGTCTCTGTGTTCCAGGATGAATTGGACGGTAACGGTTGCGACATTAGCGCGCAATGTGTCTGGCGAGAGAGCAGTGAAAGCAGATTCGTCGATCATCCGACGTCCTTCATTCAGCAGGGTTTTGATAGCGGGAAAAGTAGCGTGAAGCGTACACCGGGATCTGGTTAACCGAAGCTGAACTCACGGTAGTGCGAACAGCGCAAATAGGTGCGATGCCGAGATTAGCTATATCTTAACGAATGATGGCTTGGATGCGGCATACGGTGAATGCGTTATCTTGAGGGCAATCGGAAGCGATGGCTGCAGGAACCATTGATTCGAGTTCGTAGCGAACAATGCGGGTGACGTTTTTGGATGATGCAGCTTGCGTGAACTTGGGTCACTCTTCGCAGGTCAAAGTGGCAAACTGGCGGGTTATGCGACGGATCTTGGCGTGCTCGAAGCGCGGACATTCCTTCAGAACCACGTCGATGATGGCGAATTTTTAACAATCAACTGATTGAAGGCGTCGTCGGCAATTTCCTTTAATACGTGGGCGATTTTGTCAGTTTCGCTCATGTTCTAGTTCAACTTTCGACAGAGGCCCAACACGTCCTGTGTAAAAGACACATAAGATTCCGCCTAAAACTGCACGCGACATTCCAGGTCATTCCTCGTGGCCTGCTCTTTCCCAAATGGCCTGCTGAACAACTCGACAAGCTTCAGTTTGCAAATATCCCAGCTCGGCAACTCCGACTCATGCGTCTCATACCAGGTGAGTGTCATATCCCGCAAGCAAAATACAACGTTGACCAGCATCAACGTGGGGTCTCACCTATCGTGTTCACTCACGCGCTCGTAGAATGTGACCTAATCTTCAACATTCACCTTGTCCTTGCCTGTACCCCAGAAGGTTACGGGGTCTCGTGGAGGCAAGAGAATCGGAGGAGGCAGCTGATACTCGGATGCTGCTGTTGCTCTTGTGGGTTGGACTGTTGAGGCATTGCTGGAAAATGAAGGTGGCAACCACTGAAGTTTCATGCTGGTTTGCCGAGAGAGACAGAAAGGCGTACCCCGCACCTCCACCAATATTACTACAAGGAAACGTATTTTTGCGGATATTTGCTGTGTTTACGCGCGACGACAATGGGTGTTACACTGATGAGCTGAGACCAGTCTCTAACCACTTTGTAGTCTTTTCTTCCAAGCAGAGACCCTCTACCGCTTAATGCTACAATCCCACTACTGCCTTGTGGCAATATATTTGACACATAAATACCTTCGCATTAAACGCCCTTGTTTTGCAGTATACTACCATGACTCAAGATATATTCATCACTCGCAGAGACTAGAAAAACTTCAGTCTCTTAATCTCTGCTATCATGCCTCGGACATTTTTCTTCCTGCGGCTTTGGACATCCTTGGTCCACGACATTGTTCGTGAGGAGCTTCATGAACACTGCTCTTCCTGCGCTCATTCATCCACTTTAGCCTCATCTCCAACCAACTTGCGGGACATCATAAGGCAAGAGATTGCATCCGCGTCACATCTACCTTGTCCCACTGGATCCAGACTTCATCAGGTACCAACGTACAACGAAGTTGTGGCGCTCGCAGCCCCCACTACAGTCCTCGCGGCTACACCAGGTGGCCGCGTACCCGGGGTTTCAGCGTCGCAACCGATGAGTCCTCAGCCGTATTACACCGTGCCCAGTCTTCTTCCTTGCCTTATCTGCTACTATTGTTGCTAGAGGAGCCATATATCTCGCTTTTGCCAAAGGCGCCAACAAGACGAGCAACGTGGCTATGCTCCGGAGGAACTAGGATGCTTCCGTTCACTTCTGAACTACTGCAGCGCACGTCTTACCAGGCTTTCTTCAGGCGTTCGCCCTCTTATCTTTACAGAATGGGTATGCCTGTGACCTCCCGTGAATCTCGCCGCCGCTCACCATCTGCAAGTCACCATTTCATGTCGCCTCTGCGACCCAACTCCAATGTTCTGATTGCCCACTCGGCAAAGTCTCCAATGCAGTTTTAGGAGGCAAAACTTCATCCACCAGACAGCCAACAAGTCCCCCAGAAAGATCATTGAACTTGCTAATAGTGTTAGTAGGAAGTATACGCGTCGAAGCTCTAGTGGTTACTGGCGCAGCTATTTCGATTATTTGATCTGACCTTTGTTCCAGTCTCCACAAAGTGACCAGACCTTACTAGCGCCTGCCTCTCCTTGCTGCGACAAACGCCATTACTCACCCTCTCACCTAGTGTACAGTTCGTGTTCTGTTAGATGATATTCGTCATATTATTGCCATTGCAGCTTTTTGTGAATGCACCCACAAACTCATTTTTGTGGTGGAACTTCCTATTGTTTGCGTGCGCTTCTATAATTTTTCGTCAGTTCCTCATTCATCTCAATGCCTTTGACTCTTTTTTTAGCTCAACACGAAGGGTGCATTCACCTCATAACCGCCTCAGATTATGTTCTTGTCCATCCCAATAAAATGTTATTAGCGTTAATTGCATCAACAGTGCGAATTGAGACGTTCTTCTATTACCTCATGGCCACACGGTACATCGGGGCATTTCGATCATTCTGGTCCGTTTCCCTAAAAGGTCTGCTTTCATTACTGCCCTAAATCAGACCAGTGAACTGTTATTCTTGCCCTGTGGATCAGGAGTCACTAGTGCTATTCACCTGCATCATGTTGCAATTGTGGCCCTTCCTAATCAGGAAGACCTACCAGAGCCAAACTCGCCGCCACTCAACTCTCCCACTACTTTATCGGCAACGATAAGCTCTGGTGTTACAGCAGCCCAGAGTCAAATGTGCTGAGCCTATTGAACTGACATCTCTCTTTGCTCGACGTCCATTCTGCTGGCCTTAGTATGACAATTTCTGCGACTCACTAAATTCAGACTGACGGCTTCTAAATTATTTACCGGTGCACATACCACGTGTCTTTTACAAAACGCAAGATAATTGAGCAATACATCTCAGACAAGCTTCAACTGAATATCACACGCTTTTCCTTGACTCCATAGTCTTTGCCAGTTGTTTTTCTGTGAAAGAAAAACAGAACAGTTCGTTTTTCGGTTGATTACCGGGTGCTGAACAAAATCATGCGCAAAGATGCTTATTTTTTCCCGTAAATTGATGATGCACTAGACTTGTTGCTTAGCGCAGAATATTTTTCTAGCCTTCACCTGAGATCAGGCTACAGAAAAATACCAGTGCCTGAATCTGACAAATAGAAGACCGCTTTTTTCACCCCTGATGGGTTGTGCTAATGCCTTTTTAAGTAAAGCCTTTTGGTCTTAGTAACGCGCCCCCTGCTTTAGAACGTATGATCGATAGCGTACTACGTGGTCTAAGTGCAAAACCTGCTTATGCTACTTTGACGACATTAAAGTGTTTTCGTCTGCCTTTTCTCAACACCTGCAACGTCTCGGAAAAGTCCTAGATTGCCTTGCAAATGCTAGTTCACGGCTGAATACAAAAAATTGCCTTCGCAAGCAAGGCGATCAAAGATCTAGGACACTTAGTTAGGAAAGACGGTATTCGTCATGATCCTGAAATTCTTGCCGCCATCCTCGAGCTTTCCCGTCTATTGCGTCAAAAAGACCTGCTCAGTTTTCTCGAATTGGCATCCTACTTTTGGCTCTGCATGCGCGACTTCGCGATGCATGTGTCTCAACTCCATCAACTGCTCGTATATAAGGTGGCATTCGTCTGGTCTGAAGACTGAGAAAATGCTTTCTTGGCGTTGCAACATGTA
This sequence comes from Rhipicephalus microplus, assembly GCF_043290135.1. Lineage (NCBI taxonomy): Eukaryota > Metazoa > Arthropoda > Arachnida > Ixodida > Ixodidae > Rhipicephalus > Rhipicephalus microplus. The sequence continues at coordinate 60,439,933 of NC_134701.1, forward strand.
CCGCCATCCGAGCCAGTACTCTTTCACTTCGATCCAACCGCACCCATCATGCTTCTTCCAACTGACGCTTAATAATCAGCATATGACGCGGTCAACAAAATTGAAACACCTTTTCGTTTCTGGGTGCACCTGTTCAACAATTTCTTCGTGTGGGACAACCTCACCAACAATACGCAAGTGCTGGTAATCCCGGCATTTAATGATGGAAGCATCTACCCGCTTAGCCGACTGACGAGGCCCTTGTTCCGCTGTGAAGCTACAGAGACATTCTGTGCGAGCTGGCCGCGTATTACTGTCGTGCTGTTATTCCCGGCTACCACGTCGAGCGACGCATCGTCATCAGCAAGCCATAAAGGCTGCTGAAAAAGCTTGCAAAGTTTTATTGAAAAAGAAGGCACTGCAGCCATCAAAATGATTAAAACACCTTTACGTTTCCGGGTGCGGGTGAATACAGCAACGCAACTTCACTGTAAAAAGTCAAACAATGTTTGGCTGCCAGTGCTTCGAGGCCCCCAATTAATGTTTCAATTAATATGTAAGCGTGTGTTTGTTGCCAAGTTTTTATTCATGTCCGGTGACGAACTAAACCCTGGGCCCCCCAGAAACGATCCTAACAAGGAATTACTACAGCTTGTTAAATAACATCACGATAAGTTTGATGCTAAACTTGAAGAAGTCATGTGTGCCATGGGTGAAGTAAGAAAGCTCAATTTTCGATGAAGCAGCGAATCGGCGATATCAATAATAGGCTCTCCCCTGTTGAACACAGCCTTAGATCGTCTGAGGGGCAACAAGGGGAAAGCGTAGCGCCTCAAATGGCTGTACTGAACCAACGGCTAAATGAATTTGAAGACCGTTCGCGTCGAGAAACTTTATTATTTTGTGGCGTAGATGACACCGCTGCTGAAACATGGGCACAATCAGAAAAAAATGTCTGCTCAATTATAAATTCAGCATAAAGCATGAAGCTAAATAACAGCGATGACCGGATTTCCCAGGCCAACAGACTTGGCTGTTTTGTCACTGAAAAAACCAGACGTATTATTGTTCGGTTTTCACCTTGTATAGTAAGAGAAGCGATTCTGTCTTTTAAAAGTAAGCTAAGAGCAATTGGTGTTGCCGTAACCAATTTTTGTAAAGCAACCGGAAGTATCAGAATAAAGCTGTAAGACTTTGGCAAGAAAAGCGGCGAGGTTTCTTCTGCGAGGTACAACAAGTTCTACATCAAGAAAAAGTGTTACGTTAACTCCTACGACACCAACAGGGTCTGCGAATAACATTTTGGCAATGCTCCAAGAAACACTGAACTATCGTCTGTTTCTGCAAACGGCCGTGCTGGTGGTTTTTTTCAGACAAAGCTAGGCATCAGCCACGCAGCCAGTATTCTGAAGGCTTATCCTTTTTGTTGTCAAATGCACACAGTTTAATCAATAAACGTGCCCCGCCTCGTTGGTCTAGTGGATAAGGTACTCGGCTGCTGAATTGCAGATCGCGGGATCAAATACCGGCTGTGGCGGCTGCATTTTCGATAGGGGCGGAAATGTTGTAGGCCCGTGTACTCAGATTTGGGTGCACGTTAAAGAACCCCAGGTGGTCAAAATTTCGGGATCCCTCCACTACGCCTTTTCTTATTATCTTATGGTGGTTTTGGGACGTTAAACCCCACAAATCAATCAATCAATTAATCAATAAGCGTGACGCTCTAGCCCCTATTCTTGATTCATGTGGCGCTGACGTGAGTGCATTGACGGAGACCTGCTTGACCGGAAAAATTTTGAGCGAGGAGTGCTTTCAGTGCGAGAAGAATATTGCTGTGTACCGTCATGACCGTGATATAAAGCCGCGTGGTGGAGCACTGAATGGCGTCGCTGATAGTATAGTGTCAGCTAAGATTCCATTCACGACGTGCCTAGCATTCGTATGCCTACGTGCTGCCTTATTTCAACAAAACATGTAGCTCTGTGCTTGTTATCGTCCGCCACATACACCAACTGCTTTCTGCGATGATCTTCGTGACGTTCCTAATTTTATTGTCTCAGAATTTTCCCATTATCTTTTGCTTCTTCCGAGTGATTTTAATTTTCCTAAAATAAATTGCGCTTCACAATATTATTCTGTTGTTGGTTCCTTCATTAAAAAGCGACTGTTTTATCAACTTGTGCTTAAACTTTAATCGTGCGCAACTTGTTTCTCGACCTACTAAAACTAGCGCTACTTCATCAAATACTCTCTACCTCGTGCTCGTCAACAGCCCTAACTTAGTACACTCATTAACTTGTTTACCCCGAAGAAGAGATCACTGTCTTTTTCATTTTTTGTAGAGGGCCACGTCACACGCCAGTAAAACTCCGAAATCGGTGAGAATATGCGAGAAGTGATTACACAGCAATAGTAATAAGCTTGCATGGCTCATTGACGAGTACATGCCAGAATTTTTCAGGCGCACAGTAGAAAATTATTTGAATTTAGTTAAAAATAAAGCCACGTCCCCTGTTGCTAAATATAATCCGCTGCGCAGAATTCCCGAAAAGAGCCGTTCCCCTTGGTTTTCGACAACAATAAAAGATTATCAAACAACAAAAAACGCCTCTTTCGCCTTGCGAAACGTATTCAAACATCTATCCGTTGGAATGCTTATTTTCACGCACCGCATTAACATATCTTCGCATTAAAAAGGCAAAAACCGCATTTTCAATACTTATTCACCATCACTTCTTTCTATTATTCCATCGAAATTTCGGAGAACCATTAAAAAAAGGAAACAACCCTATGTTTCACAGGTACTGATGGCTGCGCTATAAGCAATGAAGAATGTTGCATCACACTAAATGACACCTTTTCAAAATCTTTTTCTGATAGCTATATCAACACGGAGCCGCAGGTGTGCTAAAACAATTTTTTTCACATTTATTCACTTGCAGGTGATGTTGCGGGTATTTTGAAATTAAATCATGGCTTGAATCTATCGTCTTCCTGTGGCGCTGATGAATTTATTTCCAAGTTGTTGAAAAATGCTGCTGCGTACTCCTGCGGATTTCTTATGTGCCTTTTCACCCAGTCTATTCAGTGCTCGACTATGCCTGCAGAGTGGAAGGTGGGGAAGGTGGTGCCTCTTTTTAAATAAGGTGACCCGCATTCCCCTTTCAAAACAGACGCATCTTGCTCAGTAGCATTCCTTGCGAAATCCTCGAACATGTCATATTTATTAGCTTCGTTTCATTTCTTGAATTTAATGCATCTTCATTTCATTTCAGCATGGGTTTCACAAGAACTATTCTTTCGAAACACAACTTGTATCGTTTGTGCCTAACATTTTATTCAGTTTAGATAAAATTAGGTTAATTATGGTATTTTATTTTGCTAAGGCTTTTGACAAGGTGTCTCACCGCTTACTTTTTCTTAAACTCAGTACTCTTTTCACCCTAACATTTAGGAATAAATAGAATGTTTTCTAACTAGCCGTACTTAAGTTGTAACCATTAATGATGCTGTATTCTCCCACTGGGGCGTAAAGTCTGGCGTTCCTCAAGGCTCTGTTTTGGGTACCTTGCTATTTCTAATATATATTAATAACTTACCTACCTTTATTATTAGTTCCGTTAAACTTTTTGCTCACAATTGTTTCGTATACAGTGAAATAACTAGTCTGCATGATAACCTCATTGTTCAGTCCGATCTAGATAACACATTAAAGTGGTGCTCACAATGGCTAATGTTTATAAATTCCACGAAATGCAAGATTATGACTGTTCTAAGCCTCTCAGACGCATTCATTACTCTTAGCTATGCTATCAACAACATCCACCATGAATACGTAACCTTGTAAAGTATCTCGGTCTTAACATAACCAATAACCTTTCTTGGCATACATACATTCACTACATCACTAACAATGTCAATTTATCACTTATGTACATACGCAAAAAATTTTCTAATGCACCATACCATTCTAAATTGCTACTTTACAAAACACTCATAAGACTTGATCCAGAGTATGTGTCTTCTGTTTGGGACGCTGGTATAGAACGTTAAACGTCATTATTGCACCAGCGGAAATTCAATCAGCACGTTTCATTGTGTTAAAATATTTCTTCACAGCTAGGGTTTCACTAGTAAACGCAGATCTCGGATCACTTGATTTGCATCTTAGCAGAAAAAGTTCTTGTCTATGCTTTTTCCCGAAAATTCTTCACTTGAACAATTTTTTATCAGGAGCTCATATCACAACTAAAATACATATCGTCACGTCTTAATCACGAGCATAAAGCTTTCACTAATCTCTGTCGCAATAAAATTTTTCTCGACTCCTTTCTGCGAAAAAGCAGTACCGAGTGTAACTGCCTTCCCTCGTCTATCTCCTGCATTGAAGACGCATCATCATTCAAAAGAGAACTGAGAGATTGTTATGTGCCTTAAATACCATTTCTGTTGTTGAGCATGTTCTCTCACTGACTTGTATTTTTATGATCAAATTTTACTGGATTTTCGTTGTATTACCCACTCCCTTTACAACGCCTTTATGTCTCTGAGGGTAATTGAAATAAATAAATAAATGAATAAATTTTGCTCTCTGTGCGCTTCTCCTGTATTCTGACAACACTGCACGCGAACGTGTCATCGCCTACGCCAGTCTTGCTTTGACTGCTGGCGCAAATAATTACACAATCGCCGAACAGGAGTGCCTCGTTGTTGTACGGGCGGTACAAAGTTTTGGTCCTAACTCCACGGCTGCCACTCACAGTCTTCACCGACCACAACGTATTGTGCTGGTTTTCATCGCTAAAGAACTTATCGGGTCGTCTTAAACACTGGGTGGTTCGTTTGCAGGAGCACGATTTCGATGTCGTCTCCAGGTCTGGTAAAAAGGACCTCCTCTTCTCGCTGCCCTCTACCCAACCGTGATAGCCCACGTCGCTACTTCCCACCACAGCCTTACCCATCGCGGGTCTCAGTTTGCTGAGATCCGGCAGCCCATCTATCATTGTGTCGTATCAACGCGTTGACCTTCACTGCCACTCAATAATAACATGCTTTGAAGGCACATTCGCTTCCGAACGCGCGACTTTGTCGACAGCATACACAATTGAATCTACGCGATGATGATTTACATTACTATATTTACCACACTAAAAAAACTAATGGCACCTTGTTATACCACGTTGTCTACAACCTGAGGTTCTTCAGACATTTCACAATGCTCCTGCTGCTGGGCATCTCGGCTATCACAAAACGTACGACAAAATACTTAGTCTGTTCACCTGGCCAGGCTTCTCATCAGCCATTGCTAAATATGTTTCTTCGTGTGCCTTATGTGGACGGCGGAAACATCCAACTACTGCTCCATCTAGCTTTTTGCAACCTCTTCCTTGTCTTACGTTGCAATTCGAAGTCATCGGGATAGACTTGTATGGCCTCCTTCCTGTGACCTCCAGTGAAAATCGTTTATGCTGACGGCTGTTGACCACTTCAATCGCTACGCAGAGACAGCCTCGCTACAAGCTGGTACAGCCTCTGAAGTCGCAGAATTTTCCTGCATAAAATATTTTTACGCCACGGAGCTCCACATGCTCTGCTCAGTGACCGCGGCAAGGTCTCTTTTGATTCTAATGTTGCTGAGGTTCTATGCGCCGCCAACACCACCCACAGGACAACTTCACTCACCATCCACAGACCAATGCCTTGAACGAGTGCTTCCTCTCGGACATATTTGCCGTGTACGTCAATCCCGTCCGAACAAGTTGGGACGCCAATTCGCCATTTGTAACGTTCGTCCACAATACGGCTACGCAAGGCACCACTGGCGTTACTCTCTAATTTTTGAACCCCTGACTATTGCTGTTCTCTGACTGTAACTCTCTACTTCTCCGTACTTTCAGTTCCGGCTACTTCAGCACTCCCTTGATCCGCACTGTATTTGTGTCACCCTGCGCACTGCCGTCATCTGGCCAGAATTAACACCGGCATCTCCCAGGAAACTCGCAAGTCTCGCTACGAATCAACTCAGCGTGCTGTTTTCTTTTCAGCAAGAGACAATGTTGTTCTCCAGACTCTCGTGCGTGTTCCCGGCTTACTAAAAAAATTCCTAAGCCATTTTGTAGGACTTTACATTATCATTGAAGAAACATCCCCCATTTATTACCGTATCTCACCACTTATGGCTTCCTCCAATCACCGTTGCCGTAGGGCAAATATTGTGCATGTTTCTCGACCGAAGCTGTATATTCCATGCAGCTCTCATAATTGCCTGTCGTGCGCCCCAGGAGGTCACTTCATCTAACATGACGGCGAATTTGTTTGAGCGCAGTCACTGACTTCTTTAGCAATTGAACTTGAACATGTCATCATCATTTGTACAACTTCCTCATCTGTACATACCAATACCATGATCAGTCTGTGTCAGCTCGAGCTTGTCTCGAATAAGGCGCTTCCTCAATATATATATATATATATATATATATATATATATGGGAGTAATAGTTCAATGGGGCAGTTAGTCTTCGTGAAGGTATGGGTTCGTTGTGTTATATCCCATATATATATATATATATATATATATATAGATATATGAAATCTAACAGATAACTGAAGAAAAGTGGGTGAAAAGATAACTTGCCATGGGCAGGAACTGACCCACGGGAAGTTATCGTTGCACCCATTTTTATTTGTTCACATTTACCTTACAATTCTGTCTGATAACCTCCCCTATACTTTCCTTGGTATTATTGTCTGTCAGATATCCTTGCATTGTGTCCAAACACGGAAAAACGAGCCCGTATATATATATATATATATATATATATATATATATGTATATAATGTAACGTAAGAAGGTAGCGATGGTTATGAGCTAGAAGTAGAAGCCGAGAAGGAAGAAGTGAGGTTAGAATAAACATAGCGTATGAGCCAGGCCACATCGCCCATTCATCATAACGTCACACGAGTCAACAGGATGAAGACCTCCCAGACACTTCATCAGTGTCTCATCATCGACGCAGTTCTCCACAAGACGCCCTGACAATACATCGACTACAGAATAGTCTCCTGGCCGCACACAGGTACCAGCACCATGCCAGATTCATCGACTGCCCTTCGCATCCCCACGTACACCGGAGCAGCGGACGATGGACCTGTACAGGACTGGTTCGACCTGTTCGAGCTCCACGCAACCGCTGCATCATGGTCGGAATGGGTGATGATCCTCAACTTTACCGACTACGTCTCCGGTGAGGCCTTCAAATTGTACCTCATCCATATTTTTCAAAACATTGAGTCATGGGAAAAGATAAAACAAGAAATTATCATTTGGTTTAAAGAAGACAATGACTACTACGACGAAGATTCGCTTATAACCGGTCATCCACAGACAAGCGCGCTCGGTCGCCGCAGTCAAAAGCACTGCTCACGCGTTGGGACACCAAAAATGAATCGGCCTTTGAAACAAGAGGAATTAAAGCACCCTCTTAATGAAAGGCAGCCATGTGTGTTTGCAGGAAGAGTGTACCCTCCACCACACCGCGTTTTGCAACTGCCCGATCGAAAAACAATACGTCATCACTGCACCGTTGCAGTGATGACGTATCACTGCACCGTTGCACTCACATCACTGCGTCATCATTGCACCGTTGCACTCAGAAACACAACGTCATCACTGCACCGTTGCACTCACATTAGGGAGCCACCCTGTGCACAGTACTTTCCGTTTCGCGCACTTCAACCACCTCTTACTTTTCCGTCGCTTGACCCTTCTGTCGCTCACAACGCGCGCCTCGCGTCTCACGCGTTCACTGTGGTCGTATTAGAGCGGGGAAGCTCCGAGCATACTCAGCCAAGCCCAGGGTCTACCGTTCCTATTCATGCATCAGAACAGTCAACCTCCAAAGTTGCGCAGACAGAGAAACAATCCCAAGCAAAATCCGACCAAATCAAGCTTTGTCAGTGTCGCCCTCGAGTTCCCAGCCACCTAAGAGTCCAACGAATACAGTAGGCTCGAAAGAATCATTTCTCAAGCACTGCCCTGTACCAGAAGCATCCATTAAGAATAGCGTTGCAAGAGCCTCCAAAGACCTCCCTGTCATTTCTAGTGCACAACATTCATATTCTTTCGAGAATCACGACAACCCAACCACTACCAACTATCTACTAGTCACAACACCTATGATAAAAAAGCAGGCTAGTGTTACTAAAGGAGTACCACCTCGTAAGATTCCGCAACATCAGCAGTGCCATCTAGAGCTCGAAGAACACCGAATACTACGGCAGGTACATCAAGCACAACGACGAACAAAAATGAGATTACAACAAGATTGGTGGCTTAAGGATGGTCGTCAGAAACGACACCAACTAAAGGAAAGACCAAGTCAACATCTGAGCTATATTCATAGAAGGAAACGTCAAGGAAGTCTTCTGTACGAGATATCAAAGCTTCATGTACAATCCCACCGATGGATATACCACCACAGAACACCACCGAAGAGACTGAACGTTACCATTTGCAAAGTGCAGGTACACAGGCATTGTATTATCAACTTCGGTTCTCACGAACGCAAGCTTAAAGCAATGATTCTGTCTCAGCCACGACAAAGAATACAACACCCACTACAGAAAACTCGGCGCCTACGACATCCGACTTTCAAATTCTACAAGGACGGCCAGCATGGTTGATTCTTTATACTTATTATTTATATTTATTATTATATTATACATATACGTTGATATACATATTATTACATATATATTTATATATATATGCATATACATATTATTACATATATATATATATATATATATATATAAATATATATATATATATATATATATATATATACAAATATATATATATATATATATATGTACACCAGATTCTTTGAACGTCAATCACGCTGGACCCGACGTGTTGTATTCAAGAAAGAGACGACAAAACTTTCCCGGAAACGTCTTTACTAAACGTTTTCAGCTGGTGGACCAGCATTCGTCACACTAATGTGACAAGAGTTCATGCTTATACGTAGTTAAGACATGTAGAAGCGCAGTGGTGTAATGACATTGCGTGGCAGCATAAGAACAATCTTAGTGATATGTGAACATATAATGGAAGTCACTGTTAAATGATTGAAGATAATTTTTTAAAAATTTAATAAAAACAAAAAAAGGGAAGACATAGAAGGCGTGATTGAGGCGGTACAATTTGAAACCAGTACATCATCGCTCTTAATCCAGAGAAAGACAGGTCAGTTTTCCTTTGTTTTCGTTGATTCCAGCTGAAACAGTGTTGAAATTATGAATGAGATATGATTCGCGTAGTTCACGATCATGGCTCGTGCGGAATCCCGATTCTAGTATCGTGACTTTGAGGTTACTAAATGAGTGGCCGGGCATGTTTACATGCTTCGATAATGAAAGGTTTGGTTGATTTTAGCATGCGAACTGTGATTGTTGAAACGTATTCTGAATGGGGTTTCAGTGTGGCTTGTGTATTGCATATGGCAGATGCCACACTCAAGCAAATACACTACATTGAAATAATCACAATTAAAACTTCCCCTAATTGTTAAATTGAATTGGTTAGATGTGCTGGTGGCCGTTATTGATGGTTCTATATGAGGACAAACTTTACAACGGGTTTTGTTGCAGCGGCTACAACCAGTACGGTTAACGGTAGCAATTTTAGATGAAGTCAGGATGTCACCTATGTTTTTTGAGCGCCTATACACTATTCGAGGGGGCTCAGGAAAGACCGCTTTTAGTCTGTCGCTTTAGGTGAGGATCTTGTAATGGTTACGCAGTATACCTTGAATTTCGGGGATTAACGCTGAGTGTGTTAGTACTAAATTGGCTGGCTGAAGCCCGTTGCTTTTTATGCTACCTTTTAAACAGTCCATTCGATCGCGTCCTCTGGCTCGGTGTATCGCGTCGTCGATAGATTTTTCCGGATATTTTCGCTTAAGAAGCTTCTTTTTCAGATCATGGCAGCAGGAATTGAAATCTTTATCTTCAGAGCATATGCGCCAAAAGCACTCTGCCTGGCTATATGGAATTCCAGTCTTTCAATAGTGCACGTGGCTACTTTCAAAACAAAAAAACTGGTGATTATCGGTTGGCTTTTTAAAAAGCATCGTAACTAGCCGTCCATGGGAAATGGTAATCTTGACTTCGAGAAAGGCTACCGACAAGGGTGAGTAAGTGTGAGAGAATGTTATAGCGGGATGTACCTGGTTGAATTTCGCTACAAAGTTTAGAAGTTGTGTTTCACCATGTGTCCAAATAAAAATATGTCATCGATGTAGCGTTTGAAATGCTCAGGCTTTAGTGGCACATTCTTAAGAAACGAATCTTCGAGCATTCGCATGAAGATGTTTGCGTATGTAGGGCCTATTTGTACCCATCGATGTTCCACTGATCTGTGCGTCTTGAGAGCCATTGAATTCGAAGTTATTCAACTCGAGAATGAGCTTCAGCAGTGTTTCGAGAGTTGACGTGTCAATTAGCTTGTCAGATTCAGAGTGGTTTTATGAATCTAAAACAGCCTGTATACCGTCCTTGTGGGGTATGTTAGTGTAGAGGGAGGTGACGTCCATCGTCACCAGAAGCGAACCATCAGGCACTGTTAGGTGTGATATTCCATTGAGAAAATCGTTGGTATCCTTAACAAAGGAAGCGAATGTGGGCAGAAGAAATTTTATCAAACTCTCAGTGTAACGAGATATGTTTTCTGTGACTCTTCAAATGCCCGAAATAATGGGACGGCCTGGATTTTCGGACTTGTGTATCTTTGGGAGCAGGTAAAATCTCCCGGCAACAGAGCTAAGCGGAATGAGGCTGCGTGCTGTCTTATCGTCGACCCTTTTCTTTTTTACCAATGCTTGAATGGTATCTTTTATGTTGACAAGAAAGTCAGGGGTAGGATCACCGGGAAGTTGTTTGCAAAAAGCAGTGTCAGATAACTGTCATACAGCTTCTTTTATGTAACTTTCTTTGCGCATTATTACAACCGAGCCGCCCTTGTCTGCTGGTTTTATGATAATATCATCACGTGCATTCAAACTTTTAAGAGCGTCGAATTCACTGGCAGAAAGGTTTTTTGGAACGGGCTACGCGTTTTGTAAGCGTTGAGCACGTCACGCGAGACAGCTTTGATGTAAAGGTCTAGACATTTATCCCTTTACGAGGTGGGCGTCCATTGTGCCGTGAACGGTACAGCCGGGCGAGCTTCCTTGTTGCTAGCATGCTCGTGAAAATACTCTTTTAGCCAGAGATTACGAGCGAAATTATCTATATCCTTCATTAACTTAAATTCATCAAGCCCCCCTGAGGTTGGGCAGAAATTCAGTCCTTTTGAAAGAACCCTTTATCTGCAGGGAGGATTGTAACGTCAGAAAGGTTGACTATATTGCATCCTGTTGGCTTATCTCCGGCAATGTTTCAGGTGTTCGTAATAAAGCAATAGGCGAACTCCTGAATTTGTTTCACGTAGGGTGCTGCTGGAACATCGTCCCGCAATAGTCTCCGAGCTTTTATTTTGCCTAAGGCGTTTACCTTTTTTTCCTCATGTACACTCAGCAAATGTGCTTCGTGAGGGACGAGCTGCCTAGGTAGGGTAGTTTCTTCTTTCAAAAGCTTACCAATTGACGTTTCATAGTGATTTATGATAATGCGAATAAGCTCAAGTGAAGCATTGGTCAGCACATCCCGCCACCTAAGATTATTTGCGGTTGACAGTTCAGAGGTAGCAGGGTTCACATAAAGCCTCAGACCTTTGGGAATTTCAGAAGCATTTACATATTCCCTGAGGCACGCAACATGCAGTTCCGTGCGAATGCATTTTTCAGTCACCTTCCGGCACTTCAGAAAACATGCAGAAGCAGTACCTAAATTTGGATTACCAGAGAAGTCCTGTAGTCACTGGCTACTTGCGGCTGGATGGTTCAGAGACTTGGAGTTCCGAACCTGGGTTGACACTCTGTCTCTTGATCTTGAATTCTGTTTCGGGGAGCTTGGGGGCTGTTCTGTAGAGTGGTCACACCAGGACGACGTGACGTCAAGAATTCTCCTGGGGAAAAGCTAGCGGATGTGGCTTGCTATGAAGCTTGAACCCTCGCAGCTGAGATGTAGTCCATCGGCAGCGAGGACTCGATAGGCAGGTATTCATTCGAAACCATGATTGATGAAGTAGACTGCACTGGATCGATGACAGAAGTTGCGCAGCATGCCGTTGAGCTTCCAGGCTTCCGAGTTACATCATCGGACAAAACCTAGATTCCGGCGCCATATCTCCGATTTGGGCTTCTTGGTAATATCAGGCTGACATAAATCCGGGATATCTTGGGTCGCTCTATCCGAGTGTGGTCGATTAATGAGCGATATTTGTGAAAAGCTGCTTCACCACTCGCTGAAGATAAGTCGTTGGTACCGACATGCAGTACGAGGGTCTTTGTGGTGTCAGGTACGAAGTCTAGCAGAATGTGCACGACTTCTATTCGGGCACCAGGTTGAGTTATGAAAGCAGGCGTACCTTGTTGATGTGAATTAAAGTGCTGATGCACGTACTTAATTTGCGAGTCACCGATTATGGTTGTGTTGGCGGGGGTCTTTGGGTACTTCCAGAAAGTCGTCTTTGCAAGGTCCTTTGCGGTGTTTATACCAGATTCTTTGAACGCCATTCACGCTGGACCCGACATTTTGTATGCAAGAAAGAGACGACGAAACTTTCCCGGAAGCGCCTTTACTAAACGTTTTAAGCTGATGGACCAGCCTTCGTCAGAGTAATGTGAGAAGAGTTCATACATGGCTTTAAAAGCTCCTTTCAATAACAAGTCAGCGCCATCTGTGCTGGCTTGTTACTGTCAACTGTCAACTGCAACTAATCAACTGTAACTGTCAACTGGAAATGATCTTAGTTGGCGGGATGTGCTGACCAATGCTTCACATGAGCTTATTCGCATTATCATCAATCACTATGAACGTCAATTGGTAAGCTTTTGAAAGAAGAAAGTATCCTATCTAGGCAGCTCGTCCTTCACGAAGCACATTTGCTGAGTGTACATGAGGAAAGAAAGGTAAACACTTTAGGCAAAATAAAAGCTCGGAAACTGTTGTGGGACGATGTTCCAGCAGCACCCTACGTGAAAAAAATCAGGAGTTCGCCTATTGCTTTATTACGAACACCTGAAACATTCCCGGAGATAAGCCAACATGACGCCAATATAGTCAACCTTTCTGACATTACAATCCTTCCTGCAGAGGAAAGGGTTCTTTCAAAAGAACTGAATTTCCGTCCAACCTCTGGCGGGTTTGATGAATTTCAGTTAATGAAGGTTTTAGATAATTTCGCTCGTAATCTCAGGCTAAAAGAGTATTTTCACGACCATGCTAGCAACAAGGGAGCTCGCCCGGCTGTACCATCCACTACAGAATGGACGCCCGCCTCGCAAAGGGATAAATGCCTAGACCTTTACATCAAAGCTGTCTCGCGTGACGTGCGCAACGCTTACAAAATGCGTAGCCCGTTTAAAAAAACCTTTCTGCCAGTGAAATCGACGCTCTTGAAAGTTTGAATGCACGTGATCATATTATCATAAAACCAGCAGACGAAGGCGGCTCGGTTGTGATAATGGGCAAAGAAAGTTACATAAAAGAAGCTGTATGCAGTTATCTGACACTCCTTTTTACAAACAACTTCCCGGTGATCCTACTGCTGACTTTCTTGTCATCATAAAAGACACCATTAAAGCATTGGTAAAAAAGAAAAGGGTCGATGATAAGACAGCACGCAGCCTCAATTCGCTTAGCCCTGTTGCCCGAAGATTTTACCTGCTCCCAAAGATACACAAGTCCGGAAATCCAGGCCGTCCCATTGTTTCGGGCATTCGAACAGTAACAGAAAACATATCTCGTTACACTAAGAGTTTGGCAAAATTTCTTCCGCCCACATTCGCTTCCTTTCTTGAGGATACCAACGATATTCTCAATGAAACATCTGAGCTAACAGTGCCTGATGGTTCGCTTCTGGTGACGATGGACGTCACTTCCTTCTACACTAACATACCCCACAAGGACGGTATACAGGCTGTTTTAGATTCATATGACCACTCTGAATCTGGCAAGGTAATTGACACGTCAACTCTCGAAACACTGCTGAAGCTCATTCTCGAGTTGAATAACTTTGAATTCAATGGCTCTCATTACGTACAGATCAGTGAAACATGGATGGGTACAAATAGGCCCTACATACGCAAACATCTTCAAGGGAGTGCTTGAAGATTCGCTTCTTAAGAGTGTGCCACTAAAGCCTGAGCATTTCAAACGCTACATCGATGACATATTTTTTATTTGGACACATGCTGAAATACAACTTCTAAACTTTATAGCGAAATTCAACCAGGTACATCCCGCTATAACATTGTCCCACACTTACTCACCCTTGTCTGTAGCCTTTCTCGAAGTCACGATTACCATTTCCCATGGACGGCTAATTACGAAGCTTCTTAAAAAGCCAATCGATAATCACCAGTTTCTTTATTTTGAAAGTAGCCACGTGCGCCATTGGAAGACTGGAATTCCATCTAGCCAAGCAGAGTGCTTTAGGCGCATATGCTCTGAAGATAAAGATTTCAATTCCTGCTGCCATGATTTGAAAAAGAAGCTTCTTAAGTGAAAATATCCGGAAAAATCTATTGACGACTCGATACACCGAGCCAGAGGACGCGATCGAATGGACTGTTTAAACGGTAGCATAAAAAGCAACTGGCTTCAGCCAGCCAATTTAGTGCTAACACACTCAGCGTTAATCCGCGAAGTTCAAGGTATACTGCGTAACCATTACAACATCCTCACCTAAAGCGACAGACTAAAAGCGGTCTTTACTGAGCCCCCTCGAGTAGCGTAGAGGCGCTCAAAAAACATAGGTGACATCCTGACGTCATCTAAAATTGCTACCGTTAACCGTACTTGTTGTAGCCGCTGCAACAAACCCCGTTGTAAATTTGTCCTCATATAGAACCATCATTAACGGCCACCAGCACATCTAACCGATTTAATTTAACAATTAGGGGAAGCTTTAATTGTGATTATTCCAATGTAGTGTATTTGTTTGAGTGTGGCATCTGCCATATGCAATACACAAGCCACACTCAAACCCCATTCACAATACGTTTCAACAATCACAGATCGCATGCTAAAACCCAACCACACCTTCCATTATCAAAGCATGTGAACATGTCCGGCCACTCATTTAGTAACCTCAAAGTCACGATACTAGAATCGGGATTCCGCACCAGACATAATCGTGAACTACGCGAGTCATATCTCATTCATAAATTTAACAATGTTACAGCTGGAATCAAAAGAACAAAGGAAAGCAGACCTGTCTTTCACAAGATTAAGAGCGATGATGTACTGCTTTCAAATTGTACCGCCTCACTCACGCCTTCTATGTGTTCCCTTTTTTGTTTTTTAAATTTTTTAAAATTTATCTTCAATCATTTCACAGTGGCTTCCATTATACGTTCACATATAACTAAGATTGTTCTTATGCTGCCACGCAATGTCATTACGCCACTGTGCTTCTACATGTCTTAACTACGTATAAGCATGGTATCTCGTCACAGTACATGTAATGGAATCTTCAAACGTGTCTTCAGTATGTGTGCACCCTTCAGGGTTTCCCATTTTTTTTGTCTTTTTTGTCTTTTTTGTCTTTTTGTTGTCTTTTTTTCTGAAGCACATGACATTTTATGATGCGCATTGTAACGCTAACCAGCGCAGATGGTGCTGACTTGTTATTGAAAGGAGCTTTTAAAGCCATGTATGAATTCTTGTCACATTACTCTGACGAAGGCAGCTTCACCAGCTGAAAACGTTTAGTAAAGACGCTTCCGGGAAAGTTTCGTCGTCTCTTTCTTGCATATATATATATATATATATATACGTACATTACAATTGCTTCTAATAAGTTCTCCTACACAATCCTTGGCAATACTGTTTTTTTAGATAGATCTCAATATTATTGTGTCATAACACAGAAAATACGCGCCCTTAATATGCCCTTTTTCCCTTATTCAGTAACGAGGGTCTCGTACTGGCAAATTTGGTGCCGTTCGGTTGCATACGAGGCAATATTGGTCAGCTGCCAGCTCGCGATAAGCTCACGTGCTACGTGACACCAAACATTCTCAGAAAGAGTACGCACCACTCGCCACCATGGCTACAGGTGGCGCTGACTTATACTCCCACGTTTCAATTCACATATAAACCCAATAAAGAGGCTGGAGGAATAGCCGCCGTAGTTGCTCTGTGGTAGAGCATCGAACGCGTTATTTGAAGGTCGCAGCTTTTGTTCCTGCTCACGGCAAGTTATTTTTTCACGTACAATTCTTTCTTCACATTTACATTACAATTCGGTCTAATAGCATCCCCTATACATTTCTTGGCACTATTGTCTGTTCGATTTCATTATTATCGTGTCAAAACACGGGAAAAAACGCGCCTTTAGGTACACGCTTCTTTCCCTTATCCAACAAAGAGTGTCTCGTGCTGACAGACGTTGTGCCCTTAGGTTTTGTACAAGGGACTAGTGGTGAGCTGCCAGCTCGTAAGAGGTTCACGTGCTACGTGACGCCAAACAGGCCCATAACGTCTGTGCCAGACTTGCTGCCAAGGCTACAGGTGGCACTGACTGACACTCCCATGTTTCAATTCACATATAAAACCAATAAAGTGGCTGGGGGGGTAGCCACCATTGTAGCTCGGTGGTAGAGCCTCAAACGCGTTCTTCGATGGTCACAGGCTCAGTTCCTGTTATCAGCAAGTTATCGTTTCACCCACTTTTCTTTCTTTCCTATTTCAATACGATTGGGATTAATAACGTCTCCTATACATTCCTTGGCATTATTGCCTTTTATATCTCGTTATTGTTGTGTCAAAATACGGAAAAGATGAGCTCCTAAATATACAGTCAGTTCCATTAACCAATAACGAGGGTATCGTACTGGCAGACTTCGTGGTGTTAAGTTGTATACGAGGGACTATTGGTCAGCTGCCAGCTCGTAATAAGGTCTCGCGCCACTTTACGCTAAACAGGCTCGTAAAGAGTGTGCCAACCTCAATGCTTCGGCTAAAGGTGGCGCTGAGTGACACTCCCACGTTCAGTTCAGTTCGGACTGGTATGGCGGATGGATGTGTTTTTTAAACGCTCTATATAGACTGCGCAGATAAGTAGTTCTGCATGTTCCGAGCTTGCTTTTAGAGTTATTAGGGCAGAAGTTGAAACCTTTGTAGCACCTATTACATTGTACTACTTTATCGTGGGTCAGTGACCGGGTATTTACTAGTTTGTTTGTGTGTGTAGTTGTGTTCTTTGTCTTGCCATTTGGTAGAGAAGGTCTGCGTACACCGAAAACGCCATATTTTGCAGTGAAGCTTAGATTTCTTTTTTTTTTGTTGGGCAGGGTTCATGGTAAGGCTTGTTTTGTAATCATCGAATCGTACAACTCATAAGGACAATTTGTGTCAAAAAGACAAGGTTAAAAGGCGGTAAATTGTTGAGAATATACAGAAGTGCATGATCAAATGGAGAGCAGGCTGACGCCAAGTGTAGGCAATGTGAGGTCGAGGAAAAAATGAAGAAAAAGATGGTTGACCAGAGTGAACTGCTGATTAGAATCACCAAGCTGCTGACTACATTGGCGTCAAGGCAAGAAAAAAAACGAAGGCTAAGTGAGAAAGGCTAAAGTTCGTTGGGGAGGCACTAGTAAAGGTGAAAAAAGGAGCGGCCCACCAAGACAACGGTAAGCCACGGCAACCAGAACCGCGGAGAAAAAGCGCAAGCAAGTTCGGAAAAAAACAGGTGTAGCCGGTTCAATGGTCGCAAGAACCAGCTTTAGCGAAGTAGTGGTGGGGCTGGCAGGGGACAAAGCAGCTGGCGTTACAGGTGCAAGTAACCCCCCGGCGCAGGACGCTCCAGCTGAAAAGTCACAGCACGTGATAATTGCCGGGGACTCGAGTTTAAATCGATGCGCAGAAGCAATCAGAGGTGACAAGAGGGTGGCAGTAAGGATTCTCGAAGGACGCAAGCTGGAAGCAGTCATGAAACAAGCGGGCGCAAAAGTCAAAACTAGAGCTCATGAACCAAACCTCGTGATAGTAGTAGGCGGTTTAAACGATGTCCTAAATGAAGATATGGCAGGACTAGCGACCACACTGGCAAAAGGGGTCGATGGCATGCACGCCATTTCTCCTCAGGTACAGGCAGTAATAAGCACGACACTAGAAGTACCGGTGCGTGACGGCAAATTTCAAAGATCGGTTGTCAACGCAAACCAAGAGATATGGTGGATGAGTCGATAGAAAGGCTTTGAGGCGGTGAAAATAAACAGAGTTGCATAGGTGGGGTGGTTTTCGACGAGACAGAATTCACTTCGATGGGAGGCTAGGTCGTGAGGTGGGTTGGTGACTTGCAAAACACGAGGTAGCTTTCTTGGGGGGGGGGGGGGAGGGCACGCGGGCCTTTCGTGGTGCAGGATAGCTAGCAACGAGGAAGACTACCAGGGTACTTTTTGACAGCTGATATAGCCAGATACGACTCCAAAGTGGCACCAATATGGAACAGACGAAGAGCCCGGGGCAAAAATCGACGTAGCCACGAGCGCAGAGCCGATTCAAACGCAGGGTATAATAACATGCAGGGTGGCAGGATTAGGCTGAAGTGGGAAGAGATAGAACAGCTAAGGGAGGAGACGCCTATGATATATTGTTTTGTAGAAACACCTCGTTAAACAACCTGCTAACGATCCGGACTACGCGTGGGAATACTGTAAAGAACAGAAAGTAGCAGAAGAGGGAGTGGAATATGCCATTCATTCACAAGAATACAGACTAGCAAAGGATCAAGCAGGAGTACAAGGAACATTTATGGCTAAAAGGGAAAGCGGCAGAGCGAATAACGCTCCTGGGTTTTGTGTACTTTTTGATAGCAGGAAAAGCCAGAGAGAAGAATCCACAAATGGTGCAGTGCATTATAAATAACATTGACGAGCTTGGAGAAGAGTGCGAGATAATTACATTAAGAAGACATGAATGGACACATAGAAGATATGGATGGATTTACTGATTCAACAGGGAGAATACTAATGGATATTTGTGAAAAACATGATATAATCATTTGCAACAGCACCGAGAAATGCAAAGGAAGGATAACATGGGAGGTTGGAACGCTGCAGTCGTAAATAAATTACGCAATAATGTCACGTAGAATGTATGATCGGCTAAGGGTAATTAACATAGATGGGTATGTGTCCAGAAGCTTAGGTTGTGATTACAAACGTATCAAGCTGAGTTTTACCGAGAAATGAAATCGGAAAGGCGGCATTACGAGCAACCACACGGTAACATTTATTGAAAAAGGTAAATAGAAATAGCAACTAAAGAGATTGAGAAAATAATCACCAAGGATACTTAAACCGAGTAGACATACACAAATCTAACTTGATTCTTTGAGTTAGAGCTTGGTAAGGCACGAGTCAAATAAACCGGGAAGAGCAGACATGAACCCGAGAGCTGCTCGGATGAGGAAGTTAAGGTAGCCATGGTAACCAATAAGGTAGCCTCCAGAAAATACAAGTTGTGCTAAACAGAGAAGTGAACCAGAAGATGATGTCGAAGGAAATTGGGATAACGTTTAGAGCTGTAGAAGAAAGGCACCCTGTTCGATCAGTATAGATATTAGAAGAAAGGGGCCCAATGAATGGCGGAAGTGAACGGAAAGAATAGAAAGGCAGATGCAAAGTTTTGGAACCATCTCAATCCTCTGTGTATTAAGACAAACATGAAACAGAGGTTTATAGCTATAGATCCAGGGGTCAGACTATAGGAGGATGAGGCAATAGAATATATAAAAACAATGATATCAGGAAATTTCCAGCACCATGAAAGCGCTGCATGCACTGTAGCAGATGAGGATGAACCAATTAGCCAAGTGGTTTCACTGGGGCAACGAAAGTGGGAAAGGGCAGAAAAAAGTGTTCCTACTAGCACATCAACAGGCCTTGATGGCATTCACATCATGCTAATAAACAAGCAAAGACAAAACGTTAGGAAAATATTAAAAGATGCAGCGAGCAAATCAATAGGAGAAGGTGAAGCTCCCGAAGAGTTGAAACGAAGCAGGATGATCATGATCTATAAAGGAAGGGGGACGAAGCCGACATGAACAACTACCGTCCTGCAGCTTTGACATCAGTAGTTTACAGGCTAGTGATGCAGATAGTAAAGGAAAGACTACAGGCATGGGTGGAGAATGAGGGGATGCTGGGAGAACAATAAAATGGGTTCCGTAAATGAACGAGGTTGGAGGACAATCTGTTTTCATTGAAGCAGTGTATTGAAATAGCGAAAAAAGAACACAGTCCCTGTGCCTGGCATTCCTAGATATCAAGGGTTTACGGTAGTGTTATTCAAGAAGACTTATAGGGAATACTGGATGCACCAGACGTGACAGATGAAATAACTAATCTTCTAAAGGATATCTATAAAAGTAACAAGGTAGCTATCAATTAGGAATACAGGTATCTGAACCTATAGAGATACAAAACAGGCTTCAACAGGGAGGTCCCTTGTCACTTTTGTTATTCTTGCTTTATCTCCAGGGATTAGAAGACAAATTAGAGGAGAACCAACTCGTATTCCGCCTCTGTTTTGCCAAGCAAGGAAAAAAACATTGAACAGTCATTGCCAATATGGACGTATGCAGATAATAAAGTATTAATAGCCGACAACAAAGAAAACCTGCAGGGATCGATAGACAACTGTGGTAATCAAAGAGATAGGTTAAATTTGAAGTTCAGCAGTTAAAAATTGGCAATCACGATTTGTAACAATAACAAAGGCAGTGAGCATAAGACACAGGAAGTCACGCTAGAAATTGTCGATAAATACAAATAGTTGGGCTAATAGGGGCCGAGAATTAAGGGAGCACGAAAGATACATAATGACTAAGGGTACCAGGACTGTTGCTGTAATAAACATAAGGAACTGTGGTACTACAATTGGTATTACTTTGTGAGAGGGATTTGGAAAAGTGTCATGGTCCTGGGTTTGACTTTCAACAATGCGGTCTAGTGCATGAAATCAGAATCTCAAGCAAGACTGGAAAGTGAAAGACGTGGCTTGGGTAGACTTGCTTTGAGAGCACACGGGAATACCCTAAATCAGGGATTACACGGATACGTAGGATGGGCATCGTTTGAGTGCACGGAAGCGAGCAGCAAGATAGAATTTGAGGAGTGATTGAGTAAAATGGAAGAGGTGCGTTGCCCTAGGAACGTTTTCGGCTAATTGTACATGAAGAACATTGATAATAAATCGAGGAAACAAACTCGAAAATTGCCAACCAAGTATTTAAACAACAGCAGAATACCAAGCCAAAAGGAAGCATTGGTTAAGAAGAAGGTAAAGGAAACAGAGAGGGACATATGAAAGATAGAATGCTCACGAAGTCATTGTTGGAGACCTACCGAACTTTTATACAGGAAATCGCAACCATACTGCGACGTTCCCTATAAAGTCTTACGAAAAAATATGCACTCCGTACAATTTCCTAATAAACTATACGGAAAAAATATGCATTTTTATGGAAGCATACGGAAGTTGTCTGGCATATGCGCAAAAAACAATTCAAAGAAATTGTGGATGAATGCGAAAATTCTGTAGGACCATTTGGGAACATCATTATAGAAGTATGGAGGGATAAGGTATAATGTGTACTTGGAAAAATACTTACAGAAAAGTTATAAAGACGTGGAAATAAGGAAAACTTTATAGAGTTTACGGAAGCTTCCTTTAAGAAACTATACGGAGCATACGGAAAGTTTCTAATGGTTATATATAAAAAAATAAGGAGTGCAAGCAGACTAATAAGACTAAATAATATTGTCACTAGATTCAAATGGCAGTCTGAGCTACGAATAACAATCGATCTGAGGTGCTGCTACACCACAGCTGGAAAAAGTAATGTCATTGTGGTTGCACATGATATTGATGTCAACAATTTAGAAAGAAATAGTTGCGAAAATTTGAGATGAAAATGTAAAAAAGATGAAAAATGTAATAAAAGTGAAAATATCCAGAAATAATTAGTACCGCGTCAAAAGGACGACCACACAAACAAAAAAATAAACAAGTTAACTGGATGGGTGCTCACGTGAAACTGTTTATTCCTTGAGGTTTTCCTTTTTAAAAGCGTGCGAAAAGTAGTTTGCTAAATAAGTATGCTTAGGAATTTTATATCGCAGAATAAATGGGCACCATGAGCCAAGACGACTTGCCTAACCAGTATACACACAGCAATTAAAATAACCACATGCAACGCGGCCTACGTGGCGTACAAAAAAACGGCAAAATGAACGTCCTAAGTCTATTCAAGTTTTATAGAGCGCGAAGTAAGAGATGCACACCTGGCATCTTGTGGTGCGACCGCACACATAACAAAAACGCAGAGCGGTTCGCATTTGTCCGCTTCAAGACATGGTCTCGCACGTGCCCATGTGAGCAAACAGCTTGCAACGGAACTGCTGTAGATTGCTTAGATTTGCAAGCGTTACTGCCTGGTTTCATTGCGCTCGTGCAGCTGATGCAATCAGTGCAGATAGATGCATACGCGTGCCCACAGGTGTCTGATTGTTTATATTATGACCGACAGCACCGGCAGCCAAGCGCCACTGAGGTGGAGAGTAAAGACATTTGTGAGAGCATTCTTGTTAAAATGAAAAATGTCCTAAAAAGAAAGCTTTATTATTAGCGTGTTCACATGCATGCAGGTCAAATTGATAATGCTGAATGCCACCTTCTAAGTCTCTGGGGCAGAAGGTATACATTAGGTTTAACTGCGTCAGAGAATATGTTTTTCGAGCTCTTTCGATCCTAATACATTCGACTTTAATTGGAATATTTAGCTTTGTATACCAGTCGTATAATCTTATTAGATGCAAATGTCATTTCATTCGAATGACATCGAAAGGTCCAGTGTGAAAGTGGTATTACACAAACTGTTCGGCAATGAACAGATTTTGTAAAGCACACATTACAAATGGCTTTAATTGCACATAAAGCGCATGAGCATACAGTCACAGGTTTCACCTAAGAGGTGAAACAGGTTTCAGCTTTTACCTAAAACAAGATTCAACTAAGAGGAGAGTGTGCAGAATCTGACTCATATTTTCACATTGTAGAAAAAAGGGGGTCGCGAGGAACCCTAATATTCACCACCCCGATAGAAAGATGTGGGTACATCGAGATATCTAGAATATTTATTTATTATTTCTCGACACTGCAGTCTTATAGAATTATGATAGTTAGGGAGATGTATGTAAATTACAAGGTATACAGGCTTGAGTAAAGAAACAGGTTGTGGTATCATAGAATTAACAGTGCTGCATATACAAAAGTATAAAAACACGTAAAAATTGTAGCCCAAAATGTTACTTATAAGCGTGAGTATCCACTCTGATTCATAGTTGCCTATACATTAAAATTGTCAAACTACACCTCCTCGCACCCCTTGGCATTCACATGTACTGAGACTCGCACCTACTGTAGAGGGCTAAGCAAACACCCTTATCCAAGCAAGTGCTCACCTCCGATATTGCGGTAGGTCTTAAATAAGCACCAGTGACTAGTCGGGGACCAAGCAAGAGCTTCCCTTCAAAATTTGGTAAGATTATGATTCCTCATAGGAGGAGGGGGGAAGGTGCCTGGTCGAAATTTTATGTTACTTGCACTGATAAGCATCTATGTGACTCACACCCACACTTTACTCACATCCACGAATACTATTCCCTCTACCGTCTCCCTAAATACTCACCCAATCGTCCCCTCATGTCTACACAAATCAATGAGTGTTCACTTGTGTTAAGGCTCGGGTCTACTCAAATCACTTGTCACTAACTCCTACTGTCCGACTCAATGTCACGAATAGTCACTCGCATTCAAACTCACATTAACTCACACTCGCTGCGACTCACTCACATTCATGCTACGTGTGAACTCGCACTCATGTAAGTAATCACCTTTGTTCATACACAGGTCTACTCATGCAGTTTGTCACTCACTTATTTTCATACTGATGCCTTTCGAATGATTGAGTTGCTTATACTAGGTAAGTGAGTATGCCGAGCTAGTTTGCATATTTTTTCTCAGGTACATGTTGATGGCTGCAAATGATTTAATTCAAGATAAGTTAGTTTTGTAAACAAACAATTATTTGTCTATTTGCATAGATTGGTTGCCCTCAAGCCTACAGTGTGGTCTATGGGGGCAAGTCAGGAAGTGAATTTTGTTTCTAAGCTCTGATTGAGAACGATCGGAAAATTACTTGTTCAACTCTTATAGCAGTACATTAACACACGTAACAAAGTTTCCTAGCCATAAAATGGCTTCATTAAAGGTATCTTTCTTTCTCTGTAGTTAGGTTATTGAACTTCTAGTGTTCTCAGTTAGAAATGCGAACGTTGATTTGAATCAAAGCAGACCCAGTAGCCTGTAGGCTTCGATAACTGCGAAAAATTGCATTGCTTTAGTACTTTTCCTTGAGCAGTTTTAGGCAGTATTTTCTCTGTTATTATATGTATGTTATGAGACCATACTCAGTCGCCCTAATATGTCACTTGGACGCACTAAACGTCTGCCTAAACGACCTCATGAAGTTTAGCTCGATCAGGGGTATTTTGAGTTAAACAAGAGCGAGTGTTGATAATATAGTGGTACTGTACCTGCATTGCCTCATATAATGCGGTTTAATTTTTTCTGAGACACTTGTCTTAATAACATGTTTTTTTACAAAAATATGTGCATATGAATCATGTCGTACATCTGACAACTACAAGAAACAAACACATGCAGGACAACTTGTTCTTGGGCTAGTTGGTGCTTGCTAATAACCTTGATGTAGTGTGAAAAGACAATGGACACACAGAACCACACACAACAAATGTTTTTGGCGTGTGGTTCTGTGTCTGTTGTGCTTTTTCACAATACATTTTGATTATTGGCGAACACAAGCAGTTTTTGTTGCAAGACCTTCACTTTCTGCATTTGGTTGAACAAAAAGGGTTTATGAGCACACGTACATGTGTTTACACAATTAAGCCACAAAGAAATTGCGAATTTACTCAAATCTGTTCAAGAGAAAGCTCCATGCTCTATGTAGGAGCAACATATCTTCAGGTTAAACAGCTGAATGACTGCCTCATTCTTTCACAAGTTGTGGCATGAGTCTGTGGTGATCAATAATACGTACATAATGTCACACAGAAGTTGACTGCTGAAGATCCCAAATCACATGTTGAGCTGCTTAGTTATCTGTGTTTATGCAAGTTATCAAGTAGCCAGTTTTACATATGAAGCAATTTCGCCCCTCATCCTTCGTTTCAGTATAGACCAAGAAACTTGATGCACACAATTATTGCCCATATGTAAGCTTCAAATGTACATAAAGAAAAACAGAAAAAAATGAAAGTAAAAGTAAGGCAGACAGGTTAACCACATTCAGCTGATAACTGGAGGTGGTCAGAAAAGGAATTACACATCAATGCGACTTGAAGTTTACGCACACAGAACAGTGTTAACCATTGATGGCACTTATAAGTACTCATAACTTCTCGCATTTTTCGATACACACACATTCGTACTGATTCGGACTCACATTCGTACTGACTCCTATGTGTCTTCACTCACTTTCATACTCGACTTTACTCATGCCCCTCATTACACTTGCACCTTTCAAATGAGTGTGCCTACTCCTGACTTAAGAGTGAGTGTACGCCAAGCTGTTACAGTCGCATCATCTGTAAGAGACCTATATACACAAGAATGGTTGCAAATGATCCAGTTAAACAAAGTGAGTTTTCTATTGAAATAAAATATTTGTCTGTGTTCTTGGACATGTCCTACAACTACAAAATGATGTACCTATGGTTAAGCACATTGCAAATTACTGGTGTAATCCTTGTAGCAGCCTGTTTGCACAGGAAACAAAGACAAATTCTCTTTGCCATAAACTAAACAATGTGAAAACAGTTTTCCTTAAGCCATTTGTTTGTGTTATTGAACTGTTATTTTGTGTACTATCAAAACAATGAAGTTTTTAAAAAAAAGCCCTGTGTCATATGGGCTCTGCAAATTGCAAGTATTCACATGAAAGGAACACTTTTTCTTACGTAGTATTAGGCACTACTTCTTTTATATATGTGCATCATTAGAGCTTACTCAGTCACCTTAATAGGTCGGGTGCACGTTAAAGAACCCCAGGTGGTCAAAATTTCCGGAGCCCTCCACTACGGCGTCTCTCATAATCAGAAGTGGTTTTGGGACGTTAAACCCCACAAATCAATCAAATCAACCTTAATAGGTCACTTGCATGCACTGCACTTCTGCCTAAAGAACGAGATAAAATCCTCAGAAATAAAAATTTGAAGTAGAAAGTGCACCTTCTTTATAAACTAATCGGCGTACTTCTGTGTTCTGTATAAGATGCCGTTTCAACATTTCTGCAACTAGTGTTGGTGAAAAACGTTTTCTCCCATGATGGGTCATGCAAGTGCACAGTGCCATGCATATTAAAACTTAGAAAAAACATATTCACTTTTGGGTAAAGTGCTTCGTTATCTCAATTTTATGTGAAAAAAGTGTCTAAGTTCACACAATTCAGCCGTAGAAGTAATATTAGTTTATTTACATCTGTTCATGAAAAAGCTATCGCCAAGAGTGACCATGTTGAACTTCTGATCCTACTGCTATTTTACCTCTACCACCACATTATATGGCTAAATGTGCGCTTCACCTATTTACGTGCACCTATATGTGTTTGGCTCTGCTCAAATCAAAGGTGATCAATAATAACGCATGTGCATCATCACACAAAAGCTCCCCACTGAAAATCCAAAAGCACAAGTCTAGCGACTTGGTTATTACCTTTCATTTAAGTTGTCAAGTAAGCCAATTTAAAATACAGATGCATGAAGCAAAATTGCCTCTCTGCTCTACTTTACGGTAGGCAGTGAGTATTCATACACATGAATAGTGCCTCTGTGAAGTACACAGGTAAATGAAATGGAGTCATTAAAAGATAATAAAAAGACAAAGAAAGGCAGGTGGGTCAAGCAGGTTGATGATTTGCTGCCCTACAGCGTAGGGGTAGAGGGAGTGGTCAGAAAACTAATTAAGTATGAGAGCGCAACTTCTATGTATGGACACGTAATGGTTATTATTGATGCACGATGGTCATGTATAGAGCTCTATTTTTTGCGATCAAAGAACCCCAGGTGGTCAAAATTTTCGGAGCCCTCCACTACGGCGTCTCTCATACTCATATGCTGGTTTTGGGACGTTAAACCCCACATATCACTCAATCATATTTTGCGATTTCAAATGATTGTATAAGCACACCGTGAAGATTACGCTTCAATTGTAGTGCTATATACGACACAACCTATGGGCCTGCTTTAATTAATAAAAAGTATATAGGTGAAACATTTGCTTTAATGTATACAATGGCAAAATGGTCACATACAAGTAACGTAAAGCACAATATAGTGAGGACGCATGAGCTTCTCTTGACGCTTCAGTACTCAATGGATGCTTCAACTGTGCTGAACAAAATTTAACCAATGCCTGCGCGTGTAACATTTGCCATTTTCTACTATCGATATGTATACCTAGATTGCCTACTGCGAGTGAAGTTACGTAGTGCTCCATAACTCTTCCTTTTAATATGGGTAATTTTTCAAACAATGAACATTGTTCATTTTCTATCTCTTAAATTCGTGGCCCCAACTCGTTTGGCTCAATCATAATTATGCAACCTTTATTTTGGAAAAATGAAAAAAAAACTTCAACCATAATATATTTCAGAACTGCTTCTTGGTGATATTGTCACGACGTAAAAACAGTGGTCTTGCCGTAGAGATTCAGACAGCAAAAGCAGGTTGATCTTTTTAATAAAACGCGCAAGAGAGTTCTTCTTTTTCATCCATTTCGCAGTCCTTCATGGCACATGCAGGACTGCCATCGTCTTTATTGTTCAAGCACGTCACATTTGCCTCCCTCCGAAAGAGGCATCGTCCCGTTGCGACTTAGGCGCTCTACCAGGCGTATGAAGTGGTCGCACCAACACGGTAACCAGCTGATTTACTCGATAAATACGGTTTCAAACGCACGGTGCGCACGACTTCAGGTAATTGCTTTTGGGGCTTAGAACTACAGTCAGTGTCGGGAACAACTTTGTAGTTCACGTCGTTCAAGCGTCGCGTGACGCTGTGTGGGCCAAAGTACGGTCTTAGCGGTTTTACAGACAGTCCACGTCGACGTATCGGAATCCAGACCCAGACCTTGTCGCCTGGTGTGTAGCTAATAAACTTGTGGCGGGGGCCGTACCGTTGTGCATCTCGATGATGTTGAAGACAGATGCGCACACGTGCGAGCTGTCTGTCTTTCAAAGCGCGTTGAACGAATTCTTCGGCGTCTACATGGATGTCGTCACGCTCATGCGGCAACACGGCGTCTAACGTTGTCGTGACTTCGAAACCATAGATCAGACTTAACAGGGTCATTTCAGTTGTTTCTCGTCGAGCGGTATTATAGGCAAAGGTCACGTATGGCAATATCTAATCCCAGTTTTTATGTTCCGTGTCAACGTACATGCTGATCACGTCTGTGAGGGTCCTATTGAGGCGCTCTCAGTCCGTTTGTCTGCGGATGTTATGCATTTGTTCTCCGATGAGCTGTACCGCTGAGTCTGAGAACCGACTCCAAAAGCTATGCGGTCAAGGCAGGTTCTCTTTCTGTGATCACTGCTGTCGTAGCGCCATGCCGAAAGACGATGTTTTCGATAAAGAACTGAGCGACTTTTGCTGCTGTGCCGCGCTGCATAGTGTTAGTCATCGCATAACGGGAGAGGTACTCGGTAGGCACAATAATCCATCCGTTCCCTGTTGTTGAAGTTGAAAAGGGACCCAGGAAATCCATTCCAATTTGGGTGAATGGCTTCGCTGGTGCTTCGACTGGATGTAAAAGACCGGCTGGCTTGCTGGGTGATGCTTTGCGTCTTCGGCAGTCGGCGCAAGCTCGCACGTGGTGGCTAAATGCAGCAGGTAACTTTGGCCAGTAGTACTTGCATCGTAGTCGACATATTGTTCGGGTGTAGCCTAGATGATCAGAAGTTGCTTCATCATGACACGCTTCTATAATTTCTTTTCAAAAAGAGGCAGGCACGACGAGTAAGTGCGGGTTGCTGGTTGGTGAGAAGTTTTTTTTATAGAAAACATCGTTTCGCAAGCAAAAAGATGGCAGTCCTCTAGAAAATAACCGTGGCACATCTTTACGTCGTCCTTCTAATTATTCAATGAGTGGTAACAGCTTGGAGTCACTGCGCTGCTCTCGTGCAATAGTGGCCGTGTCGATAACTCCCAAGAAAGCCGCGTCGATGTTTTTGTCATCACAAGCGTCAATCTCCACTGGCGACCGTGAGAGACAGTCGGCGTTGGTGTGCCTCTTCCGAAGTTTATAGATTACGGTCATGTCGACCTCTTGAAGCCTTAGGCTCCAGCGCGCCAGACGACCAGATGGATCTTTTAGGCTGGCAAGCCAGCAAAAAGAGTGAAGGTCTCTAACAATCTTGAAGGAGCCGCCGTACAAATATGGACAAAATTTGATGACCGCCCACACCACAGCGAGACACTCCTTCTCGGTAGTCGAATAGTTCTTCTCCGTGTGAGAGAGAGTTCTGCTGGCGTAAGCCATTACTCTTTCACAGCCGTCTTGCCACTGCACGAGAACGGCACCCATATTTACATTGCTGGCGTAAGTGTGTAGTGCTGTAGGTGCTTCCTGGTCGAAGTGCACTAGGACTGGAGGTGTTTGCAGAAAATGTCGTAGTTCATTGAATGCCATTTGCTCTTGTTCACCCCAAAAGAAGGGGACGTCCTCACGTGTAAGTCGTGTCAATGGCTCCGTAATAAACAAAAAGTTAGCGATAAATTGCCGTTAATAAGCGCACAATACTAAGAAGCGTCCCACGGCCTTTTTGTCACGTGGTGCGAGAAATCGCGCTATGGCGCCTATTTTGGCCAGGTCACGTCGAACACACTCTTGACTGACGACGTGGCCTAGGAAGCTGAGCTCATTGAAATCAAAATGACGTTTTCCCGGTTTTAAAGTAATGCCAGCCGTACGTATGGCTTGGAGGACGGTGAATAAAAGGCTGAGATGTTCCTCAAATGTTGCTGAAAATAGAATAACATCGTCCAGATAGACCAGGCATGTTTGCCACTTCAGGCTTGATAGTATGGTGTCCATGGGACGCTGAAAAGTGGCTGGCGCTCAGCACAACCCGAAAAGAAGCACCTTAAATTCGTAAAGCCCGTCGGGCGTCACGAAGACCGTTTTTTCACGATCGCTCTCCTCGAGTTCTATCTGCCAGTAGCCGCTTCGGAGGTCGATTGAAGAGACATAGCGTGCATGACGCAGCCGATCAAGTGAATCGTCTATGCGGGGCAGTGCATAGAAGTCTTTCTTCGTCACTTGTTTCAACTTGTGATAATCAATACAGAAGCGCGAGCTGCCGTCTTTTTTTGACCAAAACCACGGAGGACGCCCAAAGACTTTTCGAAGGCTGCAAGTAATCATCCGCGAGCAGCATCTGCACTTGCTTCTGAATCTCCTCGCATTCTTTCGGAGCCACACGGTGAAGGTTCTGCCCAATCGGTCACGTGTTCTCTTCAGTAATGATGCGATGCTTGGTAACTAGTGTTTGCTGGACCTTTGACGTACGCAAAAAGCAGTCTTCGAATAGGTGTATAAGTTCAAGTAGACGCTTCCTATCAGACGGCGGTAGCGTGGAGCAGACGCCCACCGACGAAGTTGTTGAGGGGACAGTCGTGTCATCTGGTTGCAAAGCAAAACAATCCCCGGCTTGGTCTACATCGTCTTAGTAGGCAGTTGTGGTACCCTTCTGGTTTTGACGGCGCTCGTTGTTGAAGTTTGTGAGGAGCACTTCTGCCTGTCCACCACTGAGCGCCACGGTGCTCTCGTGATAGAAATGCCTTGCGTGAACAAAATAGCGGCTAGTGATTTATTGATATGTGGGGTTTCACAAACCATTTGATTACGAGAGATGCCGTAGTGGAGAGCTTCGGGAATTCGGCCACCTGGGGTTCTTTAACGTGCACACAAATCTGAGTACATGGGCCTACAACATTTCCGCCTCCATCGGAAATGCAGCCGCCGCTGCCGGGATTCGAACCCGTGAACTGCGGGTAAGCAGCCGAATACCTTAGCCACTAGACTACCGCGGCGGGGCAAAAGAGCGACTATGTGCTCTGCTATCACCTCTTTACATCAAGGCCACCCACTGCACACCGACACAAGGCAGCAGGATCTTGGTGGGAGCGTCACATCGTCGGCTATTCGCAAATGGCCGCGTGGTTTGTCGCTGCTGTTGTCGGTATACGGTAGAGCGCAAAACGTCACAATACGTTGAGGAATGTTGACAAAATTGCCATGATCTTCAAGAAAATCTATGCCCAAAATAAGCTCTCTACAGCAGTCCGGCAACGAATGAAAGTGGCCACAAAGCTAGAATCCCTGATGCGAAGTCGAATGGTGCATTTACCCGTGGTAGTCATCAGCTGACCACCAGCACTCCTTATGTGCGGCCCTGTCCATGGTGTCTTGACCTTTCTTAGGGGGTCGGCGAGCTCTTGTCGCATAATTGAGAAGTCAGCGCCAGTGTCGACCAGTGCTGTAACGTGATGTCCGTCAATGAGAACGACGTTAGGATTGTCTCGTACAACTTCATCGGCATTCGTCGTCATATTCAGCTCTCAGGGAGGTCACGGTGACGCTCAGGTGATGGGGATTGCCAGCGACGTGGTAGAGTTGCTTGGCCAGGCGAGAGTTGATCGGCATCGTGGGCACGACGGTCTTCTCAGCGAAAAGAAGCGGGACGAGAAAAGCTCCCAAAGCCGTAATCGCCATGACGGCAATAGCGGCCAATGTGACCGGGTTCTCCGCAGCGGAAGCAAATAGGTCGACGGTCGCCCATGCACCATAAATCAGTTCGGCGAACTGGTAGTCGTCTCATAGAGTCCTGTTGCCACCAAGGTACGGCAGCGGGTCGTGGATGGAAGGGCGTCGCCACAATTAACGGTATGGGGCTCAGGACTCGGTGCGGTTGTGGAATGGCTTGCCTCAACTCCTGACGGACGATTTCAGCAACAGATGCGACAGGCGGTTGGGTACGGGGAATGCAGAGGGCCCGAAGTTTCTCGCGCAGTATTCCCCTAATCATTTGTCGCAGGGAACTTTCGCATACGGCAGTGTTTTGAGCTGCAGCACTTACTGCCCAGTGGTTCGTCAGGTGATCAAAGTGTGGGCGTCGTTGTTGCAGTGCGCGCTGGATGACAGTCACGTCTCTAATGAATTCATTTACTGTTTTAGGTGGATTTCGTACGAGGCCCGTAAACACTGGTTCCTTTACGCTCTGCATCAGGTGACGCACCTTCTTCGCCTTGCGCATGTCAGGGTCCGCTCTTCGAAACAGACGGATCATACCCCCTGCGTACATGGCGGCTGTCTTATTGGGTTTTTGCACGCGGACCTCAATCAGTTGCTGTGCGTGATCCCGTCAGTCCAAGCTCAAAAATGTAGCGACGACATTTTGACGGAAATCTTCCCAAGATTGCAATGTAGCCTCGTGGTTCTCGTACCGTGTGTGAGCGCTATCTTCAAGTGTGAAATATTCACGGCAAAGTTTGTGCTGCTCGCTCCAATGGTTGGATACAGCAACCCGTTCGAACTGCTCGAGCCTGTCCTCGACATCCTCGTACTCTTTCCCACAGCAAACTTCAGGAACGCGAGGATGGTAAGAGTCACCTTTGAGGGAAGAGTAGCTTGCGATGCCAGGATAACCGTGGAAGTCGTAAAAGCTGCCATGATGGTAAGAGGCGGAACAGGTGTAGACTCCGGACTTAGGCCTAGTAGGCGCCGACTGAATTGGTGCACTGGAGTTGCGACCGGGGGCTGAGTTTTTGGACTAGGTGAACGGGTCCGAGCTAGACGGCCCTGCATCAAGGTGTAGGCTGCAGCACCTCCACCAGTGTCAAGACGTCAAAACGAAAGTCTTGCAGCAGAGATTGAGACAGCAGAAGCAGGTTGGTCGGTTGGTTGGTCCCAAGAAGATGGCTCAACCCACTATGGGGATCGGCCATGAATGGCGCGGCAGTGAGATACAAAATAAATAAAAAACAGTAAAGTATATGAAATAGACTAAACACAAAAATAAGTAATGAGTATGTACTTTAGAGATAAGCACAGTAGCCGGTTTGATTCTTTTATAAATTATATATGGCTCCATATATGTTTCTTCACAATGACCTAGTTCCGAAGCCCCTAGGGAGAGTAGTACCGTTTCAGAGAGCTCAAGCCCGTGTTTTTGGATAGCTGGTATTAGAAATGTTTCCCTAAATTTCGATACCTACGGCATTCTGTGAAAAAAGTGCTTATAGTTTCTGTTTTCGTACAATAGTGACAATGAGGGGAAGGAACAAATCCAGGTCTGTATAAATAAAACTTTAAAGGTGGAATCCTGCATCGCAATTTAGTGACTGTCACTTCGAATTGTCTTGTTGCACACTAAGCGCTGTACCACTGAAACTTAGGGTGCTAATAATCTGCGCCATTTAGAACAGAACAGTTTGTGCGTTCCTGGCGTATACGAAAAATTCGAAATCGCGTGATTGTATATAAACAGCAGGGTCTTAGAATACTCAGCATTGCACCCTGATTTCATTCTGCCGCCAGTGTGTCCGCCGCTTCATTTAGTATTAGTCCAGTGTGACCTGGCACCCAAACCAATCGGATAATGCGAACGTGACTGGATATATACGTATGGAATCCTAATAAACAAGACGATGTTTTTGGTGTTGTCAGAGCAGTGCAAACTGACAAAGAATCAGTTAGTATAACAGCCGAAGAGATAGATGTTGGTAGCTTGCGTATGGCCAGAGTCATTTCTTATTATTCTGATTGGAATATTGGTGTAAAATCGGGCCGTCGCAGTTAAGAAGACCAATGTAATGCTGTTGAGTAGATGCCCGCTCCTGCTTTCTCAGCATTAATGGAAGCATATGTGGCTATAACTGAACTTATCTGTAGGCTATTGAGGTGGTCTCCGAGCAACCCATTCAAATCTTTCATTAGCAAAAGTTGAGCATCTTTAGAAAATATATTGTCAAAGTCTCTTCTGACCGTAGGATTCTGTACCTGTGAGAAACTCATATCACGGATTTTTACCCCCAATGGGTGTAAGACTTCTTGCACATAAGCTATTTGAAGTAGACGTAGCCGAGACCGATCACAATAAAAAAATATGAGGGCTCTCTTATAAATACTCATAGGGAGCGTCTCTGTCAGGAGGCATAGACGTTAATAAATGTTTGAACTGTCAGTATGCGAAACCTTGTTCGTAGAGAGCAGATGTGCTTCATGATGAAGAACATTGGTAGCGACAAACTTAGTTAGGCCTAAACATAGGCGCAATGCGTCACGCTCTATAGAAAGAAGCGGACGTATGATATAGCTGGGTCCCCCACAGAACAACTCGCATCCAAACTCTTATATTGGGTTGAAATACATGCAATATGTCATCAACAAAGCTCTTCTACGAATTCCTTTCGACCATTGATGATGCGCTTGAGCAAGCCAATGGCAAGAAATCCTGTTAACGCATTATACTTATTATGTGAACTCCAATTAAGATTTGAAGTGCATTTTATACCCAAATTTTTTATTAAATCTACCTGTGGAATGAAGTCCTGTTCATACATCAATGCTATTCTAACAGCACAACTGAATGAAAATATAAGAAGAGCACGTTTCTTAACATTAACGGACTTGCGCAGGTCAGTCAGCCATACTTTTGTAGCATTTAAATATGATTGTAAAATGTTGTCCAACGAGTGTATGTCATTTGAAGCTGAAAAGAATGCTATATCGTCTGCGTATACATATACTTGCACTTTATCGTGGGTAGGGATAGAGCGTAATAATATATTGAATAAAATGGGCGCAAGAACGGATCCATGAGGAACTGCCCTTGTCTGTTTGTAATGTTGTGAAGATAGCCCATTCTGCGAAAATTATTATGTACGTTCATTTACAAAATTTCGAATCCATGAAATTATACACTCGGGAACGTTAACACTTTGAAGTCTACTTATCAGGATGGCGTGCTCCACACTGTCGTACGCTTTAGCAATATCTAAAGTCACGAGAGTGGTGTATTGCTTTATGTGCCAAGCAAGTTTATTTATAGCTTACAGGTCAACATGCACACACCATATAGAGCAGCCAGGCCTAAATCCAATTCGAGATTCACTCAATACATTATTTTCCTCTATCCATTTTCAAGATGTCAATATAGAACCCGTTATATTAACTTAAGAAGATTTGAAATGAAGGAAGCAGGTCTGTCTTTTTATTGGAACGCGTAAGCGAGTTCTTTTTCATCCATTTCATAGTCCTTCACAGCACATGCACGACTGCCATCGTCTTTCTTGATCAAACACGCGACAATATTGCCTTTTTTCAACTGCTACAGTTTACGATGAGTCATAGAAGTCTCGCGCATACCTAGGGCCTACTCTTGATGAAGAAGCTGGTCCGGCTGCGAAGTACTCAGTGCTCAGTATTTCCTCGAAAAAATTTTTGATTGGAGTTTTCTCACTTCCATAGTTCTTTCACAATCAGGCAAACACAATGTTCACCTTAGTTGTTATTTTTCTTATATTATGAAGTGATTAAAAATGTAATTACTAAAATGAAACTAATTATAACTGTTGTGCAAGAAATACAGTTCCGCATATGCACTCGAACGTATTATTGTTTTTATTTTCTTTTAGCACCTAACACATTAGAAGAAATAGCAGCACATCAAAAAAGTTCAAAAGAAATTTCAAAATAATTAGGATTCAGCGGGATTTGAACCTGCGCCATTTAGCCGTGCTTGCGTTTGCAAGCTTGGTGCATTGGCTTGCTAGGCCATGCGCGCACAAGGCAGGTAGGGATTTACTTAGGATATATATACAAATGTGCTTATACGCTATGTGTTGGCACATTTATGTGCAATATGCGATCGTATTTATTATTGTGTACATATGTTTTGTGAGTGTATCTATGTCACATCATTTTCGCATATCTTTGAACTACAGATTGTAGCTCCCTCGCGGATGAAAACAAGTATTTTTACGCATACACACAATCTTGAGCAGTTCAAGCTTGTTTCCCAGCGGCTCTCGTGCAATTGAGTCGGACACCACAGGAACTTAGAGCGATACGCCATTATTGCCTGCATCTAGCTATGTTACACTTAGTAGCTCTCTCCCTCGATGACAAATCGAGTGCGCTGTGCAACCCTAATGCACACGACGGTGCCTCGCGTAGCAACGACTTCAGCTGATTGCGCCTGTGGCTTGCTTCGATTTGCTTCAAAGCAAGGAAATATTATGCCTTGAAAGATCGCGTCTGCACTGTGTTAAAATGTTACTGCTTTGTAGTAATCCCATGTGTCATTGAAAATTAAGAACTATGATACGATCAAAAAACACAGAAGGCTCTCTTATAGATACTTATTGGGAGCGTCTCTGTGTGGAGGCATAGATGTTCATAAACGTTTGAACAGTCAGTATGCCAAACCTGGTTCGTAGGGAGGGCAAATATGCTTCATGGTAAGAACAATAGTAGCGACAAAGTTAGGGAGGCCTAAACATAGGCGCCATGCCTCACGCTCTATAGAAAGAAGCGGACGTAATTTATAAGTGGGTTCCGCACAGAACAATACACATCCAATTTTTAATATTGGGCTGACATACATGCAATATGTCATCAACAAAGCTCTTCAACGCATTCCAGTTCAACAGTTGCTGATGCGCTTGAGCAACCCAATAGCAAGTAACTCTTCACACGCAATATACTCAATATGTGAACTCCAAATAAGATTTGAAGTGAATATTATACCCAAATATTTTATTAGGTCTACCTGTGGAATGAAGTCATGTCCATACATCAATGCTATCCTGACAGGAGAACTGAATATAAATGTAAGGAGAGCACTTTTCTTAACATTAGGGACTTGCGCAGGTCACTAAGCCATACCTTAATAGCATTTAAATATGATTTTAAAATGTTGTACAACGAGTGAATGTCATTTGAAGCTTTAAAAAGGCTATATTGTCTGCGAATACATTTACTTGCACTTTATCGGGGGTAGAGATAGAGCTTAATAATATATTGAATAAAAT
This sequence comes from Rhipicephalus microplus, assembly GCF_043290135.1. NCBI lineage: Eukaryota > Metazoa > Arthropoda > Arachnida > Ixodida > Ixodidae > Rhipicephalus > Rhipicephalus microplus. The sequence continues at coordinate 60,477,270 of NC_134701.1, forward strand.
GAGCGCAAGAATGAATCCCTGAGGAACTCCCCTTGTCTGTTTGTAATGTTGTGAAGATAGCCCATTCTACGAACAAAATTTTGAATCCATCAAATTATACACTCGGGAACGTTAACACTTTGAAGTCTACTTATCAGGATGGCGTGCTCCACGCTGTCGTACGCTTTAGCAATATCTAAAGTCACAAGAGTGGTGTATTGCTTTATGTGCCAAGCAAGTTTATTTATAGCTTACAGGTCAACATGCACACACCATATAGAGCAGCCAGGCCTAAATCCAATTCGAGATTCACTCAATACATTATTTTCCTCTATCCATTTTCAAGATGTCAATATAGAACCCGTTATATTAGCTTAAGAAGATTAGAAATGAAGGAAGCAGGTCTGTCTTTTTAATGGAACGCGTAAGCGAGTTCTTTTTCATCCATTTCATAGTCCTTCAAGGCACATGCACGACTGCCATCGTCTTTCTTGATCAAACACACGACAATATTGCCTTTTTTCAACTGCTACAGTTTACGATGAGTCATAGAAGTCTCGCGCATAATTAGGGCCTACTCTTGATGAAGAAGCTGGTCCGGCTGCGAAGTACTCAGTGCTCAGTTTTTCCTCAAAAAAATTTTTGGTTGGAGTTTTCTCACTTCTCTAGTTCCTTCACAATCAGGCAAACACAATGTTCACCTTAGTTGTTATTTTTCTTATATTATGAAGTGATTAAAAATGTAATTACTAAAATGAAACTAATTATAACTGTTGTGCAAGAAATACAGTTCCGCATATGTACTCGAACGTATTATTGCTTTTATTTTGTTTTATCACCTAACACATTAGAAGAAATAGCAGCACATCAAAAAAGTTCAAAAGAAATTTAAAAATTAATAGGATTCAGCGGGATTTGAACCTGCGCCTCTTAGCCGTGCTTGCGTTTGCGAACTTGGAGCATTAGCTTGCTAAGCCATGCGCGCACTTTTTTTCATGGTATTTATTAAAATACTAGCTCAATAAAGACAAAATTAGGCGAACAAAGGTACAATCAAATCGCGAAAGTAAGCGCTCAAGCGTTACTCATAAACCCTAAATGGCTAACACAGCGTGAGTTCCTCACATGGAGAGTTCTTCACAACGTGTTATACAAACAAAAAAGGGGTGAGGTCCAACAGTTCTCTCAGACGGAGTACCAGTTCGTTCTAAATTCTAGCTCGTCGTAAATGTTTTTTAGGTGGACAGCCCTTTGAATGAAGCGTGCGCTTGAAGAGGTGGTGGGCTCTGCATTGCAGTCTTGCATTCCTGTCTTCCACAAGCTGTGTATACCCATGATGGAAAACATACCTTATGGTATTTCATCAAGCGCTGCTAGTAGAAGGTAACCTATTGTGTGAGAATTAATGACGAAACGTTTTTTCAGTGCTCGCTGAAGGACATCCCAAAATAGTATGGCATCTTTGCAGCTAACAATGCAATGTTCAATTGTTTCCAGCACATCACATAGACGGCAGTTAACAGATGGAATGAAAATACCCTTTCTTTCTAACCATTTGTTTACCGCCAACGTTTCAGAGTGGAGTTTATAATAGAAGAATGTTTTTGATTTCGGTGGAATGTACATTTTGCGCACTCGCTTCAACATATTGTGGCCTGGAAGATTGGAGTACAGTGAACGGTGCAATGGAGGTGGGAAGAGTGCACTCATTAGGTCCTTATACAGCACCCTGCGCGATACTGTGTACAGGTATTTTACAGAAAAGCGAGCTTTAAGGAACTAAACTGCGAGGTAGACTTCCGGCAAGAATCCCCACAAGCATGGGCGTTCGGAGAAGTTGGATGAAACAATTAAATCTGGTAAGCAATCAACAAAGGTAACCTGCAAGAAGGAACGGAATACAGGATGGGAATTGTCTCGAAAAAAGAAGAATCAGGACACTATTTGCCATAGATAAAGGTGTTCTAGTCCTAGCCCACCCTCACTAACTGGCTTGAATATATTATCACGACGCATGGGCTCAAAAGTCGAAGACCATATGAAAGTAAAGAAAATTCGATGAAAGCGTTGTATATAGAATCTTGCGCAATGAATAAGTTGAAATACATAGTAAAGCTTTGTCGCTAAGAAAGTATTGCAAGCTTCAGCTCTCCCAAATATCGAAAGTCGATAGGGAACAAATGTCTGGGCCTGTCGTTCAAGCTTAGGGACGCGTTCCTACCAGTAATGCGCACTGAATTTATATGCATGCAATGGTACACTGAGGTATGTTGCAGGAGTTCTTGTCCAAATAATCTCTGCAAAATGGTTCGGTGTGCTACCCCACAAGCCAAACCACAGTCCTAAACTTTTAGAGGCATTTAAACGAGCTCCTGATAATAGCCAAACTTTTCAATAGTATATATCACATTTTCGGCACTTGGTTTATCTGTGCCAAAGAATGCGACATCGTCTGCACAAGCCAATACATTAACTTCACTGCCTAATATACTAAAGCCACGAATGCAACTCGACTGTATTATGCTTAGGCACAGTTGTTCTAAATAAAGTGCAAATAAAATAGGTGACATCGGGCATCCTTGTTTTACAGAAGAGCGAAAAGAAACTGGCTTGGAGAGTTGACCATTAACTATCAGACGAGTTGAGCATTCATTATAGCATAGTTTACCGCCTTTAAGAACAACTTTGCCAACATTAGCTTGTTCAAGAAGAGAAAAAGTAAGGAATGACGAACACGATCAAAAGCTTTTGCAAGGTCTACCTGTAGCATTGCAAGATGTTTTTGGTAACCATGACCGTAGTGAAGCACTGTTCGAGCGACATGTATATTGGTTTGTATGGATCGACCTCTGATCCCACATGTCTGATGAGACCCAATGAGAATTGACATAGCAAATCGCAACCTATTTCCTAATACTTTTGCGAAACTTTTGTAGTCCACGTTGGACAGCGATATTGGTCTGTGGCCCTCGACGAAGCGAAGTTTTCCCTTGTCAATTGTTTTCGGTATTAACACAGTGTGACTTTTGCAAAAAGATTGTGGGAGTGTATCCATGTCATAACTCATCTGAAAATTATTCAGCAATGTAGGAGCAAGTGTTTTCTTGAGAGCTTTGTAAAATTTGCCTGAGATGCCATCAGGGCCCGGTGTTTTCAATAAAGGCAAGTTGTCGATGCTTGCTTGATTTTCTGTATAGTAATGGGCCCATTAATGACTGCCCAATCAATGTCCTTCAAGGAGTTCACAAGAGAAACAAAACTAGCCTTGTAGTAAGCGTCAAGAGCATCAGAGGGAGAGCTAAATAAAATGTTATAGTACGTTTCGAACGCCAAAGTAATGTCTCCGTTATCATTTATGAACACATCGTTAAAGTACAAGTCTGGGATAACTTTAGAAATCGCATGGTGTTGCTCATCAAGTAAAGCTTGGCGCATAGGTTGCTCGGAATTTAAAGTGCGCTCTTTCCGAGATCTAATACGTGCCTTTTGGTAGCGAGCAGCATAATATCTCTGTAGTTGGCACTTAATATTATCAATATCTTTGATGTACTTTCCCGGCATTTCGCGTTCCATCTCATAAAGATTGCAAAGACATTTAACAAGTATCTTTTCATCATACTTTCTATAGAAAGACTTAACAGCCCCAATTTCTGAAGCTATAGCATGAGCTTCTTGTTTAAAAAGCTCCCAAGCAGCGAAGATATGAAAACCAATCGAAAAAGATTGCCTCTATGCCATCTGGACGTGGTACATGAATTCCTTATCACAGAGGAGCTTCGCATTCATTTTCCAAAGGGCCCACTGGGGACGGAATTCTTTGTGACAATTTTCACCAATTTGCTCTATGACAATACAATGGTCTGAGAATGATACATCTTCGGTGCTGCAAGACATTTTACGAGATACGAGTGATGAGAACACGTAAATCTGGTCAAGGCGAGCATGAGAACTGCCATGTACTCTTGTATTTGCTGTTGCCCGATTCGAGATCCCGATGTCAATTAGTCTTGCATTATCTACAATACTTGATAAAAGCTCATCACTCCTGTCTCTCTTTCCAGACGAATTATGACAATCAATAGCTTCACATACGCAGTTGAATTCTCCCATAAGTACCGTGCATCCGTCGACGTCAAATAAATTACGCACTTTTTCAAATACCTCAAGTCGTTTCGGTACATCATTAAACGCATATAGATTGATAATTCTCCATGGCACTCCTTGCAACAAAAAATCACAGCATACATACCTGCCCTCTTCATCAACACTAGTGTAGAGTGCTGAATTCGGAGGAGCGCACTTCTCAGCAACAATTTACTAGCCTAGTTCTGACGCATTCCCCATCAATCACGAAAGTGAATTCCATCCTAAAAAAGCATCACGACATCCTCACGCAGAATGGTCACCTCTGAACCACCACATGTAATATATTGACAATCAAGGAACCTGAGGGACATACTCACGTCATCTAAGACAGCCCACTCTACTCCTCCCGTTTATTCTGGATGCCATCCCTCCCGTAAGCCACTGTGCAAGGTGTTCAGTCCCATGACTACCACAGCGTCAGGGAAAAGTTTGGCGCGCAATTTTACAATGAAAATAATGGAAACTTCGGCTGCACTACGAGCAACTGCGTCAATCTGCTAGAATGCTAAGCTTGCAAGTTTTAATATAATTGTCACACTAAAACCCCATAAAATTACGTTTCAATAACCACAAAGCACACAGTACCACATATTCTAACCTTTCCCTTTCGAAGCAAGCCAACATACCGGTGCATTCGCTTTACCAAACTACCGCAATGATATTGAAATCCGGTTTTCGATCACACCACGAAAGACAGGTGCGCGAATCCTTTATTATCTATATCAACACATAATAGATCAGTCATTTTCGAATACACCTATTATAGCACCGCATTTGTACATGTTATCTGCTTGTCTTGGACTTGTTCTCACTGGCTTTTTTGGCGCACCTTGCTGAGTTCATTTTCACCACTGTCACCGTTCTTATATTCTATTCTTTAGATACTAGCTTTTATTGTGTTGTTGGTTTACCCTTGTTACCGTTGGCACACTTCATTTGTTATACACGTTTACTTCACATTTTTGTAGTTCTATTTTCTATCTTTTTATTCTTATTGATTTACCCTTGTTAACGTTAGCACACTTCAATTATTATACACGTTTACCGCCCAATTCCCCCGCTGTTGCTGTTTACCTACTTGTTTATGTTATTTCACACTGGTTTGTTTCAGCCTTTCGAAACGATTTCTTGTTCACCCCGCTGTGGTGGTTTACTGGCTAAGGTACTCGGCTGCTGGCCCGCAGGTCGTGGGATCTAATCCCGGCTGCGGCGGCTGCATTTCCGATGGAGGTGGAAATGTTGTAATCCCGTGTGCTCATATTTGGGTGCAGGTTAAAGAACCCCAGGTGGTCGAAATTTTCGGAGCCCTCCACAATGGCATCTCTCGTAATCTTATGTTGGTTTTGGAACGTTAAGCCCTACATATCAATATATCATTTTCTCTCTGCTCATTGCGCGTATTCACCGTAATGAGAGTGTAAAGAAATTTTTAGTTGAATTTTTTTTAATGATTTATTTTCTTACGTGAGTTTTCGTGTCCACAAGTAAGCCTGTACATGCGCATAGCCCACACTTTGTACTTGAAAGCTGTCTCTTGCCCACAAATTTTTTTTTCACGAAACCTCAACTATATCGCATTAGTGCTTATGTTTGTTGATAGTGATATGATATATGCTGTATCTATTACGATTATATTTTATCACGAGTTGGGTGCCCCCGTTAGACTCATATATTTATGAAGAGCATTTTCGCATGTGCCCTGTATTCTCTGACGAAGGCAGGCTCTCCTGCCGAAACGTAGGAAGTATTGAAGATTGTCGCACATTCGTCCGTTGTTTTTCAAAGCATACAAATCACTGGATCCGCAGAAGAAATTTCTAATATATATATATAAATAAATAAATAAGTAAATAAATAAATATATATATATATATATATATATATATATATATATATATCCTGATGAAGGCCACACTGTAGACCGAAACGTCGAAATAAAGTACGTTGTGCCCACTCACGAAAGATCTACTTGACAATATATATATATATATATATATATATATATATATATATATATATATATATATATATATATATATATATATATATATATATATATATATATATATGTGTGTGTGTGTGTATTATAAGCACCATATTGACAACGTTTGACCTTGATATTTTTCATCTGTATATAATCATCATCATGAAAAACGTCATCTTCGTTCGAAGGGTTGATCAGGTGATTCGGCCTACTAAACGCCGTCGAGACTCCAACACTTCTACTGTCTTACAGAGTGGTGGAAGTGCTTTGATCCCCAAGTCCTCTCCGACGTCACGTTCCCATGGATGGAGCTTCGTTCGGGTCACCGCTTGCTTACCCCATACGCTGTCATGGCTCAAGAATCGCTACCCGGAATATCAAGCATCCCTGTCCAACAAACCATTCCTGCGTGAATCGTCAACGCCCGGCAGCGCGGCCCGCCCATCTTCTATGGTCTTCCACGCGACGACGTCGAGGTATAGCTAAAGGAATACGACATGACCAGTGTTTATAACCAATGGAATGAGCCTCAAAAACTTCGTCACGTCGCCTTCTATCTGTCCGATGTCGCGATAACGTGGTTTTTTAACCACGAGAGCAGCTTCACGGATTGGCCTACTTTTGCTCAACAAGTCCGTAGGATTTTGGGAAAACCGAACATTCGTTCCGAAGTGTCGAAACAAAAGCTCGATGGGCGTGCCCAGCTTTCGGGGAGACGTACACTTCGTACATTGAAGACGTCCTTGCCCTTTGCCACCGCGTGAACTCGGCGATGACAGAAGCTGATCGTGTTCGCCACATCATCAAAGGGATAGGCCTTGTCGCGTTTAACGGTCAGGCTGTTAAAGACCCCACCACCGTTGAGGATGTCATCACGACATGTCAGCATCTTGATGAACTCCAAGCCATTCGATTGCACCCAGACTACTGAGACGCCAGTGACAGCCGCCCTTCCTCGGATGCGGATTTGCGCACGCTGATTCGCACTCTGATTCGCGAGGAACTTCAAGCACAAGGGTTGTCATGTGCACCCGCCCCTCGGCCTCACTCTCAATCTGCTGGTCTGCGCGACATCATCAAAGAGGAGCTCTCATCCATGACTGGCGCTCTCCCATCGAACATTACGGCACCACCAACACCACCCATGACGTATGCGCAAGTCGCTGCCATGCCACCTTCCTTGGTTCAGCACGCGCATCCTGTTCCTGCGCAGTCTGACATAGCAGCATTTGCACCACACTCGCCTGTCCCAGCGCCAGTACCAGCGCCTGTGACAGCTCCAGCACACTAAGCCCCCTGGCGCTCGCCTTGCCCAATATGTTACTATTGTGGCATTCGGGGCCATATTTGACGATTTTGCCGCAAGTGCCAACCGGACGAACGCGGCGGCTACGATGCTTACGAAAGGAATTCGGAGCCATCCGCGAACCAGTACCAGCGACGCCCTACGACAGGTTCCTTCTCTCCGACTTCTCCACTCGCCGCAACTCGCCCCTGCTATCCCGGGCGCCGCCAGTCCCCTTCACCTCTACGACGCTCAACATCTCCTCTGAGACCGGCTGTACCTACTCCTGACTACCACTCGGAAAACTAGCTGGTGCAGCTTTTGGAGGGAAAGCTGCATCGCTCGAACAAACACCAAGACCTCCAGAGGGCCCAGCCAACTTGTTATCAGTGTATGCGGAAGAGGTACCAGTTCAGGCATTGGTGGACACGGGGGCTGCTATTTCTGTTATTCATGCGGATTTGTGTACTCGTCTACGTTAGGTTACCACACCTTATACTGGCACTCTCCGACGTAGCGCAAATGACTCGCAGATACGGCCATCAGCACAGTGCACCGTTAGAGTTTTCATTGATAGGATCCGGCATCATATTCAGTTTGCCGTGCTGTATTCTTGTGCTTTTATGCCGATTTTAGGATGGGACTTTCTTTCTGATGCTGCTGCTTCCATCTCTTGTCGACAACGACTCATACATATGCGAGAGACGGATGATATTTCCCCGAAATTATCACGTTACTGGCTACGAACAGCCAATGACTTTCTTGTGCCACCTAACCACGAGCACGTTATCACGGTTATGTCTGACTCCATTGACCACGGTGACGTCCTAGTCAGTCCATCAGCCCGTTGTCTATCCAGAGGGATTGCACTTTAGTCGAGTCTTGTCAACTTCTCCAACTGCACCGCATTTCTCGCAGTACTGAATAACACCAATGAGCCGATTCTGCTGACCAAGGGCACTGTTGTAGTTTCCAGCGTGGACACACAACCTGTGTCTGTTGTGGCTTCGGATACCAGTCTGGTGGAATCACGTTCAATACCAACAGGTGCTCCACCCACTACGGCTCTCGTCAGTACCATCAGCACGGATCTCACTCCCCCGCAATAGACGAACTACTGGCGTTGTTGTCTAAGCATAAATTTTCTTTCGACGTACATTCCACTGCTCTAAGCCTGACTTCTGCGGTGGCTCATCGCATACACACCAACGGAGCTTCTATTGTCCGTCGTCGACCATACCGTGTTTCTTCCAGCGAACGCGAGATCATCGAGAAGCACGTTGCTGATATGCTCAAGCAAAACATCATCCGCCCCTCCTCAAGCCCTTGGTCGTCACCTGTCGTTCTCGTAAGAAAAAAAGACGGTTCGGTGCGATTCTGCGTTGACTACCGCGCATTAAACAAAGTAACCAGAAAAAACGTATATCCCTTGCTTCGCATTGATGATGCCTTAGATTCCTTACAAGGAGCGGAATATTTTTCGAACCTTGACCTGCGCTCCGGTTATTGGCAAAATCCAATGCCCGAGGATGACAAGGAAAAAGCTGCCTTCGCCACACCCGATGGGCTTTACAAATTTAACGTCATGCCTTTCGGCCTCTGCAAAGGGCCAGCAACGTTTGAACGACTGATAGACACTGTATTGCGGGGCCTTAAGTGGGAAACATGCTTATGTTACCTTGACGACATTGCCATATTTTCTTCAACATTCGAACAGCGCTTGCAGCGCCTGGATAAAGTTGTGACGTGTCTCGCAGCTGCTGGCCTTCAGCTCAACACCAAGAAGTGCCACTTTGCTAGCACAAGTATTAAAGACTCAGACATCTCGTCAGCAAAGATGGAATCCGGCATGATCCCGACAAGATTACCGCCGTTCTTCACTTCCTGGTGCCTCAACGCGTCAAAGAGGTCCGAACCCTTCTTGGCCTTGCGTCGTACTTCCGGCGCTTTATACGAGACTTTGCCACCATTGCTGCACCACTTCACCAACTCCTTTTTTCGGGAGCGTCATACGTATGGTCGGACGAATTCCTAATGGCTTTTGACACCTTGAAACGTGCCCTCACGTCTGAGCCAGTGCTTTGTCATTTCGATAACGCCACAACCACTCTCCTCCATACTGATGCCAGCAGACACGGACTCGGCGCTGTACTTCTGCAATGAACAGAGCGTTATGACCAACGTGTGATCGCATACGCAAGTCGCACCCTCTCAGCAGCAGAGAAAAACTACGCCATCACCAAGCAGGAGTGTCTCGCCGTTTTCTGGGCCATCGAGAAGTTTCGAACATATCTTCACGGCCGCCACTTTACCGTCGTCCCTGACCACCACGCTTTGTGCTCGCTGTCGACGTTGAAGAACTTGTCTGGACGTCTCGGTCGCTGTATACTTCGTCTCCAAGAACACGAGTTTCACGTTATCTACAAATCCGGCAAGAAACACAACGATGCCGATGCCCTTAGCCGCTGTCCTTTACAATCCTCATCAGGTACTCCTGGTCTGTCGCCAACTGTGAGTGAACTCATCAAAGTGTCTCCGTCAGTTCATTCACTCGGCGCTGTCAATTTTCTTTCTACCTTCAAAAACGTTACGTTTGCATCCCACCAACGCAGCGACACTTACTGTCGCTCTATAATGCAGCATCTTCAAGGCTCCTCTCGTCCTCCCAACGCTCGCGCCCATCGACAGCTGCGGAACTTCAAGACTCAAAACTCAATCCTTTACCACTTTGTCTTTTACCCCAAAGGACAGCGCTGGGTTCCTGTTGCTCCTCGTTCCCTAAGGGCGCAGATTTTGGAGGCGTTTCATGATGACCCCAAGGCTGGTCATCTCGGTTTTCAAAAAACCTATGAACGCATCCGCAGTCGTTTTGCCTGTCCTGGCCTTTCCAACTTCTTAGCGCGATATGTTGCGTCATGCTCGCTATGCCAACGCCGCAAGCGACCCACTTCCTCCCCGGCCGGTCTTCTACAATTTCTTCCGTGTCCTGACGCTCCCTTCCATGTCATTGGCATTGACCTCTACGGACCGCTACCAATATCAGCTAGCGGCAAGCGCTGGATTGTTATAGCAGTGGACCACTTACCAAGGTACGCCGATACAGCTGCACTTCCCTCAGGATCAGCAGAGGACATTGCCACATTTTTTCTGGAGGCAACCTTTGTAAGACATGGTGCACCACGCATCTTATTGAGCAATCGCGTCAAGGTGTTTCTCGCGAAACTACTCGAACAAGTCCACCACGCATGTAATACGATTCATAAGACGACATCCAGCTACCATCCCCAGACTAACGGCCTCACAGAGCGCTTCCATCGAACTTTTATCGACATGATATCTATGTATATCCATGCCGACCACACCAACTGGGATACCATCCTGCCATTTGTGACTTTTGCGTACAATGGCGCTACGCAGTGCACCACGGGCTATTCCTTATTTTTTCTCGTCTATGGCTGTCAACCATCTCCGCTCAACAACTCCTTTTTGACGTCCCTTTGAACTCGTCATCGTCATCGAGAGAGCCCTTAATCTCTAGCCTGGCCGATTGTCGTCGACGCGCCCACCTCAATACACAGGCAAGCCAACAAGAGCGGAAGACTCACTACGATGGCGTCCACCGCGTAGTTCACTGCAATACTGGAGACGAAGTACCGTTGAAGACCCCAACGCGGGTTCCCGGCCTGTGTGGTAAGTTTCAATCACGTTTCATCGGCCCCTAAGCTATAGTCGAGCAGACGTCTCCTGTTAACTATCGAGTAACCCCTGTTGTCATGCCTTCCGATGGCCGCTTTCGTGGTACGGAGATTGTTCACGTGTCGCGCTTAAAACCATTCGTGCGCCGTATACCACCGTCATAAACAGCGGCCTAATTGGCCGCTTCCGCGCGAGGTGGAAATTAGTATAGGCACAATATTGACAACGTTTGACCTTCATCTTCTTCATCTGTATATAATCATCTTCACGAAAAACGTCGTCTTCGTTCGAAGGGTTGATCAGGCGATTCGGCCTATTGAACGCCGTTGAGACTCCAACACTGCTACTGTCGTACATATATATATATATATATATATATATATATATATATATATATATATATATTGCAGCGATTGAGACAAAGACACAACGCCCGTACACTGGCTCGGCAGTTTTTTATCTGACTTCACTCTCCTCTTGCTTTTACTAGTCGTGCTTGCACCATTGCAGCAGGACCTTGCTTTCTTTTATTCTGCCACTCTAACGTTTCTATACTAGCTGTGAAATATATTCTGAAGGCCGGCGTCGGCTGTTTCATGCGGGTCTGTCACGGCCTCATACAGCGACTTGGTTCGATGATGTATCCACGATAACTCAGAGGTCTGCCTTGGCTGTGGAGATGCGGATGAAGTCGACACGTAGACATTTGATTTCATAAGCTGGGAAACATGCCTCTGGTGGAGGGTCCTCGAAACGATGCAACTTGCGTGGATATTTTCGCAGAAATATATTGGTGGGCGGCATCGACCATGGTATGGTGGTTGGACTTTTGTATGCCATAACTTATCTAGCGGAGTTACCGCACATTCTAGGGGGCGGCACTGGCTCTGTCGGGGTGGTCGCTGCAGGTTTCCGTTACGGTCTGACTTTCCTTGCCTCGCTTTCAAATATTCTTGAGGACGACATTGGCTGCGTGATAATAGTTGACCGGGGCCACACAGCAATCTCATGACTGCTGGCAATCTAGATCTTGCACATGAAGAAGAAAACAGGAACAGTGCCTGAGGGATGAACCGCATTGACACGTTTCCTTGGTGTGTCTTTCCCACACATTTTTTGAAATGCGGATAAGTTTAAATTGTGCTCACTCCCAGCAAAGTAAGATATCCTGCTTGCAGGATTTATTGCGTGCGTGTGCGCTCGAAGTGGCATGGCATTGTACTGCTGAGTCAGCCATAATATAGCATTACTGCGCTTGTCTAGCAAAACCTTCTTGCACAACAGTAGCGCGTAGCAGACGGTGTACTCAATCGGGTCAGAGGGCACGGCAATGAACTTGCTTTTGTTGGATGCTTCACTGGAGGCGTGCCGAACACGACAGGAACCGACACCTGTGCGTGTAGCTGCGGTGGTGAATCTGGCACCCACTTTTTGAACAGCTCTGAAGGAGGGGTGGTCTCAACTTCCCTTTGCGATGTGATTACGCCTGACACAGGAGCAGAGAGGAACACAAGCAGCTTAGCCTTGTGTTGAGTAGGGACCGTATGGACACAACTGTTTGACAAAAATTATGTATTGCCAGTGCAAGTGAAGGGAAGCAAAACCGAAAGAGAAAAAAAAGGAAGAAAATGAAGACGGGTTGTCTAGCGCATGAAACACCGAAGGAAGACGAGTGGGTCAAGTTGTTCGATCGTGGGACTCTAAAGTCGGTTGGTATTTCGAGCCGAGCTTGTAGACCTAGGGACGATATCGTTATCTGGCAAGGAAGACGCCTGCTGTGCAAAGTCACTAAGGCAGTGGGGTTCAAGTGATGCTTGGAGAGTAACACCGCGAACGCGTCCCCACGCGACACCTCTTGTCATCTTCACCTATCTACCGACCACGACATCGCCGACGCCTCATCGCAGCATCACCGTGACATTCCGAAATTGACCAAACTGCGAGAGGAACTGTTTTTTTTGTTTTTCTTGACACGAACTTACCTAGCTTCTATTCTGGAAGCTGTCCCAAAACTCTTCTGTATATTAAAGCGCAATATGAAAGAGCCAACTATCTGATGTTCACCGCCTCAGATGTCCTATACTTCCTATATTCCATAGAACACGACTCTGCTTCTACTATGGAGTCAAAAAAAATAGTTGCAGGGAATTGGTTTATGCAGTCACCGTTTTTTTATCTTTTGCGTCTAATCTCTAATGTCTTTCTAACGTTTGCCCAGCCTCATAACAATGACTTGAACTTAGTTTTTTTTTCAAAATTATGGTTTCGTTTATAATGCTACAGAGAGGTTTTTTCCATGGCCGTACCTAATATAAAGAACCTAACAACCGACAGAGTAGCGTCCGCTACGACAGGATGAAACCGTGTGGTGAGAGATACATGAACTGAAAGTTTTCAGAATGTCTTCGTCAGAGTTTGTAGCATTGAGTCAGCGCATTATTCTGCAAGGCGTCGAACTAAACGCTGCATAAACGAGCAGACTACAAAGGCACGCGTCGAACGGCAAGCCGAGTCAGCGACAACAAAGTAACACTTGGGGATTGAAAAACGGGTTCTAGGATCGCAAGTCAAATCGGCCGAATCGGGAAACAGCCAAGCAAGATAGGCGATTGCACAACAGGACAGTGTGAGGTGTGATGCACGTTTCCGCGCGCCTTGGAAAAGTGTGCCACAATAAAAGAATAAAAGCTGTGCACGCGCCGGCAAAAGCCGGCTGTAGACGACGACGAGGTATGTTGACACTATAGAGCGCTACGTTAACATCCTAAAAGGAGGGTGGCCTAATCAACAGTCGCCACGAAGATTTTAGGGGCCAATAGCTGGGCATCACGCAACTTTATCAGCCTCCAATCAAGTAGGCACAAATGGGCTGGAGCTCAAGCAGAAGCCTGAGGAGAGCAGAGCAAGGAGAGACCGAAGATAGCGTTGGCACGAAAAGGTCATTGTAGCGCCCTTGTTCGGGCGACGCGCAAACCAGAGAGCCCGCGATGGCGACAGAAGAAAATAAAAGAAGACGCTAGGCCGTGGCACGTGAAGCCACGGCTCACGTTCCTGGCTGGCATCAGTTATCAGTCAGGCGTGTCTTTCTTTCGCTCCTGTGGCATAAGCCTACAAGTGGTGACCTCGGACGAAGACAATGACTGACTCGAATGCACCCTCAACCGAACAAGCCTCACGTCCGCAGGACGTCTCGGCCGAGCAACTGCGTCTCCCATATTTCTGGCCACAGGACCCGCAAGTTTGGTTTCATCAGGTCGAGGCGCAATTCTCCCTGTACCGCATCGCCTCGGAAACGACACGCTACTACCACGTAGCCTCCGTCCTTCCTCCTGACGTTACCAGCGAGCTCTCCGACGTCCTCTCCAACCCCTCGGACACTACGCCATATCAGCACCTTAAAACCAAGGTGCTGGAACGATTCATGCCTTCGGAACGCGTCCGCCTACAGCAGCTCCTTGCCGAGGGGGACCATGGCGACAGGCGCCCCTCCCAACTACTGCGCCGAATGCGACAGCTTCTTCGGAAACACGACGTCTCTGCCCACTCAGCGTTGCTTCGCGAGCTCTTCCTCCAACGCCTTTCTCAGCCAATCCGCCTCGCCCTCGCGGCAGCCGGCGACGTCAATCTCGACGGCCTGGCGGAGCTCGCCGATCAGGTTCATGAAGCGACCTCCCCATCTGTCAACGCTGTCTTACCACCAGCAGACACAGCGATTTCGCGCCTTGAGGCCCGCATTGACGAACTCGCCGCCTCCATTGCCGCACTCCGGAGCACCCTGCAGAAGACTCGTTCGCCTCGTTCCGGTCGTCGAGCTCTTCCACGCACACGAGATGCTCGAAGTCCCAGCCCTCCACCCCTCTGCTGGTACCACCGGCGTTTCCGACACCGAGCCACGAAGTGTACACCCCCATGTTCGTGGCAGGGAAACGCCTGCCGGGATCACTGACGGCGGCGTGTGATCTCCCTTCTCGTCCCAGCCGCCTTTTCATGGTCACGGACCTGCTATCGGGCGCCAGGTTCCTTATAGATACGGGCGCGGAAGTTTGCGTTGTGCCCCCGACTAAGGCTGATCGATCAAAGTCACAAGGGCAAGTGCTTCGTGCTGCCAACGCCTCGTCTATAGCAACGTATGGGCTTCGATTTCTCACCCTCGACTTCGGCCTTCGCTGCATTTTCCGGTGGGTTTTTGCCATCGCAGACGTGGTTCAACCGATCATCGGCTCGGACTTCCTCTCATTTGGACGTCAGCGTGCGGCGGCGCCGCCTCATAGATGATAAGACTCGTCTCTCCATCTCGGGAGTCCTGTCCGACATTGCTCCAATGGCCATCCGCATGCTGATACCTTCCTCACCGTTCGAAAAAATCTTGGTGAGTTTCTCGGAGTTAACTAAACCGTGCAACCTCACTCAGCCGCCCAAACATACGGTGACACACCACATCGTCACCCGGGGTCCACCGGCAGCCGCTCGACCACGCCGCCTGTTAGGAGACCGCCTAGCTATTGCTAAACGGGAGTTTGACCACATGCTGCAGCTCGGCATTATCCGCCCATCGTCAAGCGCTTGGGCTTCCCCGCTGCATTTGGTGCCAAAGCGTGATCCTGGTGACGGGCGTCCTTGTGGGGACTATCGAGCGTTGAACGCCAAGACTGTCCACGACTGCTATCCTCTACCTCACATCCAAGATTTTACATCGCGCCTCGACGGCTGCACAATTTTCAGCAAATTGGACCTTGTTAAGGCGTACCACCAGATTCCTGTCGAGCCCGCCGACATACCTAAGACCGCCCTTTGGGTTATTTGAATACGTGCGGATGCCTTTTGGACTCCGCAATTCGGCTCAAACTTTCCAGCGGTTCATTTCTGAGGTCCCACGGGGTCTTCCTACTGTGTTTGCGTACCTTGACGATGTCCTCATCGCCAGCCGCACACCTGAAGATCATGAGCACCATCTACGCGCTCTGTTCCAACGTCTTCAGCAGTACGGCCTCGTTGTGAACGCCTCTAAGTGTACTTTCGGCGCATCTGAGCTCGAGTTCTTGGGCCATCACATATCATCCAAAGGAATACGCCCTCTCCGGTCCCACGTTAAAGCAATTCAGGATTATCCTCAGCCTACAACACTGCGCCAATTACGCCAATTCCTGGGGCTTGTGAATTTTTCCAGGCGCTTCATACCACACTGTGCCGAACTGCTACGACCGTTCACCGACCTCCTTCGGTCGACCGCCGGCCCGTCCTCCGCCATTCCTTGATCGTCAGAGGCCCAGGCCGCCTTTGCTACTGCTAAGCAAGTGGTCGCTAACGCCGTGCTTTTCATTCATCCACGCAGCAACGCCCCTACTCGGTTGATGCTGGACGCATCCAGCGTGACCGTCGGAGCCGTCTTACAGCAGTGCATTAACTCCGAGTGGAGACCCTTGTCGTTTTACTCTCGGAAGCTACTTCCTGCTGAGACCCGCTACAGCGTCTTTGGCCGGGAATTACTAGCCATCTACGCTGCAATACAGCACTTTCGGCATTTCCTGGAAGGGATGCTCGTTTTACGTGCTGACTGACCATAAGCCACTGGCGTATGTTTTCCGCACTAACTCATCCAAGTACGTGCCCCGTGAACTCCGCCATCTGGCTTATATATCGGAGTTCACGACTGACATTCGCCACGTGAAAGGAGCTGACAACACCGCCGCAGATGTCCTTTCTCGTATAGCCGCGGTTGACTCTCCACCGCCAACCATCGACTGGGCCTCATTCTCCTCGGCACAGCAGGATGATAGAGAGGTTGCCGCTTTTCGGGAGAACCCCCGTTCTCTCCGACTACGCCTGGTGCCTCATCCATTATCATCTGAGCGCTTGTGGTGCGATGTCTCAACTGACCTTCCCCGCCCTTTCGTTCCCACTTCATTACGACGCACCGTTTTCCACTCCTTATAAGACATCTGTCACCCTGGCATTCGGGCTACTCAGCGTCTTCTCACCCAGCGCTATGTCTGGCCCGGAATCAACGGTAATGTGCGCGCTTGGACGCGCATATGCCTGCTCTGCCAGATGACAAAGGTCTCCCGTCATACTAAGACGCCGCCCCAATCTTTCCTTACACCCGGCCGTCGTTTCGACCATGTTCATCTAGACATTGTGGGCCCTCTACCAGTGTCTCAAGGGTACCGTTATATATTGACCATGGTCGATCGCTTCACACGCTGGCCAGAGGCTGTTCCAATTCAAGATATCACAGCCGAGACAGTTGCCCGCGTTTTCATTTCTACGTGGGTATCCCGTTTTGGCTGTCCTGGCACCGTGACAATAGACCGTGGACGTCAGTTTGAGTCCTCGCTGTTTACTTGCCTTAATCGCATCCTCGGAGCCAGACATTGCCGTACCACGGCATATCATCCCTGCGCCAAAGGCATGGTGGAACGCCTTCACCGACAACAGAAGACCGCCTTGACAACCCACCTCAATAGAGCCACCTGGGTTGATGCCTTGCCACTGGTGCTCTTAGGTTTACGAGCTGTCATCCGGGCAGACCTGCAGTGCTCAACAGCAGAGCTGGTGTATGGCACTTCTCTGCGGCTTCCGGGAGACTTCTTCACGTCAACAAAGCTACCAGACCAGCCACAGCAATTCCTACAACGCCTCCTCGACTGCGTTCAAGACCTTGGGCCCACTCCACCCAGACCTTCCAAACACAAGGCCATATTCGTCCACCCTGATCTGGCCACTGCAACACATGTTTTGTGCGCCTCGACGCGGTCAGACCACCTTTGACACCAGCCTACGACGGACCATTCCGCGTCCTTCACCGCACCCCCAAAACTGCCACTCTACTTCAGAACGGCCGTGAAGAGACAGTCAGCTTGGACCGACTCAAGCCGGCGTACCTGGAGACCGTCCTAGAAAGCCTCTCACCTACTACTGATCTTCCGTCGGAATACCACAAACGGCATGTCACATTCGGACTTCCAGTCTGAGGCCCTGTAGCGCCCTCGTTCGGGCGGCGCGCAAACCAGAGAGCGCGCGATGGCGACAGAAGAAAATAAAAGAAGACGCTAGGCCGTGGCACGTGAAGCCACGGCTCACGTTCCTGGCTGGCATCGGTTATCGTTCAGGCGTGTCTTTTTTTCGCTCCTGTGGCATAAGCCTACATCATCACCAGACCGGGCGCTGAAAGCGGGCCGTCGAATGTCGGACCTGAGCATCCAAGACTTCAAGCGGCCGGGGCCTCCTACAGTCGCGATCCCGCTCGAGAGCACTGTGCCCATCCGGTGTTGAACTCTTGCGCAGGGCCTGTGGACTTCGGTGCCGACATGCTAGCTACAGCCTTGGGGCTACGGGCCCGAGCTGTGCGCCCAGCTGCCTGGTCAGTTTAACCCTAGTTTCTCAACGCGTCGACAGCAGCCAGCGTTCCCTCACCCTGACGAGCCCGCCTCTTGAAGCCGGAATCACCACTTTCTGGTTTGCTAATCATTGCCAAAATTCCACGTGTGGGTAAGACTGTACTGATATCTTGCCCAACTTTATCGCTCAGCCCCTGTCGGACGTTAGATTCAGCTGATGATTTTGAAATTTCTTGTTGGGCGTTTATAGATATTTTTCATCGTGTATAGTCATCTGTTTATTAAGCAATTAAGTTTCGTGGGAAATTTTCATTTTTAAACCTTTTAATTGAAACTTCTTTCTTCTTTGAGGTTTCTTAAACACGACTTTGTCATTAATGAATACTCTCGGAAGTTCAAACCTCCAGAGCTCTTATGAAAATTAAAAAAAAGCCCCTTCCACGACAAATTTGCATGCGTGACGAGACAAAGCCGCTTGTTTTTTTTTTTCTGTACACTTTTCGACACAGTGATAGTAATGACGAGGACGTGAGAGATATTACATTGGCCGAACACATGGGTCCCCAGAGGATGGAGATGCGGATGGAACGAGAGCGTGAGAAACGGGCTGCAGAGCAAAAGGCGAAAAAGGTAAAGCCCTAAACGAAGTTAAAGGCTAAGAAAAAGCAATTTGAGCGAGAAGCACGTGAAAAGAAAGAGCTGCTAAAGCGCGTGACACGCGAAAAGAAAGAATCGCTAGAGCGTGAGACACGTGTAAAGAAGCAGTACTTTGAATTATAATAGTGAGAACTCGAAAAGAGATTATAACTCGCTATGGGCCACACGAAGCAGTCGGTGATGCAAGTAGAAAGCCAGGTGTTCATTTTGACTCAGATAGCATGGTTTGCCGGTTCGAGCTGAATTTCATGAATGCTAGGCTCGAGCCTCTCGATAACCTTACTTCGGAGCGAGGGGCTTAGATAGAGGAAGGCATAGAGGTGGACAGACAAAAAGAAGACAGGAATCACGCGGAGCTTGTTGAAGCGACGGACAGCTTTTCAAGCTTGACACATTGTAGTTCCGTTAGAAACAAAGGCTGCTTGGGAACCTCTAAGAGGCCAAGCACCTGTGAAGAAGAGTGCCTTAATGTGGGCAGCCTAGAAGCTATGAAAATTGTTGGGGATCTTGACGATGCAGAGCAAAGCCTAAGAGCAGAGAACAAGGAAGTTCCACTCAGAATGAGGTGTGTCTCAGGATGTCTCAGAAATTGAGCCCATTCCAGAAAAAGGTAGGGCTACTTCTCTATAGCTCCATTGAAGGAGTGCTAGAACGTCACTGTGTTGATAATAGTGAATGCTATGAAGGGTCCGAAATGGTGGCGACAAATTTTTTTGTATTGTTAGAGGTAGCAACAGTCGCCACGTGCACTGTACAAGACCATACATATATCTGGCTCATAGAGAGAGAGGATTTGAATTAACAGATTAGCGTAAAGGCTTTTTGTCCGAGAAAAAAGGATGGGAGTGTGGAAGCACTCGTTCAACGGAACAATATCGAGTCAAGGTGGCACCTTTAGTAGATAGAGATGTGGCAAGACAGAAAGCGAACTCTGACAAGGTGAAAAGCGTTGGACCCCACGCAAGATTCGTTGAAGCCGAACTAGAAGAAGATGACCGAGTGCAAGGGCATTCACCTTTATTAGGCGAGGGAATACGTGCATTTCTCTTTGCGTCTTAGTTTACACATGGCACTCAGAGTGTGTGTTGTTTAGACTGTGCGACGCAGGAAAGCGTTCGGGTGAAGGAAGATGCTCAGAAGCTCCTGTCTTGGTGCGCCGGGAGGCAACGCTTCACGTTTGGGTTTATTCTGTGCCGCATTCGGGCGTGGAATCCCGTTCACTATCTGACCGGTTTCACGTTGGTTTTAACAAATGTGCCTCGCCGAACAAGCTTGAAGGCGTTAGCTTTCATTGTTGTTGTAAACACGCTAGAGGGGTAAAGTGATTTGTTTGGGAAGCCATTATCTCAGTGCCGTTTTTTAACGAGCGGTTCTTTAAGGACTTCTGACTTAGAAAAACGGACATAAATGTTTTGTGCATAGCCGTGTTTGTTGTGCGCTTGTGTTTATTGCTTAGTTGGGTGATCGATTAAAATCTGATGCCAGGTGTGATATGACATCACTAGACTTTAAGCAGGTAAACTTGGTGCATGTAGTGCAGGGAAATAAATTTTTGTAGGAAATAGCACTGGGTGTCAACACGCATTTTAGCTGTACTGTCAGAATAGTTACAAATATTTTGGTTCAACTAAACACGTTTTAAACTCTTTTGGTCTTTACTTATATGATCAGTGATTAATTTGGCTCAGATGAGTTGTCGGGATAGTCAATGTATTTTATGTGTGTTGTTGGTTAGGCACAAAATATTACGTGTAACAGTGTAACTGGTCCTTGCGAATAATTGGGTGTAACTATAGTGAATGCAAAATAAGTTAATATGCGCTGGTTTGTGCAATAATTAGAAACACCCACAGCTTGATTCCCGTCTTCAAGGAGAATCACATTGATCTCGACGTGTACCTCAAACGGTTGAATCCGTCGCTAGCGGTCAGAAGTGGCCGCGAGACAAGTGGGCCACAGCACTCAACTTGTGTTCAGATGATGACACCTTGAAGACCTTTGGCCGCTTGTCTCCTGCAGAATCAGGGGACTATGACAAGGCTAAGAAGACTTCAACACTGCCGCTGCACGGCTGAGGGTTACCTGGAAAAATTGCGGTAGAGCGAGCTCCAAGATGAGACAGCGAAGCAGTATGCCACGAGGTTAGGTTTCTTCAATCATTCTATCAAAATGGCCAATTGAAGAAAAACGTTTCACGTTGTACGAGACGTGATGGTTAGCGAACAACCGCTTGAACATTTTCACCATCGTCCGATATTTTTTCTTCGAGAGAGAAACTATAAAACACTTGAGGAGATCGTTGAAGCCGTAATCACTTTATGGTAGCGCAGGGGCAGAAGAATTTGCCGGTGTTCAAAGAAAAGCTGCAAGAAGGTGCTACCAAAGAGAAATATAAAAATAGTTCTATCAAGATGCAAATCCGATTTTTTTTGACAAGTATGCATGCACGACATCCGACTATCATATGCGACGTGAGCAACATTACTGTACGTTTGTCGGAAGACTGGTCATAATGTGCCAGACATAATCTGTAAGGCCTCAGGCAAAGAAGTCGCTGGTTGTTAGTCTATGACAAGATGCACCTTCAACACGAGTAAAGACTCCAGATTATGAGATGAAAAGCGAGGTATAAGCGCTTCTTGAAAGATAAGTTTCAACTGCCACAATATGCCAGGATTATTGTTTTGGAAGGCGGTAACTGGTCCCCGTGATACAGGCTGCAACAGTGTAGTTACACGACGGTCGCTAGATCCGGATACGCATTGACAGGTACCACGCGCCCCTACTATTGGCTGATGGCAGTTCCACTGAGGCACTGGAAGGCAACGTACTCATCTTGCCACCATACTTTTCAAAAGCCGTTGTTGCGAAATGTCTGAACAACCAACTTTATTAGGTCATCATCAGAAAAGTGCCAAAGTCGCGAGACCACACAAACCCCGAAAGAAACTTGATGAAGGCGTACGTTAATCCTATGTGCTAACCTCAGAAGGGAGAAGGGAGCAACGCAGAGAAGGTCCTCTCTTTGCTATCAGATTTCACAAACTCTTTGCTATCAGATTTCAGTATAGGATTTCCCTTTAGCACTACGTACTCATTCAGCATACTACACCTAAAAAAACCTTACCCAAGTTTTGTGTACCCCAGACTGAATCAACTGGAAAAACAATTCCACCAGCTCCCGACATGGAACTGGTAAGCAGTGAAAACTAAAGCTATGTTTTGCTTTTTCAAATGCGTTATGCGAAATCTTCCAACCATCTTCTAGGCTAAAATATAAACGAGAAGCTGCAGCATTAAAATACGACATCTTACTCTTAAGGTGTAAAAGGAAATGCAAAATGTGCATTTGGAAACAAAATATCTCCACCAAAAAATACACTCTCTTTTACGGCCTGATACTAAGACATAATGTTCAAACAACATAAATAAAGCAACTACATTACGTTCACTCACCAGGTTACAGATCCTTGTATTTTTGTACTTTTTGTTTGGAACTGTACTTTTTGTTTTTCCTGACAATACCTCACCTAGCTTAGCTTAATCTGCTCCGTTGGTGTATGCAATAACCGTTCTTTAGCTTTTCCGTCTCACCTGTAACGTCTTTCCGTCTCACCTGTAACTTTTGCCTAGCCTAATAACAAAAACTTGAATTTTTTCCACGGTACGGTTTTGTTTATTATGCTACAGAAAAGATTTATTGGCGACAGTACTTAATAAAGAGACCCTAACAAACTACAAGTGCATTAGGGTTCGACGTCTTGCTTAGAGCTGCCAGGGAGGTTCTGTGTTCGGGGTCTCGAGGACGCCAATGCAAAATAAATGTGGTGTTACTCATGAGCTGGGCCTTCAATGGAGGGCAGGTTGGATGGCCGAGCTGCATATTCAAAGCGGCATGGTTCGCAAACGCCTTGGATGGTAGAAACTTTGCTGGCAGGCGAAATGTCGCTGGATTGGAAAAGCGGGCGAAAAAGCATGGTCAATTTGGCGCACCATTAGGACCAGGATTGGTGCCAGGCGCGTTCGTAGCCATGCCATGTCCTGGCGAGACCGCAAAGGCAATCGTTGACGATTACGTATTTGCGGTCGTCCGGCGAGGCTTGAAGAGCGCCGAGCTAGTTGACGGTATCAATCTAACCGTACATGAAAACCATGAAACTCCGCTATCACCCAAATTGTCGATGATGGCGTAGCAGCAAGTGAGCCTTCCAACTTCAACAGCGTCTAATGGTTCAGTTGCTGTGACAGCTGCATGAGTACACCGAAGAATCGGAGTCGTTATCGGGTGAGGCTCTCGCCCAGCCCTGGGCGGTGATCCCGAACATGCCCGCTGTGGTTCGGGTACTCAGAAAAGCGTCCCAGGACGATCTGAAAAGAGAAGACAAGTTGTCCAGTTGTTGCAAGAGGATGTAGCGGTGTGGATGATCCGCCCTGCAACGTCAAGTTGGCCTACTGGGGAGTTCATGGCGATGGCCACTGAATATGGGATCAACGCAGCAGTCAGTGTGGCGGCAATGTCCTAGATCGTGAAAGCGGAGTACGCGGTGGTGTCGGAACTCTAGGAAGAAGAGTTCATTGCCCAGGACACGTGGATGGCGTCCCTTGTCGTAAACAGGTACAGTCAGGAGTCGCCGAGGAGGCCTAAACTCCAAGCCTGAATGGTAGTGGCAGCGGTGGCAGGTGATCAGGAGCTGAAGAGGCCTTGACGGCGTCTGTGGCTGCGCTTACCACGTTTGCACGTTGGCGTTTCCCATGAACGAGGAATCCCGAACGCGAGACTTCGTTTTGTTTTCGTCAAATTCGCCATTGTAGCGATTGAGACGAATAAAGAACGGCCATACACTGGGTCTTGTTTATGTAACTTCAATCTCATCTTCCCTTCACTAGCCTAGCTTGCACCGGTGCAGCAGCGCTGACCTTGCTTCCTTACAAGGAACATATTGTGATTAGGATAAAAAGTGGCGCTCAGGCACGGGCGCAGGCAAGGTGAACGAAGGAATGGAAATCGAGGTGGGAAAAGAAGAAGAGCCGGCCTTCAACAAAGGCGCTACTCTTATTTGTCTGTCTAACGCAGTATAGGAACTACCAACCGTAAGTGCGTCACCGTTGGTCATCGCTGCCGTTGCCTTGCCTTCTAGCAAACGCCACTCAGTCCACAGTGATGATAAAACCGATGACCCTCTTACAGCCGGCCGCAGCTATGCCATCATTCGAAAACGGCGTCCAGGTCTTCTCGATGGCTCATGGGCAGGCTGACCGCAGACTAACCTGGGCACTGCAGGGTCCACTTTTGCCCGGGAATAAAGTTCACGTCGCCCCCAGCACCAACGTCTCCAATAATACTTCTGCGTTACCTTAGTCACTTAGAGGTGCTCTTCAATATCCCTCGGCCAAGGGTGTCGGCGCCGTGAGTGCGCTGTTGAGAACATTTATTTGGACGTCACCATTGTCTCCTCATGTGGGTCGTCCGAAAGCGCCACTGAGCTTTCGCACACCATCACGCGACTCTGCCTCTAGGTCAGCGCTTTGACACCATCGACCACTGTGCTGTTCTCTGCGGCCTTGCCAAGACTGCATGAGATTAATGAGGCGTTGGCTGCAGCCGCCTCTGAAGACCATGAGAAAAGCTCATGCGAGAGCTGCAGAAAGCTTTGCTATACCCTCACGGCGCTCTCAAACCAACTCGGCTAGCTCGCGTCGTTATTTTTTGGTGTATCGCCTGCCGTGTCACTAGCACCATGTCTCTTCGAACTACCGGAGTTTCGCGGCTTCCAGGACGATGCCGAGGAATGGGTGGCGACCGTGAACGCTGTCAGAGATTACGAAGCAAGGACGGGCTGAAAGACGGGGGGCATTGCCATAGACCACCTTCGGAATGCTGCAGTGGCGTAGAATTTATATGAAGGCCCGTGGCAGAAGTCCTGTGTACACTGGTGTGACAAGCTCATAGCTGCTTTTGGACGGAGTCACCACCACCTCTCCACGACCACCCAGCTTTTCCTGACCGCTATTAAGGATACATCCCGATAGGAGACCCTCATTGAGGCTGAAGCTGTACTTGGCAGCTTTTCGGCAGCCAGTCTAACCACCTGCCCTGGTACGAACGTCTCTCGGAGACCAAGCTCACAGCTTCCGGCCATGAACACTGCGTTGGCATGTCCCACCTTACATTCCCAAAAGTCGCCGAAATGGCCTGGAGAATGGTCATCCCAAAAGCGCACGGAGGCGCCAGCCGATTGCATGATTATGTCAGTTTCCTAACAAGTCGAAAGTGATGGAAGAAGCAACCCTCCAGTTTCAGCCCTCACATCTGAGCTACATCCCCAGGTCAGTTGGTGGCCCAGTGTGCGAACCATGGACACGCGCTAAGCTTCACCTCATTCGAAGTCTATGTCAGCAAAGACTTACCGGATAAGGTAATACCTCCAATTAGTGACGTGAAATCCGACACATAACGCTCTACTGCACGCAATACTATATGAATACGCAGCTTGATCATAAGCCTAACAAAGGCAGGGCTGCAAGAGCAGGAGTTTCTTCGCAAGCTGCAGCCGGAACTGCACTGTCAGATGACTGGAAAGACAACCTGATGCCCCTTGACACACTGCAGGCAGCGCAGACGTCGACGCTGAGTGCAGCAGGTGCTGATGCAGTGTTTACAATTTCCAGCACTGTTTACAAAAACTACGACGGGTTGATTAAACCTACAAGACTCAACCAATGCGGCCTCTCAGCAGAAGTCCGTATTTCCTGTTAGCGCCATCTTACCCATGTCACCAGCGTTGGCCCCAGTTTGAACAACGCCTGCACCAACCATCCCGTCACAGCCGGTGTCGTCGACCAGAATGCATCATTGTTATAATGAACAAAGTAGGACTACAGGCCAGTAGCAGCAGTGGCACAGTCAAGGTGTCCCAGACCTGAGTTCACGGCGACACAGCCAGTTTCGACCACTGGAATCTCCTCCAGCAAATTTTCATGGGAAATACCATCATGGCCGAGCCCAGCCAACTCGAAATAGCCAATTAGCCACCGGAGACATCATCAGTAGCCTATGAGGCTTTCAGTCAGGGCCGAGTCTAATGATAATAAACAGTGGCGCTCAGGCACGGGCACAGGCTAAGTGAACGAAGGGAAGGAAGATGAGGTGGGGAATAACAGCCGGCCTGCAGCAAAGAAGCTGTATCTTGTTTGTCTTTCTACATTACTCCATTAACCCAGGGCACTAAGTCCGCCTAAGATGGCAAGCTCAGAAGTACGAAACCATTCCGGGTATTTTTTTCTTATTTTCCTAAGAAAAAATGAACTTTCAAACCGCTAAAAAATGAACGCCAAGTAAGCCGCGAGCCAGGTAAAGTTGACAGCTGATAGATGGTCAGATGCTATTGATCAGTGCTAAGAAACGCAGCGAATGGTTTTGGCAAAATGTTATTCTCTAGACATAAGTATTTGTACAAGAACACGTGTACATCTGTAATGAAACCTAGTATCATTGTATTATGTCGTTTATTTTTTGCCAATTTAAAACTTTATCGCGCTTAGACTGCGGCATAGACTTTGCTACAATATTTGGTGCATAGCTTGTTTTAGTTCGTATTCTGTGCGCTACATCTGAATTTGGACTGTTGAGCTCAGCAACCAAAAGCATTTTTCCCCCAACTTTTCTTAGGTCTCTGCTCTTGTCCAAACTGACACCTTTGAGCTCAATATTGTTTTGTCCCGGATATTGCTGTACATCGAGTAGTTTTTTTCTTGTGTCGCATAGTTCTTTACTGATTTGCGTGTTTTATTTTTGTCAATCGAGGTTACGATTTTATGTATCATTCAGGTCTTCACGTAGTAATTATATTGCAATTTTCATTTCATAAAATCTATGGATTGTATATTTTACAGATGCCCTAAGAGATGCCAACCCAGCCTTTATAGCAATGTTCATGAGATCGAAACTATAAACATGAGTGTTTATATGCGCAAGAGCATCAATGATTTAGTAATCATCTCAATCAGTGTCTTTTCGAACTAAATTACAGTATTAGGTGCTATTTCGAACAGACCTTTGGCCAAATATTTGAGGGCATCTAGTTAAATTTGAATTTAAAGCACTTCTTAGCGAACTTCCGTAATCCTAAGCGTATCTATCTATCTATCTTTCTATCTATCTATCTATCTCCCTCTCTCTCTCTCTCTCTCTCTATATATATATATATATATATATATATATATATATATATATGTATATATATATATATATATATTTATCAGTCTATCTATTCAGCTATCTATCTATCTATCTATCTATCTATGGTACGACTGGTATAGTTTGACATGATTGCACGGCGAACATAAGTGACAGACTCTAATGGAAATTTTGACATGCATGTCTCATAAGTCACGGTTACATGCCATGCTCACAGTAAGCACGCAGTTGTTTCGCCATCTCCCCATTTACTATATATGGTATCAAGTGACGTGACAACACGACGAGGGTAAATGGCACGTCTAAACATAATAATTACATTTGTGTCTAGTGAAACATAACTACATGCCACGTCCATAGCGTGCTCGCGGCCGCTTTGCTAGCTCCAAATTCGACGAATACAAAATTTGGGATAACGTGTCGAGAATATAAGACAAAGGTACATGACACGTTCAAACATGATAAACGTGATATGGAAGTCATATACATCATAATTTACATCCACCTCTGAAAGGTTTGCTGATTTTAAAGTGGCAACTCAACCTTCGTCATTTGTGTTCGCATATGGTCGATTATCACTGTACGTGAGATCTGCCAATTTTTTTGCATCCTGTCGAGCACTTCACTTTTTGTTTAACGTATCATGCTGTATGCCACGAGCAACATAGATTCAGGTAGCATTATTCCACCTCCACTGCTGTACTGTCACAATAACAAAAGCTAGTGCAGCAATACATATTTATTCTTCGTGTAGCACTTCTTTTCCTTGATTTAAAAAAAACAGTTCATACAGGCGACCATGTTATTGCCGCCTACTTGTAGTACTGGGTCGTACGCCAAGGCGGAAGCTCACACCACGAAAAAGAATAAAGTGCGCGTGAGCCCCCGCTCTGGCAAACAAGCACACGCTTATATTCATCGCTGAATTATTTGCTATAACTCTAGCGCTTCGTAAACTTCCTGCAAGCGAATCAGAAGCGGTCATACTTACCGATTTTCTCTCAGTATGCACTGCAATATCTACAGCGAAAAATTTGACATTATTGAGTATGATTAGCAGTTTATTACCAGAAAACCTGAAAACATTTCACTTGCTATGGATACTCGGCCACTGCGGAATTTATCCAAATGAGATGGCAGACTCTTTAGCCAAAGCATATTTAAGCGGACCAATCTTACCTATTTTACCTGATTTCGCCTACGTAACAGCACTCAGATATAGAAAGACTTGTTTGCACAAAGAAATAGAAAAATTATCATTGGTTAAAGTCAGAGACTTCGTACATCTAAGATATTGCTGGAACAAACAGTGGTGTGTATTTCGGCAGTTAGAAACTGCAATCACCAGATTACAATGCAGAATTCCGCATCTGAATTACTACCTACATAAAGCTGGACTAACAGCATCTCCGTTGTGTCTCTTTTGCAAGGAATCGGAATCAATAGATTATTTCTTTTTATCCTGTAAACGTTATGCTTATCAAAGGAAAAGATACCTGGTCGAACCAATTGAGAAGCTAGGTTTAAAAATAAACGTGGAACTAATTTTTTCCTTCGGACGGATTACATTAGGTTATAGCCACAGCGAGGTTTTCTCTGCTGTGTGCGAGTACATAAGGGCAACCAAGAGATTACCCTGTTAGCCTATTTTTATTATTTACGGCTACGAGACTACCTGAATGCCTGACTGAACACACTTGATGATCCTGCCACCCGGTTCTTGGCCGATCCCCCTTTGTGGGCGAGTGCTAGCAAAGCCGAAGGTTCATCATCATCATCATCATCAAGCCCAGCCGACGCGCTTGGTTAGAGCCCTGTTGCTCAGACGTCAATAAACCTTGTCGACACCCCTGGAGCGACGTGATAATTGGTGGAGGTGCTGGGTAGCCCTTCACAGATGTTTCAGACCCCACCTGGAAGCGGCACCACAAGCCCAGTGCGAGTCAACACTCCTGTTCATCGGACAAGCCGCAGGATCAGGGGATTACCACTCGAAGCTGACCTTACAGTTCGCACCAGTATGATGAGCACGTTCGTTCAAACCACTTTAACAGGTACGGAAAACCCCACGGTGACTCGGTACCCCCTCGAAAGTCCACAGGTTGCGACACCGTTTCATGGCGCCTAGCTTGAAGACGTCGAGGTCTGGTTGGTCGACTTTGAGCGCGTGGCTGCTTTGAACGAATGGAACGGCGCGGTCAAACTACGGCGTGTGTACTAATATTTGGAGGATGGAGCACGTACCTGGTACACGAATCATGAGGAACAGACGACATCGTGGCCCTAACTCCGCCGCTGGCTGTTGGATACTTACAGAAGTACTGATCGCCACGAACGATCGGAACGAGCGATCCAGGCCCGCATCCAGATGCCCAATGAAACTGTCATGACCAATGTGGAAGATATGACGCGCCTGTGCCGACGGGCTGATCCAAGTATGACAGAGGAAAAGAAGTTCCGTCACCTGATGCGGGGAGTCAAGGAGCAGCTTTTCGCTGGCTTTGTACGGAGCCCTCCGAACACGATCGCCGAGTTTTTGTCCATAGCCGTCACGATGGAAAAGATGCTTCAGCATCCATCCACCCTGTATGAGCGGCAAGTGAGCACGTCCACTGCTCAAGTTCTCACGACTATTGGGAGCAACACCGAGTGTCTGCGCGACCTTATCCCCCCTATAGTACGCGAGGAGCTGCAAAAGGCTGCCGCACCACCACTACCTACGGTGAGTTCCGTTGCAAGGATCGTCAAAGACGAGCTGCATCACGCCCTTCGTGACCCTGTGAGTCTGGATAATGCCACACTTGCCCCGGCTGACTACCACCGTGTGACCTATGCGGAAGCCTTGAAGCGCCCAGCTTCCTCTTCCCCGCTATTTGTTCAGGCACCTTCTACGGTTTCACTTCAGTCAGCGCAGCCTCTACGGTACTACGAGAACACACGCACTCCCCCACCCCTCGTTAACGCCAGTCCTGTACCTCTTGCGGAACAACCAGCACACTACCTTGACGACAGACGCACTTCGCTTCAGAAATCTAATGTTTGGCGCACTCCTGATCGCTGACCTCTGTGCTCCCACTGCGGTGAAGTGGACCGTTTGTACTGCCAGTGTCCACACTGGTGCCTCGGGCTGCGCAGCGTTTCAGTATAGTCAGCGCCTCCTCGGTATGGCCAGCGACCCCGAGGCATTGAGGACTACATGGCTCAACAGCGCATGCCACCGCCTTCTGGACGGCTGTCGCGCTCACCGTCGCCGAGGTGCTTTTCATCTTTGCCCCCAGCGACATGCTGGTGCACGGTCTCCACGTCCCCACCGGGAAAACTAACGCAAACGACCCTTGAAGGCGAGGTCGCTGGCAGTCGACGTGCTGAAGACCTCCAATCGACGCTAACAGGAAAGGGTGTAGATTCGACTGAGCGATATGTGCGGCTTTACTGGATATACCGGTGCTGATGGACGGCTATGCAGTAGGTGCTTTAGTTGATACCGGGGCTGCCTACTTAATATTAAGCGGTAAATTGACCAGACTACTAAAAAAAGTAATCACGCCCTGGCATGGCTCCGTGATTCGAATGGTTGGTGGCCACACCCTCTCTGCGCTTGGAACCTGAACGAGTAGAGTTCGGGTTTGCGGTTATAGTTTTTTCGCAAGTTTCCTTGTGCTACGTAATGTTTAACACGGCGTTATTCTTGGTGTTGACTTCATGCAGGTGCATGGAGCTGTCATTATTCTTCAAGAGAATCGCATCACCGTCTCAGCCGACCGAGCGACTGACAAACAGGACGACCAACAACGTGCCGACGTTCTTCGTGTTTCTGCTGAAAATATAACGCTTCCTCCAAGAGCCAGTGTTATAGTCGACATCACATGCTGTGGATTGCGAAATGGTGAAGCGATTGCAGAAAGTATTTTGAACACCTGCTGACTAAAGGTGTTTGTGTGGCTAGGAGTATCTTACAGCTACGGGATGGCCAATCTCAACTGCTCTTTAGAAATTTCAGTAACGAACACCGACACCTTTTCCTTGGCACTTCGTTAGCGTTTGCAGATGAATTAGAAACCGCTCCCATCTGTTTCTGGTTCGATGCAGTGGAGGCCGCTGATACGTCTCTAAAAAATATCGATAATATTTCTAACCTCACACCCAAAAAAGCAGACAGCACTGCGAAAACTCTTGCTTGAATTCAAGTCATGCTTCGCTACTTCCTTTAAGGTGTGCCAGACATCGATCACAAGGCACAGAATCATCACTTACGACGACGCCCGCCCAGTACACCAACATCCTTACCGCGTGTCAGTGAAGGAATGAGAAGCCATTCGTACGCAAGTTCTAGAACTGCTTGACGACGGCATCATCAAGCCTTCCAACAGTGCGTGGTCCTCTGCGGTCGTCCTATTCAAGAATAAAGACGGAACGCTACGTTTTTGCGTCGATTACCGGAAGCTGAACAGCGTGACTAAACAGGACGTGTACCCGCTGCCACGCATCGACGACTCGTTAGGCAGATTACTCCGCGCCCACTATTTTTTCTCTTTGGATTTAAAAAGCGGGTACTTGCAGATTGTGGTTGACGAGCGAGACTACGAGAAAATGGCCTTTGTGACCCCTGATGGCCTGCAAGAATTCCAAGTGCTTCTTTTTGGTTTGTGCTCAGTGCCCGCAACGTTCCAGGGAATGATGGACACTGTGCTTACTAGTCTGAAGTGGCAAACTTGTCTCGTATACCTTGATGTTGTCGTTTTTTCTGAAACCTTCCAGCAACATTGTCACCACCTCAGGAGTGTGCTACAGGCTATACAATCAGAAGATCTTACACTCAAACCACAGAATTGTCACTTTGGTTATGAAAAGCTCAAATTCCTTGGCCATGTAGTCAACGCGAAAGGAGTCCGACTCGACCCCGACAAATTTGCCGCTGTAGCCGCGTTTCCGCATCCTACAGACAAAAAGGCTGCTCGGCGCTTTCGGGGCTTGTACGCCTACTATCGACGATTTAATAGAGGGTTTTCGAAGATAGCGGAACCCTTGACTCGCCTTACACGCGACGACATAACGTTTGTATGGGCTACCGAGCAACAGGCTGCTTTTGCCGAGCTACGACAGCGGATGCAGTCAGCCCTTGTTCTTGCGCATTTTGACGAAGATGCTGACACAGAGGTGCACACTGACGCCAGTAACATCAGCCTCGGCGCAGTGCTTGTCCAGCATCAACACAGCAAAGAACGAGTCATAGCCTATGCAAGCCGCTCACTGTACCGTACCGAGGTGAATTACACGACCACACAGAAAGAGTGCCTCGCAGTAGTGTGGTTGATCACGAAGTTTCGCTCGTACCTCTATGGTCGTCCATTTAAAGTGGTGACGGACCACCATGCCCTCCGCTGGTTGGTAAACATACGTGATCCCTCTGGACGACTAGCCCGATGGAGCTTGCGTCTACAGGAATTTGATGTGACCATCATATATAAGTCTAGACGGAAGCATGAAGACGCTGATACACTGTCGCGTGCACCCATACCTTTAGTCAATCAAGAAGAAGAGGACGATGACGGTTTCCTGGGCGCCCTTAGCTCATCTGACTTGAGCAGACGTCAGCGAGACGATGAAGAGATTTGACCGCTCATCGACTATTTGGAGGGTCATAGCGCCGTAATACCTCGTCATCTATCTCGCGTAATGACGTCTTTCTGCCTCCGAGATAATGTCTTGTACAAAAAAACGCCTGTTCTTCAAGCCGCGCTTACCTTCTCGTCGTTCCGAAGGACATGCGACACGAAGTCCTCTCCGCGTGTCATGACGAACCAACATCTGGTCATCGAGGTTACTCGCGAACGCTCACCAGAGTAAGTGAGGCGTTCTACTGGCCTTGACTTTTGGAAAGTGTGAAGCAGTACGTCAAAAGCTGTCGTGAATGCCAGCGTCGAAAGTGGCCACCAAGCAAGCTGGCTGGATTACTTCAGCCAATTGATTCACCTCCCAAGCCATTTGACCAAGTCGGCATGGACATTCTCGGCCCATCTCCTTTATTGTCAGAAGGCAACAAATGGGTCAATGTTGCAACTGACTATTTGACCCGCTATGCTGAGACGCAGGCAATACCACGAGCCACGGCTTCTGAGGTAACACAGTTCTTCATCTGCCACATTGTTCTGCGCCACGGTGCTCCATCTACAGTGATAACCGAGAGAAGAACAGCGTTCACTGCACAGCTTATTGATGAAGTTTTTTGACTAAGTAACACTATGCATCGAACGGCGACTGCTTACCATCCGCAGGGCAACGGCTTGACCGAGCGACTAAATAAGACAGTCACAAACATGATATCCATGTACATCGACGTCCAACACAAAACATGGGATCGCATTTTGCCTTATGTGACGTTCGCTTATAACATCGCAGTTCAAAAACAACACGATTTACACCGTTTCGCTTTCTCTACGGCCGCGAAGTTCAGACGATGCTGGATGCGATGCTTCCTTGTGAATACGCCGATCAATTAACAACTGACGCAGAAGGACTTGCAAAGCATGCCAAAGAAACTCGCCAGCTCGCCCGGCTACACATTGGTCAGCAGCAAGAGGTCGATGCACGACGTTACAATATGCGTCTCAATCACGTACCTTACAGTCTGGGAGACCAAGTTTGGGTTTGGAACCCTGTTCGTCGCTGTGGCCTCTTCGAAAAGTTGCTCAGCAGATACTTCGGTCCGTATAAAGTATAACGCCGCGTGATTGACGTAAACTATGAAATGGTTCCGGACGCTACGTCGTCACGACGGGTACAACGAAGAGAACCAACCTCTGACGTAGTTCACGTGGTGTACATGAAGCCTTATTTTGCGCGTTCCTAAAAGACTACTTTTCCTGTGTTTTTTTATTTGTGCTCCGACAATTTCCTCATCATTGGTGAACTTATCGCGTGTAACATTTGATTATTGGTGCCCTTTTTTCATTGTTTAAGCTACTTTTTTGGTTTTTTGCAATAACTCTAGAACGATGCTCTTTCTTTTTTTGTGAAGGAGGAATATTCCCACGTACTTCTAGTATTGGGTCGTATGCCAAACCGAAGGCTCACACCACAAAAAAGAAGAAAGTGTGCGTGGGCCCCCGCTTTGCAAACAAGCCCAACCAACGCGCTTGGTTAGAGCCCTGTTGCTCAGATGACAATAAACCTTGTCGACACCCCTGGAGCGACGTGACAATATCATACTAATGTATTCAAAATACTATGGCTTCATGGTAAAATTTATGAGCTATTTGCTAGTTACATTAGCCAACGTCTACAAATGGTCATCAGGCGCAATCTAAACCTCTACCTTGTTAAATATAAACACAGGGGTACTGCAAAGATCTGTTCTCAGACACTTGTTGTTTTTATTGTACGTATAAAACTTATCGTTTGAGATGCTAATGTACGCTGATGATACACTGTTAAAGCTACGAAAATGTTGAGTAATTAAGGATAAAGTTTTTTGCTGAACTAAAAATTATTTGACAATAGTTTTTAATGCTGAAAACTAAATATACTCTCTTTCAATTTTGTTAAAACAATCTAAGTAATGAGCCTATGCGCATTAAAGTAGGTGTATGCGTACTTGAGCAAACAAAACTTTTTAAATATTTGGGAGTAATTTTCAACAGTCATATAAACTGGCATAATCATATTACTTCTATATGCGCTAAACAAGGACCTTGTTGCACTATACTATTGAGCGCTAGGAAAAAATTCAAAATTATTACTTTTCGAATGCTGTATTTTGATTTTTTTCATTGCCACTGATCATATTGAATAGATTCACGGGGGTGGACTTTTAAATCATATCTGG
Source organism: Rhipicephalus microplus (assembly GCF_043290135.1). Lineage (NCBI taxonomy): Eukaryota > Metazoa > Arthropoda > Arachnida > Ixodida > Ixodidae > Rhipicephalus > Rhipicephalus microplus. The sequence continues at coordinate 60,512,376 of NC_134701.1, forward strand.
AACGCAAGTGCACTCTAAAAAAGTGAGCACTTCGAATGGTAAAAAATCCTATGATGATCAAAGCACCCCATTGTTTCATAAAATGCAAATATCATTCGATCACTCGCGGGAGCAAAAGACTGCACTTACCGTCCATACCTTCATTAATAAGAACGTGCCCTTTCATATACTGATATTCTCATCTTCCTCCCATTTCACCAGACGTTCCACGTGACACAATTTTAATCTTCCACCTGTTAACTAACTGTATGAACAACAATTAATACAATACGTGGGTGTCGAGATTCGGAATGATATACCTTTCCAATTAAAAGAAAGCAAGTCACTTGCCTGTGCGCTAAAAAAGTACTTTATTAAAAAAATCAACAGTTACACTGGTCACACTTTTGCTCCTATCTCTACTTCATGACATAGTGACTTTGTATGGCACTTCATAATTTTGACGCAACTCTATGTATTTATTTTTTATGTAAAATGTAGAAACTTTACGTTACATTCATATCCACAACATGTTGCGCGGTATTGCTAATGCGTATTATCAAAAATGATTCTTCTTTGTTTTGCTATATTTTTTCTTGTTACGATTGAAGGGTATTTTTAGGATCTGCTTTGCTTGAACAACCTGTTTTTCATATATATTTTATTAGACCACATTAGTAGCCAGTGGTTATGGGTATATCCAGTGTTTTGTAGTTTCATGTACTATTAACAACTAGAAACTGGTTGACAAAACAGACTGCTTACTGAAACTTGTGTTATTAGGTATCTACGGCAGCGACACCCCAGCAACAATCAACTTCGACAAGATTGCGACCTCTTCAAAACTACAGAATGATGTCTTAGCCACTGATCCTCCACTCGTGGTACCCGCCATCGGACCTCATTATAGACAAGGCAATAGCACCTACCCTACGGTCGCAACAAAAACACAACCAGCCACACAAACACTCCAGAGCACGCCAACTACGTTGTCCAGCACAGAAGCTACCACAACTTCCGTTGCAACAACGGTGACCACAATAGCGTCAACAAGGGTGGGCACAACGGCATCCGTGACAGACTCTGGAACAGGTAAATCAGCGTACAGAACAACTGTCTTAAAAATTAGTTTGGCCATTTTCGGAGTTCTGGTGATAATGTGTGCACTGGTAGATGACGAAATGCCAGTTCGACCTTTTCAGGATCGACATAACCCTTGCCCTATTGATTAATATGCAGCTTTAAAACCCCCAATTAGTCTACAGTCTTCCATTAGAGCTTTCATACTCGTATCGTATTTATTCGTAATATTTAAGAACACTTATGTAAGAAAATTGTAATTAGTACTAGCAGTAAATGTGTGACTGAAACATACCCTAAGGTATTCGTAAAATGATAGGCAATAGTCACCCGTGCACATTGGCAATTTATGAGTTTTATTTCGGCAGGCACAACTAACTGCAAAAGAAATGTCATACTATGTTGTCCAAACCCTGACTAGCCCTATCACCACAGTGCTTGCAGTTTTGCAGACATTTTAGCAACAAGGCAGCAGGGGCATGAACAGATAAACGACATTTATAGGTAGCTGTGTCATTGAGTAGTCATACGGAACTTTCATGCATCAAGCAATCATTCATTCAAACATCATACCGTAAATAGTTCATTATTTTGCGCTTGTTGAGGTCCTCCTCAAACGCGGAAATTTATCATCGCTAACCCAAGCACTACAGGAGTCCTCCCGCGGTGACGTTTCCTTTTGACGCCATGATAGTGTTGCTGCGGTGCCACATGATGACTTTGCCGCAAGAGAAGAGTGTTTGGTCAAGGTTGGGTCGACCACGGAGGCTGCGCTAAGTGAAGGGATGTGGAGATAGATTTCGAAGAGGAGGATGTTGAATTCCAATGACTGTGTCAGAGCCGCCGACAGACTATGTGAGCGAGCGTTCCACCCTGGCGTAGAGCAACGCCTCCGAATCCGCGATTAGAACACAATACACGCCGCTGGGGCAAGCATGGAAGCAAGGAGCAAACGCAAGTCTCTGAGTTGCCAAAACTACTTTGCGTGCAGTTATTGCATTCCGCCAATTGCACTATTCACTTCTGTGGAATCGCCTCTAGTACGTAGTAGTTGTGTCGGTGACATGATACCACGAACTGCTCGTGCAGGAACTGAACATTTTCAACTGGGAACTGTCGCTATCGAGCTAAATAAGTGAGTCCACAAGATTTGCCCAGTCTGTCATATATCGTCCATCATTGCTGCCAAAACAAGCGACAGCGTCAGCACTCCGAAGCGGGTGAACGTGTTAGCAGTAGTAAACCACGCTCAGTTCCAGTTCACTCTGCTGATTTCGGGGGAGCAACTTCTCCTGCTCTACGGAGTCACCTCTGCTCTGAATCCACCTCGCCTTTCTCATTTGGGCGCCTGACTTCCACCCTCACTCTAGTACGGAACACACTTGCTCCAACTTCGCCAATGGAATGCACCATAAAAAACAAGAGGATTACTTTTGCCTTGAACTCATCTTCCCGAATGCATATGCGGCCTAGCTAAATTTTCACCTTCGAATTCTCCGTCATTCAGAAAAAAAATTGCCCTCGTTCGTATCTACTTGCCAGGAACATGGAGGCGGGCTGCGTGTGCTGAAGTTTGACTTCACTGGCGGGGCTGTGCCTTGGAGGTCGATCAATGAGTAACGGTTCCACAGACTTGATAAAAGGGTGGGTGTATGGAGAGTTCGCCTGCTACAATTGATCGGTGGCTGGCCCGAAGGTCAGTGGTTTGATTCCGAGTGTCGTGGTCTTACCTCGGTGAAGGCGAAGTGGTATACGTGAGTGCAAGTGAAAAACACCAGATAAGTCTAAGAATTTGTCGGCAAACTAATTGATGTAATCAATCACCCAGACTCTGCTCGGGTCGAGCTTTGGCCGTGAGCCAGAGTCTGAGTTAGTCCGGTGGTGGGGTATTTTTGTGAGTGCAAGTTCGAGTGAGTCTGCTTGAATTAAATATTTCTTAAGGAGTTCGAGTGAGCTGTAAAACGATTTATTTTTGTAAGTAAATCTGAGTGAGCTACAACTATATTTGCGGACCGAGAGTCCTAAGTACTCATCTTCAACATTACAATCAGTCAGTGTCGTGAGTATAAACTCTTTTCGGATGGGACTTTGGTTTCAGGGAGAACATGCAAAGCAACTCCTCATTTTTGTTCTGTATGCCATGGTGCGAAGAGCATGGGCTCGTTGTACATCGGATCACGTTTTTATCTGAGTATTTTGGCAGATATCTCGGCTATGAACAACCTCGTATGTTAGTTCGAGGCGTGAGTTAGGCGGGTGCGGGGTGCGGCAAATCTTCTACCGCTAATTCATGTGGAGCTCTTGATGAAGGTATTTCGTGCGGGGCTAGCGTGTGTCTTCTAATTAATGCGTTACTGAATTGAAACAGCCGATAAAGTGTATATGAAGACACATATACAAAGGTGTACCTGTAAGCTCCGATTGTGTGAGATATTGGTGTTAAAACACTGACACGAAGATTGAAGCTGATTTTGCACTACCAGACTCATGAGTCGCCCCAGTCAAGCTCAATATTATCCTAGTGCAACTGTTAGTTTGAGGGAGTCTGGTTGTGTAAATTGTGGTTGAGTCTGAGCGCGAGTGAGTTCTTAGAGGTGAATTTGTTTCTTAAATTAGTCTGATAATCTCAAATATCACCGACCTATTGTCCACTTTTTTAGAGCCCTCTACCACAGCATCTCTAAAAAATATATCGTAATTTTGGTTCTTAAAACACATGATATAATATTATCTATATGGTGGTCGCCCTTCATACATGGTTAACCGTGCATAATAGTGCCATATCTGCAAAAGCACTATCTTAGAATTCCGATTAACGTGGCGTAGTAGGCTTTACAACTCATCACTTTCGTCTCACCTTCACATGGACATTCAACGCCAACATTGTTTATTTGCAGAAAGAAAATACAAAATTTCTCTGCGAGAGGAAAATACTGAAATCTAAAAGCCTAACGAAGCTTCGCCTCCTAATAACCGAAACAGCCTGCATCAGTGACATATGCATTTACGCATCAGTAACACACACCTATACATATTTGTTACATATTTCACACGTATTCTACACATTACATTGTTAGAAGATACGGCATGCCCGGCAGCGGCTCCATTTTCGATGGAAGCGAAGCTGCCGTAGACCCATGTGTTGCGATAGGGGTGCACAGTAAACAACCCGAAATGTTCGAAATTTCCGGAGCCCTCTACTACAGCGTTTCTCATAATCAAGTGGTGGTTTTAGAACAATATAGCTCACATATCAAGCAAAACACCATATGCCATTGTATATTTATCCTATATAGTCAAAATGATCAAACATTCAGACCTTGCATTTTTGCCATATATAAAATGCATACGTTTCGAAATTGGCCTAGCTGTTGTTCTCATACCATTATTGCATATAAATGTTCGGAGTAGAACAAGCTATATTATATTGATTTAGGTAACCATAAAGGTTCTACAGAGAGGTTCTACTGAGAATAGTTCTACTGAGAGGGTCTCCTGTTGTTCAGAGCGGTACAGAAGAATGGTAATCTGATTTATGTCATAGAGAGATACTCTGATTTCGCCTACTACAATAATTTTTAAACCGAAGCTTAGTTTTCATTAACAACAGTTCCAGTACAGATGAAAGGTGCATGGACAAAGTTCGTGTATCAGGCTTGACTAGGTTTGTGACCTTAGTATTAACTGCCAACCGGCCTTACAATATGCATAAATATCACACACATATACAACAACGGGGGATAGCTTGCTTATTCCAATAGAAATTATTATGTTGAAATCGACATAATCGACCAACGCAAGGTTTACAAGATATGCCATATAGAGTAGCTATGCTCTGAACTAATCCTCGCTGGTTGGTTCCGTTTTACCCCGTTTCTTGTTCATGACTGTACGTCAGCAAATGAAACAACTTCTTCGCATGCACATATTTTGTGTGAGGTTACATTTATTTTTATTCAATAAAAAACAAATTTAAACGTGTATTGGCTCAGAAGAAAAAGATCTAGAAACAAATTCAGCTAAATCATTACCAAACTTACTCATCAATGATAAACTAATTCTGATTTAAAAGATACATAAATACATACATACACACATACATACATACATACATACATACATACATACATACATACATACATACATACATACATACATACATACATACATACATACATACATACATACATACATACATACATACATACATACATACATACACTGAGGTGTATATATTAGGACGAATGGCTCTAAAACAACTATTCTAATATTTTCATTCTGAAAATACAGAAAGTAACTTACGAGAGATATCTACCAGCACTGTTATGTCTGAACACGTGTTTCTCGAACCATCTTGGAAAAGCTTGATGCATAGTTTCTGCTGCTGCCCAGTGAGAAGCAGTTTTTGTAAGAAACACAAGAATAAAGCCATTGACAATGTCATGCTTAAGAAAAGGGCTGTGCATCAATACTTCGTACGTGTCTGCAATATTATTCTGTTTATTTACATAGTTTCACTGATTCACAACACACTAACAAAGTATGTTAGGACACTTGGGCTGAAAGTTGGCACAGCACAATGAAATTCTAGACTATACATGAATAATACTATTCTAAGCTACTAAGCTCCTTGGTGCAAACAGTGTTTATATTGACATCTATAGACCCCACTTCGTTTCCCAAAAACGCTTCTCAAAAAGAATTGCACATCAACACAGCTCCCATAAAGCTGTCTGTTAGTATGCCTGAAAAATTCAGTTCATTGGCGAGCAGACTGTACACTAATCATGTGAGGTGCTGCTTCAGTGCACCGCATGTATGTCTTGCTGCTGGCCTCAACTGCGATGTTGCTCAGTACATATGTGTAAATTCACAACTAATACTATGCCACTCAAAGTAATTATGTGTCATTCGCATGAAACAGGAACCGCAATAAAAAAAACATAATATCATTTACCTTCCCAGAACTCAAAAAATGTAAATACATTTCCATAAAGTTTTCACAGATCATCTGAGAATAGTAACAATGGTTATAAACGCATAGTTACTACCACTAACAAACTATTTTAAAAAGCCAACTTCAATATGCGAGTGTACCAGTACCGTTGCAGGGCTAAACAAATGTACAGGCACCTAGAAAGATAAGTAAATACATGCCATAGCTACATATAAATTAAAATAAATACTTTTATTTCTTGTCTCAGTAAAGCTGCATAGATAAGTCACTTGCATAGTACACAATTACTTTATGAATAAACCTATCTGAGCAAAGTATACATTAAAAAGTTACACTTACACAGTAGCAACAGAAACGGAAACTTTGAGCAGCAGTCAGTGCACCGCATGTATGTCTTGCTGCTGGCCTCAACTGCGATGTTGCTCAGTACATATGTGTAAAATCACAACTAATACTATGCCACTCAAAGTAATTATGTGTCATTCGCATGAAACAGGAACCGCAATAAAAAAACATAATATCATTTACCTTCCCAGAACTCAAAAAATGTAAATACATTTCCATAAAGTTTTCACAGATCATCTGAGAATAGTAACAATGGTTATAAACACATAGTTACTACCACTAACAAACTATTTTAAGAAGCCAACTTCAATATGCGAGTGTACCAGTACCGTTGCAGGGCTAAACAAATGTACAGGCACCTAGAAAGATAAGTAAATACATGCCATAGCTACATATAAATTTAAAAAAATCCTTTTATTTCTTGTCTGAGTAAAGCTGCATAGATAAGTCATTTGCATAGTACACAATTACTTTATGAATAAACCTATCTGAGCAAAGTATACATTAAAAAGTTACACTTACACAGTAGCAACATAAACGGAAACTTTGAGCAGGAGAAGTCACTGGCAGTTCTTCTACACTTGTTGTTCTTCGGCGCTCTGTTCTTGATACAGTGTACATTACCGTGGAGCACGGGATTCCTTGCTGCTGCTGTAACTTGAAAAAATACAGATCATTGTTTCAATCATGATACAAGCAAAAGTGTTCAGTTGATAAATATGTGCTAATATATACAGATGTCGTATTTTAAGAAAGTTGATGACAAGTCTCAACCCACACACAAACAGTGAAGACTGAAAATATATTTTGTTATGATACAAGTGCAAAACTACAATGTAATAGATAAAGGCATGAAACTTTTGCCAGGCATAAGAGGCCAATAAGTTTCTTCGATTTCGTCTTTGCACAATATGCGAGTAGCAGACCACAAATAAGTTCACTAAGAAACACAAGTTAGACTGCATTACAACACAGCAGCTAATGTTCATAACGTTAAGGCTCTATAACATAGCCAGCTCAGCATACCGCATATAGGAGCAAATGGGCAGTCTAGAAGACACAAAGCACTAGTAGATTTTGAGTGTGCTTGTTGCTGACATCAGTCATTCCAAACGAAGAAAACCTTTCGAAAATGCACTTCATCAGGGGAAATAACCATATGCGACAAACACAACAGGCTCCTACAGGTGCCACCAACAATTACCATTATTGTTGATATGAGTGACTTGCCGGTGGATATGCTGTGTCCTGCACAGTACACCAAAGGAGTGCTCCCTGACTTGGCTTGCATGTGTGCTGGCTGCATCACACTGCTGCTGATGTAAGCTAGCCGTATACAGGAAGATAAGAAGTTATGGCTTTGAGACACACTGAACGTAACATTTAGAGATCAACAATGCATACTTAGGCCAGGTACAATTTGTAGAAAAAATGTATCACTATGCAGTCGTGGTGAACCCGTTCAGCTGAAACACAAAATGCCACAGCACTGAGAGAGCAAAAGTTATATCAAGTAAAAAATGCAGTTACTGGTCTTATGTTGTTTGAGGCTAGTTCCCTAGGTCTCTCTTCATTAGATTTCCAAGTATCAAACGTGCTAAATCGACAGGCTCATCCTAATAATCAAACAAGAGCTCACTTATATCAAATCCCAAAAACTTCTTATGTATTTGCCCGCCTCTCCATTATATATGTATGTATTTAACAGTAGTAGTAAATATTTTTATGCTCACAAGAAATAGAAGCATAGGAAGCATTACATCCGATGGGCCTAAAAACTTGCACCCGTTATAGTACTACGTGAATGGCAAAAAATTTAGTTCTGCAAGGTCAACTCACCGATGACAGCATTTAGTAGCCGTCAGTGTCATTAGGAACCAAGTGCGCTCTAGGGCCAACAGGCAAAGGACATCTGCAGACTGGAAGCTGCCGATGACAGCAATGAAGGGCTAGCCAGGCGTGCACGTTCATTCATATAGCGTAAGAACTGGCCATGACCGGTTGTTGTCAAGGCTCTAGTGCCGTGCGAAACGACGGCCAGACAAACTCGGAAACATGAAGTTAGTCGGCACTGCCCTACAACTTCATCCAAAGTAAGGAACCGGTGAAATCTTTGCTCTTTCTGTGGGCCGGAGGGAAGCTTTACGTTCACGGGCTCTCGCTGCCACATAGAACTCTCAAGTTCTTACCGAAGAACAGGTTAGGTGTGCTTCCAAAGTGACACGATCTACAACAGAATGTAGCATCTCGCAGCTTCGGTTCATCACATCACAGCGCTAGGACTATGGTTATCACAAAAAAGGAGAAGTGACGAGTTGACAAACAAAAGCGCCAAGCTCCACCACCGCAACTTCGCAGGGCAAAACCGTTATCAACGCTGTCTTTCAATCTTCAGTTACATGAACACAGCTTCTTTACAAGTCTTGGAAACGTCAACACAGCACCGCTGTTCACAATGAACATTGGTTCACTCAAGAACACTAGACTGCTCACAAGAAAATAAAAGCGTACGGGCTAACCAGTGGCGAAGCAAGAACCGAACACAGCGCGTAGTTCAAACGTTTCCGTACGCACTTGGGGTCACACAAGTAACGTGCCAAAAGGCTGTCAATCCAGAAAGTCGCACAGCACCCAGCTGAGAGACTGGAACGTGAAGCGAACGAATGTTACCAGCACGCAAACACACAAGGCAGGCTTCTGGACTGCTAGTTGCGTCGATACATTTGCGCCGATTCCCGCTTGATAAACACCCCGACGCACAGGCTTCGCTGTGCTTCACTGTACACCATTGCACTGCCGCAGCTTTCCACACTGCCACACAGGCACCGAAAGAACTGCTGTGATCACAACGCATCCGGTCGAACGCTGAAGTAACTCCTGCGAGAAGCGTTTGCTAAACTTCGCACCGACCGACATGCTGTTTACGACGTCATGTTGTTTTTGACAACTGCGCAGCACGTAAGAGAGTTCTTAGAAAGTACCTGCGCAATTTTCACGGCGTGAGGAAATTTGCTCTTATGTGCGACGGGGGTTATATGACGAACACGACAGGCGTGTCAGATGAAAGAAAAGTTTTGGCGGCGTCACGGAGTGAACTGACGTTGACTTCACAACCAAAACAATCACAAGCTGTGCCTGTCGGCCAAGCCATCTTCTGCTCTCGTATGTCGTCTGCTTCGATCAGAACATGTGACGGAGGATTCGGCTTCGCAACAAAATTATTCCCAGGTCAAGACACTGCGTCACACAAAATACATGTCAGTGGCTCGCTCTATCCTTGAATGATGTTCGTGCACCAAGTTAAATGACTGATAATTGTCGCAGGGACAAATTCAGCCAAGGTTTGCTCCAGAATCGTGAGGGTTTGCATTTTCCGGTGTCATTTAAAGATAATAGGGTCAGTTTGTCCCAACTGCTTGCCATATTATTAGGATACATATTGGTTTCTAGACAGTGAAGGTGAAAATGCTTGATATGTTTGTACTTCCATGCGTATTCACGCACACCCCTAGTACACATCGGTTTACAAAGTATGCGCCGTTCCAGATCGTCACAAAGTGTATCGACAGCTGTATTTCAGAGATTGCATTCATTGGGCAGTAAGGGCCAATCGAAGTACCCTGGAGCACAACATTTATGAACCACTGACTGAAAAGTTCCTCTCATGTTTATTTCCGATAGCGTGCAGGAAATGTGCTCCCGTTAACCTCTTTGGATGTAATTTCCACCAATGAGGCAAGGATCTCAAGTCGTACTTTTAGTTGGATGAGATGGGGCGCTACACAACAACATAACAAATAAGGTTGATCTTACGCCGTTCCACGTTCAAATCACCGAACATTCAAGTAGCAAATCGGTTTTCATCAAATTACAAATCTTTACATGCATAATTTTAAGCCGAGGGCGCCCAGTAGGATTCTTCAATTACTGCGACTTCGCAACCATTGGACGACGGAGGTTGTCAATACTATCCACTGCGTACATTGAAAACAACACACAAATTTCAAAGCGCCGAAAGAAATAAAAACGCACCAGCACTCATCGAGCAGCCCTTCATGGGCGAGAATTAACTCAAAACCAGCCAGGGCACCAAAGTATACCACCGCGGTGGCCGGTTCTAAGTTTCCACAATGTTCCTAAGAGTGATCCTGACCACTCTTAGGATTTTCTCGTAGCCACGCTGTTTTTACGCAAAAGTTCGCTTCGTGAATCTACTTTCGAGCTTTTTTTCTGTGACGTAAGCAAATATAGCAACTGCATCACTATCGCTGACATGTTCTTCAGCAGTAGCAGCGCACTTCATTGCAGCGGCCGATGTGAAAAAGATGAACTCTTACAACTTTTTTTTCACTTCGTGAATCTGCTTTCGCGACGACATTCCTCTTGCGCCGAAATGTTTTCGTAGGTGAGTTTTGTGAATCCAGCCCTAGGTGCGGCCTGTTGCTTGCCGTCAAAGCGGCGGGATGGGCCTGGTTCACCTCACGTCCGCTCTGGCTCCACCGCTTCTCCCAGGAGCAACGCTTTCAGACGCATTTTTACGCTGCTCAGTAGGCTATAAATAACGCGTTTCGTAGCTGCATGTTACAGTTTCGATCCTGAATAGTTATTCAAAAATACCTGGTACACCACATATGAAAAACATTTGCTCTAGGAGAGCTAATCATTCGTAGAGCATAGGCCTCAATACTCTCCATAAATCCTGCCCGTGTTACTCACCTGAAATGAAAAGAGTAACTGATTCGGTACCTCTGACATTCATATGGTGGTTTTGGGACGTTAAAACCAACATATCAAGAATAACTGATTCCGTTCATGAGGAGGCTAAGGGGGGGTGGAAGTATAAGGACTGACGTATTCGTCCACCATAACGCACCGCGAAAGCACACCTTGTGCGCACAGGGAACGTTTGGCAGGGTGATTCAACGCTATCGTCTAGAGGCAGTGGCATGCGTCTGCTTCAGCGCTCGTTTGTGACAAAAATAAGTGCTCTGTTACAAGTATTACGCATTCCTAAATGGTTGTTCAGCTGTAAATTGCAGGGGAGTATGTTGTGCTTCAATGTAGCTTCTTCTTTTGCGTTCAAGCTGCTCAGAGGCATACAGCAGCTTCGTGGCGTCACACCGCTAAAGAACTGCCTCCACACACGAGCACACATAAGATACGTACTCCATCACAGTAAACATGAGGCAAACTGCCCCACAGACAGGATCGCACCAAAAAAAGCACGATAAAACACGAAATTTCACGTGGACACGCACAGTATTTTATGCAACCGCATTAAAACATGCGATGCTATCTGCATTGACGGGTGGAGCGTCAGCGCCCTCTCCAAAATAGCAGCCCAAACTGTCAACTCTGCCAAGACGCGCTCACCCATTGACGGCGAAAAGCCGCAGCAGGCCGCACATTGTTTTTCATCCAGTAGCCATGGTACCTTTGACGTTATTTCAGCTTCGAGTCTCGAAGTTCATCTCATACAATTCAAACACGCAATATAAATGTTCCCGTCTTCCTTAAAAAGAGCGCGCAACACATCTAGTGAAGCAAATGAATCAGCAAAATGGTAAAAAATCCCATTATAACTATGGACTAAATGATGATGAGCTGGAGATATACCTCTTTGCTAGTGTGACGCAAGAAAATCTGACCATCGCTATTCGAAGAGTTCTCACTGTCTTGCGAAAGTGCGGGCCGGGAAATGAACGGTGATCGGTGCAATATATTGCGGGCAAACTGATGAGCCAGCTCATTGCAGTTAATACTCAAATGCCCAGGAACCCAGCGGAGGAAGACAGTGGAGGGTTGAAGAGCAGAGGCCGCTCGCTCGACCTCCTGTTGATGAGCAAGGGGCAACGTGTTGTTCTGTATGTGACGGATGGCGGCATGAGAGTCAGAGTAAATTGTGTAGTCGGGGAGAGAAGGAAGGGAGGAAAATTACTGCATGGCGTGGAACATGGAAAAGACCTCGAGCGAAAGTACATTTGGCCGGTGCATGTATGGTGCGCTGGCGTGCGTGTCAGGTGCCGGAAGGTGTGAATTATAGATAACGTAGCCACACGAGCCCCGAGTAGCCATGTATGAGGCACCCGTGTAGGCAACTCCCTTTGTATAAAGAGGAGGGGAATGATGTTGTGCTGCCGCATGACGCCGGCCGGCTGAATCACGGGAGATATATTGGATGGGAGGGGACGGATGCGAAGGTTAGAAGCAGAGGTGCTAGCTGTAGAAGTCAAAGTGGTAACGAAAACGAGAATGTGAGGCACACCCGCTTAGGCCAATAGCCATTGGCCTTGACCAGTGAGAGAAAGATGGGCAATCTGAGAGCCGTGGCGTAAAGAAATAGGAGAACGTAACGGATGGAAGAGGCCTGTGGCAAAGAGCTCAATGATAGAGGTAGTTGCTGGGAGGTTCAGAGCGGCCTTGTATAGGCCTAATGGAGCTCTTTCGAGTGTGTTAATTTGCGTTTGGGTGAATTGAACGTATGGTACAATGTACAAGAACTGGTTAAGAGCTAGCGCACGTGCAACCCGGTACGCATGAGCCTCGTGGAGCGCCAACTGCCGAGTGACAACGCGTCGCAGGAGGTGAGTCTTCGAGTGAAAAGTCCTCACAGTGAGATGTAGGGCCTGCGTGTTCTTTGTCGCGTGCAAAGGGAAGCCAAGAGCTTTGCATTGCTGAACAGTCGGGATGAGAGAGCTAGAAAGATCTAGGGAGATGAGCATGTTGTGGGAGTGCTGGTACGCCGAGCGGTTTAGCCAAAGTAGCTCAGATTCTCTGGTGCAGGAGACAGGCAAGCAATAGCGAGAAAGGGAGCGATGAGGCCCAGGCCACGTTGCAAAGTATCCTGCACGTGGCTGGGACATCCAGATGTGCTCCAGAGAGTGATGTCGTCTGCATAAAAATATTGTGGACCCCGCAGGGGCGCCTGCGCAAGTAGGCGTTTGGTGTGTAGCGACACCACGGACCCGAGCTAACGGGGGAGTTTCTACTCCCTCCCACGCCTAGCCGTGCGTGGCTTTGCCGTGTCCGGGGAAAAGGGGATCCTGGGGGTTGAGCCGACGCTGGGTGATTGGACCGTTAAGGCCCCCCGGCAGAGGCAACACACCCCTTTGGCCCCGGCTTCACGTAGACGGCACCCCTGGGCTGACCCACCCAGGGGAAATCGGCAGTCGCCTTTTCCTATCTCTCTCTTCCTATATCTTAGTCTTTTCTCGTCTTTAAATCTGTCCTGTCTTCTTCTCTCTTCCATTTACTTCCGATTTTTCATGGCGGCAAGGGTTAACCTTGTGTGGCTATCCTGCCTAGGATAAACCATATTCGGTTATAGCAACGGCGTACTGCTGGCGAAGGGCAGGCTTGTTCACATGTTCTGCCGCGTCCCCTTGTTGGGCTCCGTGGTGGGTGGTAGGCGCCGATGCCGAAGAAGCCAATTTTTCATGGGACCTCAAAACCCCCCTGTAACTGATCGTGCTCCGAAAAGAGTACGCACCGATGCATCATCTTTGTTTTTCCCTCAAAACGTTGAAACATTTCCAAAATACCATGTCCTTCACTGCGAGCAATCATCAACCAAAGCCAGAGCAATATCACCTTTTCTAGTGGCCAAGTGCCTTAAAGACACCATTGGAACCGGCTATAAGGCCTCAAAGATGGCAAGTGGGGACATTCTCCTCGAACTAAAAGACAAGGAACAGTACGACAAACTCTCACACCTCGTAGCCTTTGGCAATATCCCTGTATCAGTTACTGCACATCGTACCATGAACACAGTGAAGGGCGTAGTATCCGATGAAGACCTTAAGACACTAAGTGAAGAGGAACTCCTAGACGGATGGAAAGACCAAGGCATATTACATGTGCAGCGCATAAAAATCAGACGCAACAACACTGAAACCGCAACAAAGCACCTAATACTTACATTCAATTCAAACATCCTACCTAAAACAATCGAGACCGGCTACGTAAAACTTTCTGTGCGACCGTATGTTCCTAACCCGAGACGTTGTTTTAAATGCCAGCGATTTGGACACGGATCTCAGACCTGCCGAGGTCAGCTGACTTGTGGCAAATGCGGCATAACAGGTCACGAAACTGATAAGTGCCAAAATGATGAGGTACACTGTGCAAACTGCAAAGGCAGCCATGCCGCATATTCCAGAGCGTGCCCAGCCTGGAAGAGAGAAAAAGAAATTATCACCATAAAAGTTAACGAAAATATAACGTTCCGTGAAGCACGACAGAGAGTTTCACCTTCATTCGCACTAAGAGCCTCCTTCGCTGAAGTGGTGCAACGAGGGGCGGCACCACAACGGCCCTTGGTGGCTACCTGGACCATGCCTAGCGTGGCCAGGTCAGAGCCACCTGCCCCTCTGGCGGGAACAGCCAGCGCTGCCCTGCCCGCAGCAAACCAGTCCACACCGGTGGCCTCTGCAAGCCCTGGCAGCAGCCAGGGCAACAAGGAGGCCAAGGAGGTCCCAACAACCTCTTGCCCGGTGGGGTCAAAGACTTCGTCGACTGAGGCGAAGTCTACGCTACACACAGATCGCTCTTTGGAGCGGGTGTCCAGTGCCTCGCAGGAGGCAATGGACACCACCACCAGCCAAACAGCCATGCAGGCCTCTGGGTCTGCAGTTTTCGGGCCACCTGCCAAGGCAGAGGGCCCGAAGTCTCTCACAACCGCACGCGGGCACCGCGAGCGGGCGTCCAGCGTCTCTTCCGAGATGATGGACACAACACAAAGTGTATCGGCGCCTCAGACGCCGAAAGATTGGCGTGGCTCTAAGGAGCCTGCCAAAAAAGAAAAACCACGCATTAGGGGGCCTGAAAAGGCCTCCTAAGCTAAGGTTGTCTACTTCGACGCACAGCACAAAAACTCACTCAAAATGGCTACACAAATAATGCACTGGAATGCTAGGGGTCTTCTCCACAATCTTGATGACATTACAGAACTTTTACATAAACACAATCCCAAGGTGCTGTGCATCCAAGAGACACATCTGAAGCCATCTCAAACAAACTTTCTTAGACAATATGCCGTGTTCCGCAAGGATCGGGATGAGGCAACTGCTTCATCCGGCGGTGTAGCTATAATAGTACAAAAATCCGTGCCTTGCCGACCTCTTATTCTTCAGACGGCACTCGAAGCAGTGTCAGTCCGCGTCATTCTATTTGACAAACTAGTCACTGTGTGTTCACTATACATACCACCAAGCTACAAACTTAACCGCACAGATTTTCATCACCTCATTGACCAGCTGCCGGCACCCTACATTGTTGTTGGTGATCTCAATGCTCACAACACTCTGTGGGGGGATGCCCGGTGCGATGCGAGAGGCCGACTGATAGAGCAATTCCTCCTGTGCTCCGGAGCATGCCTCTTCAATAAAAAACAGCCTACCTATTACAACATTCATCACAACTCATACTCATCGATAGACTTGGCGCTTGGTTCTCCCTCTCTCTTTACCGAGTTAGAATGGAACGTGGTCATGAATTCGTACGGCAGTGACCACTTTCCTGCTATGTTAAACTTGACATTATCGCATGAGGTTCCTCCTCATATTCCCAAATGGAAAATAGCATCCGCTGACTGGGAGAAATTTCAAGAATTGACACTTTTACCTCGTGACTTTATCACAAATTGTGACATTGATTGCGCAGTAGCATTCTTCAGTGCGTTTATTCTGGATGCTGCTGAAAAGTGTATCCCGCAAACAAATGGGCACTCGTGTAAACGACGTGTTCCCTGGTGGAACGATGACTGTAGAGAAGCGCGTAGGAAACAAAATAAAGCCTGGGGCATCCTGCGCCGATATCCAAACGCAGAAAACCTCGTCGAATTTAAAAAAGTGAAATCACTGGGTAGGCGAACACGACGTCAGGCAAGAAGGGAGAGTTGGGTCAAGTTTCTCTCCGGCATTAACTCCTACACCAATGAAAAGAAAGTCTGGAGCAGCCTCAGAAGTCTTAAGGGGCAGCAAGCATATCCTCTGCCTTTAGTGAGTCAAGGGAACACACTGGAGGACCAGGCCAACAGCCTTGGCAAGCACTTTGAGCGCATTTCCAGTTCTGCGCACTACTCAAAATCTTTCTTAAAACATAAAGAAATGACAGAACGGAAAACACTAGAGTTGAAGTCCAAAACAAACGAACAGTATAATACTCCATTTAAAATTGCCGAACTTAGGACGGCCCTCAATGCGTGCCACAGCACAGCGCCGGGACCAGACAGAATTATGTATGACATGCTCAAACACCTTCACGATGACACCGAAATCAGTTTACTTGCTCTGTATAACACTATCTGGGCTGCTGGGTACCTGCCGTCTACGTGGAGGGAGGCCATTGTTGTTCCTATTCTAAAGGAAGGCAAGGACCCCTCTTCAGTTACAAGTTACCGTCCAATAGCCCTTACGAGCTGCCTGTGCAAGGTGTTCGAGAAAATGATAAACAAAAGACTTATGCATTTTCTAGAAACCAACAAACTTCTTGACCCCTTTCAATGTGGTTTTAGAGAGGACCGATCTACTACAGACCATCTCATACGCATTGAAGCATACATACGCGATGCGTTCATCCACAAACAGTACTGTCTCTGTGTGTTTCTTGACATGGAAAAAGCATATGACACCACATGGCGCTACGGCATCCTTAGAGATCTGTCAGACATTGGTATTCATGGCAATATGTTGAATATCATAAAGAGCTACTTATCCGAGCGAACATTCCGTGTTCGTATTGGGAATGTCTTGTCCAGGCCGTTTATTCAAGAAACGGGAGTACCCCAGGGTGGTGTCCTGAGCTGCACCCTCTTTATTATAAAAATGAATTCATTACGACTCTGCATTCCACATAACACATTCTATTCAATGTATGTGGATGATATCCAGGTAGGCTTTAGGTCATGTAATCTTGCAGTGTGTGAGCGGCATGTCCAGCTTTGTCTGAACAAAGTATCCAAGTGGGCTGACCAAAACGGGTTCAGGTTAAGTCCAGAGAAGAGCACCTGTGTGCTCTTTTCTAGAAAGAGAGGCCTCCACCCAAATCCCGAAATTGACTTGCTTGGCCAGCGGTTACCTGTAGAGGCCGAGCATAAATTTCTAGGCCTAATTTTGGATTCTAAACTCACATTTACATCACACATCAAGTATATTAAAAACAAATGTATAAAAACAATGAACATTCTGAAAGTACTCTCACGAACATCATGGGGGAGTGACCGAAATTGTTTGATCAATCTCTACAAAAGCCTCGTTCGAACGCGCCTGGATTATGGGGCAATAATATATCAGTCTGCCACCCCAAGTGCTCTGAAAATGCTTGACCCAGTCCACCATTTGGGCATCCGTCTGTCTACGGGAGCTTTTCGCACTAGTCCCGTGGAGAGTTTGTATGTCGAATCCAATGAGTGGTCATTGCACCTGCAAAGAACATACATGTCTTTTATATACTATTTAAAAACGAACGCAGACAAAGAACACCCTTCACACACGACTATCAATGACTTGTCAAGTTGTACGCTCTTCGAGAACCGTCCTTCGTTTCAACAGCCTTACTCACTTCGTGTGAGGAGCCTCGCTGAACAAACGGGTGTGCCACTTATTGAACACAGTCTGATGGCTCCCGTTCCATGTCTGCCGCCGTGGCAGTGGCAGCCCATAGACTGTGATACATCATTTGTTGAAGTTACGAAGCATGCGCCTATAGCACATATACACACTCACTTTCTCGAATTGCAGCACAAATACAACTGTCCTGAATTCTTTACGGATGCTTCCAAGTCTGATAGTGGCGTGTCCTATGCTGCCGTTGGTCCATCCTTTTCAGATTCTGGCATTCTCCACCCTAATTCAAGCATATTCACAGCGGAGGCCTATGCTATACTTGTGGCCGCTAAACATATAAAGGAACTAAAGCTACAACGTGCGATAATATTCACCGACTCTCTGAGTGTCATAAAAGCTTTGAAGACCCTCAAAAAACATAAAAATCCTGTTTTTTTGATGCTTTACTCTCTTCTGTGCACCATATACTCGCTCAAAAAACAAGTTGTATTGTGCTGGGTGCCAGGGCACCGCGAAATCCGGGGAAATGTGTTAGCGGACCAACTGGCTGCCTCAGCTAAGGACAACGCTAACACTAATGCATCTATGGCTGTCTCTGCGTTAGAACTCAAACAATTCGTAAAACAGAAGCTCAGGGCGCACTGGCAGCTTTCATGGGATAAGCAAACGCGAAATAAATTACATGTTATCAAACCGAGCCTTGGAACTTGGCCGTCAATATCAAGGTCACGCCACACTCAAGTAATACTCACAAGACTACAAATAGGACACACCCATAGCACTCATTCACACCTTTTGTCTGGTGGTGATCCTCCCGTGTGTGACAGATGTGGTGACCCACTCAGCGTTCTTCATATTTTAATTGAATGCAAGGAATTGGATGCTCTTAGACAAAAACACTTTCTACTTCTTCACCGACATCAAATGCCACTGCATCCGTCAATGTTTATAGGTAAAGAGCCTGTTTTTAAGCACAAATCATTGCTCGCATTTTTAAAAGATATAAATAATTTTCATGTCATATTTCCAGGAAATCCGTAGCACGACCTCCAAGTGGAGGTTGCTGCTGCGGTAACTACATTAAAAAAGCACCTGCCTGGCGTCCCTTGGACACAAGGGTCGTTGACAAGGCAGTTGTGCTATTATCCTTTTATGATTTTATTACTATGACCGTCTATCATTCATCCTCACTTCAAGTGCCACGTCATGCTCATGATTTTAGTATCTATTAGGCCACTATACAGCCACGTAACATTATCATTGCTCACATCCCTAAATACCATTGTTATACACTGACAATTATTACACTTTTATAATTTTTATGGCGCTCTTTGGCCAAACATGGCCCTTGCGCCAATAAAACCAATATAATAATAATAATAATAAAAATATTGTGGAAGTGAGGTATTTGGGACAGTTTGGAGACAAGGGGAGCCATGGCCATAATAAATCGAGTAGGAGATATATGGCACCTTGATGAGTGCCGTGGGTGAAGGAGTGTGGGTGAGACAAATGAGAATTGACTCTAAAGCGAGCATCTCGATTTGAAGGAAAGGAGCGGATGTAAAAGTACATGCGGGAGCCACGTGACAGAGAAGAGAACTGAGCGAGTATGTGGTCATGACAGACGCCATCGAATGCCTTCCGCACCTCGATGGTTACAAGAGCATGGATCTGACTACGATAACGTGAAAGCAAAGCGTGCTGTAGAACAAGGAACATGTCCTGCGCACATACGTGGCATCGGAAGGCAATAAAAGATAGAGGGAAAAACTATTTCGCCTCAATAAAACCATACAGTCGAGTCAAGGCCATTCGCTCAAGACTCTTGCCAACGCAAGACGTCAATAAGATAGGGCGAAGGTTGGAGAAAAATGGAGGCTTGCCCGGCTTCAAAATCATGCAAATTAGAGAGGATGCCCAAGAGCTTGCAAGACAGCCACTGTTCCATGCTTCAATGAATGTTTGTAAGAGAAATTTATAATACTCACGGCATAGAAGTCATGTACGGCCTAATTTACGTCCACCTCGTAAAGCTGTGCTGAATTTAAAGTGACATATCCACCTTTCTCATTCGTGCTTTGCATATCATCAATTCTCTCAGTACGCGGGATCTGCCAATTTTTCGCTTTCTTTCGTCTGTGCGTGAGTGCGTCTGTCCATCCTTCCGTCCACCCTTCCGTCGGTCAGTCCATCTATCTGTCCGTGTGTCGGTTCATGCTTCCGCTCCTACCACACTAGAGCAGGCAACGCACGAATGGACGCTTCGCCCAACGCATCCTTCACTCTTCTTGGATATGCTGGCTACGCTGGATGAAAGGATGACCAACGAAGTGATGCCATGAGGAGCTTCATCCTTAAAATGTGAAGACAGCACACGCAGATTCCACGGTTAAGTCGATATAGAGTGTTAATTTCCGAGCATCGTACAATCGGAGCCCTACATTTCCAACCCATTCCTATATGCGGGCTCGCTCAGGCAGGTTCTGGCTTTATACTCGTTAACTCCGCTTTTATCTAAGCAGCTGCACGTGCGCGAATGAAAACCAAACCTGTTTTAAGCCAGCTACTTATAACCATACATATGCAAATTAGGTTTTATAGAGGTTTAGTTAGGTGATCACATGGTCTTATTGCCGCAGTATGTCGATTTCAATCTATCCCAGAACTCGACGCGGCTGTGTGAAATACTATGGGAAATGTTTGTACGTTGAGGGCGCTGGCTGCTCCATCATCTTCTCTTCTTTCGTACTGTTAAATCTAATGAAGAAAGCATACATTAAAAAGTCGCTGTATTTGACTATACATCCTAAATACTACACGAGCCTGAACGCACTTGCATGTATCTCGACGGATGAATTGTGAACAAATTGATGTACAATAGCGCATAATATTGAGTCAATGTATATGTATTACCGAGTTCATGTAGACGGCATTTAGCAGATGAGGGGCGCTTGAGTTTTCACGAGCCGATGCATGCAGACTAATTGTGCTATTGTGGGCAATGTCAGCATGAACACCGAAGTTTCAATTTGTAGTTGTTGCTGCACCAGAATGCAGAACTAGGGTTGAACTGTTGAAGGCAAATATGGACGCGGTAATTTCGTAATCGCATATTTATGCACAAAACAAAAAAATGAAGATATCCGCGACCGCGAAAGTACTATTTCTAAGCAAACACCGAAAACAACACCAACGTTTTGAGAATAGTTCAAACGGAATGAAACTATTTGGGGTAAGCAGTTCGATCAACGTTAGATTGTGTTAAGGTGCAACAAGTGTGTGCACAAACAGAAAGTTAGAACCATGCACATACCTTGTAATAGTCTGATTTTTTTATTCTGTTACTAGTAATATACACGCAATTTCAAACATCTTCCCCCAAGTTCCCGACGTGACAAAGAAAAAATGATAGAAAACAGCAACAAAGCTTGCAATATTCACGCTGCGTACACGACAGGCATTTGTCGGCTGCCACTTGTCACTACTTATTCTCACTGTCAATAAAAGCTTTATTTTAGGATCGCTTCGCAAAGAAAACACCTTTTATTATTTTATGGAATAGTTCGTGCACTGTATGGCCCGCAGCATACAGCATACGTAAGGCTTGCGACGAATCAGACAGGCGACAAAGTGGCAGGCACCGCGTACACGTGTGCGGCGTTGGCCAGAACATGGTGGACGTCCGCGGTGAGGCGACGTCCACCCTTTCAAAGAATGTGTGCACTCTGAACGGGGACGCGTGCATCATGGCCCTCTATTTCATTCACATTGACAGCGCCATCTTCATGTTCTGTAGAAAGACAAAATTAATAACACCACAACGCATGTAATCTGATCTACGTGTGAGGGAAAGCACCCGATCACAGCTCAGAAACTACGCTAAATCTTAAACTAAGCATGTCTGTGCAGTCTCCATCACACGAATAGTTCATGGAGTGGTATGGCAAGAGGGTAAGGGGTATCGATGTAGCCACGACAGGAAATTTTTACTTCCACCACCAGGGAATCGTAATCCTCGTTTGCGCGCACCGTCCCTGTACAGAGCATCAGCTTACGGCTTGTACTGCTGTGCGTGCTAAGATATCATCGCAATATTTGCATTGAAGCCATAGACAGCCCAAATTGTCGCTTTGTAGAATGCGATCACCATATTTCATGAAGCAGCCGTTATTTTTCAGTTACGTTATGTGGCACGATAAACGAATGAGCTGCCAGTATACTTCCCTTAACATTACAATCTGTCGCCATCATAATTATTGCGTCGCTCTTGCCTCCTAACTGTGGCTTTTATTGCGAAAGCTAATATACAGTAACCATCGGCTGGATTTTGCCGCCGGCGTCGGCGTCGATGTCAACGTGCGCATCGCCGTCACTCACAGTATATGTATACGTATCTATCATCATCAACATCAGCCTGACTACGTCCACTGCAGGACAAAGGCCTCTCTCATGTTCCGCCAGTTTACTCGGTCCTGTGCTTTCTGCTGCTAATTTATACTCGCAAATTTCTTAATCTCATCTGTCCACGTAATCTTCCATCTCCGCCTAACCCACTGGCCTTCTCTGGTAATCCAGTTAGTTAGCGTTAATGACCAGCTGTTACCCTGTCTACGCACTACATGCCCGGCAATGTCCATTTCCTCTTCTTGATTTCAAAATGGATATCCTTAACCCCCGTTTGTTCTCTAATCCACTCTGCTCTCTTCTTGTCTTTTATCGTTACACCTACCACTATTCTTTCTATTGCTCGCCGCGTCGCCCTCAATTTATGCTGAACCCTCTTTGTAAGCCTCCATATTTCTGCTTCGTAGCAAAGTACCGGCAAGATTTAGCTGTTATATATCTTCCTTTTGAGGGATAGTGGCAATCTACCTGTCATATTTTGAGAGTGCTTGTCAAATGTGCTCCACCCCAGTTTTATTCTTCTAGTTACTTCAATCTCGTGTTTTGGCTCCACGGTTATTACCTGCCCTAAGTAGACATAGTCTTTTACAACTTGAAGTAGACTATTACCTATCTCGAAGTACTGCTCTCTTCTGAGGTTGTTGTACATTACTTTCGTTTTCTGCTGATTAATTTTAAGGCTCACCTTTCTGCTTTCCTTCTTCAACTCCGTAATCATGAGTTGCAATTCGTCCCCTGAGTTACTCAGCAACGCAATCTCCTCGGCGATGTAATGTCATATGCGTATTCATATGTGTTTTGAAATGCAACAATGAAAAGAACACAGAACGAGTCCATGGCGTGGGGGAATCAAACTAGGGTCTCCTGAATCGTGAATGTGATATGTTAATCACTGAGCCACCGAGAAGCACGTCCTTCACCGTTGAAACGGCACGCTATCGATCGATATCTAGCACTTACCGCTGCTGACGGGTATCTCGGGGGGGGGGGGACTATCGTGTTTTCAGCATATCGTGTTTCAGCAAGATGGCGCAATGAGCGCGTGGCAACATAGTCGCGATGCGGCGACCATGCTTTCATCTCCCACGTGGACTTGGCCCTGTAACGAGCAGGGTGTCGTCGCTCACTCATGCGCCCATACCTTGTGGTACGGAGGATAGTACGTCTTGGCGGGCGTTCGGCTTTTACAAATATGATTCTGTTTTAGTAACCAGGTGCACAAGGGTTACTGCGACTATTGCATAGTCTACGTTTGCGAAAAGAGCGCACTTTTCAGACACAGCGAAGTAACAACTGAGACGCTTATTGGCGTCCTTCTGTACCTGAGAGTACATTTCGTACGTTAGTTGTGCGTGAGAAAGGCGAGGAACGTTACGATCTGCTGGCCACTCTGGGCGTGACTTTCCAATTTGTTGCTATCGCATTCATTGCTTCGCCTTTTTGGCAAATCTGTGAGTTTTTTCTAGACCTGTCACAAGAAGGTAGCCAAACAAAATTGGCTGAACTGCTATTATATAATTCCTGCAGGAACAGGCCTGTTGTTGTGCACAGTGGGCGACGAAATTTCCACGTACATTCAGATTCCTAACGAAAAGTTGTGCCGCTACGTTTTCTACGCGTCACTGGGAGCAGACTCTACGTCTAGCATCACTGGTGACTTGGGACCTGCACAACGTTTCCTGGATCTAGCAAAAGGACAGTCAAGCACGAAATTTGGCATCTGCTTTTTTCCGAGGTGAGCACTGCAAAAAGCTCTGCGTAAGTACGTGACCTGATAATATGGAATGTGATTGGAAATGCTAGTAAGAAACACAGTATAATTATAACTCGCTAATACTGCATAATGTTGTGGATGTTTCCCAACTGTAAGTATTTCCTTAATAACGACGAACTACAGTTCGTACGGAGATGTTTCCACGAGCAACAATTTCTTGTGAAGACAACTGACTTCCTCGTGGGAATCACTCAAATGAGGGAACAATAAAACCCATCTCAACCACGGCGGCCACAATTTTGATAGAAAAAAGAATGCTAAATCTTTGTTTACTTAGATTCGGCTCACGTTCTGAGCCCCAGATGGTCAAATTCTGGCGCTCCCAACACGTGTTCTTTCAAAATAATACGTGATTTTAGGCGCTTACCACCCACAAATATCAAGTTTGAAAAATCAGCAGTAATTAGAGGTTTATCACGGTAACATGAAGACTAATTGCGCTACAAGATGACATTGTCGCCATAAAACAAGCAGATTTATGTCACATCAAGCAGCGCGAAAGCGACTCCATCGTTCTTTGGAAGGAAGCTAGCATATCAGATATGTCAAAGCGAAGGACAAATTATTCCTAAAGGCATCCACGTGTAGCATCTGAACTGAATAAAAGGAATTAGTCCCGAATGGTTCGTTTACGACTTAAGCACAACCAAAGTAATCTAACAAATGAATGAGCCAGGAAAAGCATAGAGATGTCAGTTGTCTCTAACTGTATTGTAGTAATACGTTACATTAAAATCATTTGAGCTTCGTGAAGCACCACTCTATCTTCAAAAAAATATGCCATTGAAATAAATATGCTTTATACCAAACAAATGGGAAATGGCAATCAATGATGATTTTCAGCCTTATTGATGGGTCATAGTGACAATGTAAAATCCTATATTCGGCGATGACAATAAAAAATAACACAACCCAAGCGGAAGTGTCTTGCACAGAAATGAGGCTGTTTTTTTTTGAACTAAGAAAGGTTTGCAGTGAAAATTAAGAGAAAGAAAGCTTGAGTCATTTACGGCGACATTTGCTTAGCACAGATTAATCGCACTCCTACATAATAAATGACAAGGTGGACGTCAGAAATGTTACTGCAGTTCATTGTAAAAACAATATAGTTGGATAAACGTCCTCGCTATTTTGATGACCACTTTGCCTAAAGCTGTAGTTTAAGGGTCCTTTGCAATTAACAAGAGTTACAATTGCGCTCGGAAAAGGTCGATGAGAAGGTTTTAATGTGACAGGAAATACTAGACAAGTTTGGTGTCCTCGCAGCAGGATTTCAGTGTGTTAAGGTCGACAACGTAGAGATCGTTTTGATTGTTTTATTGAAGAGACGAATAGTGAGGATGGCTGCGGGAGGAACAAGTTCTCCACTCTGTTAGCAGTGACGACCCAATAAGGAACGCAACCATTTCCCGAAGCCTGTGGTTGAAAATTTAGCGTGATAATGGAAAGATAACTTCTGTGTTGACAAGTACGAAGGTACGGACGTGTCCTTCAACAACAAAAAGTTTCGGCAGAAAACTCAGCGGTGCTACTGCTGCCTTGTGAAATGTAGTTAATTGCTTCAATTTTTACCAAAGGCAAATTTACAACTATTGGCACACAAAATCTGCGACGCGATGACAGTGGGCGGTAAAGTGCAGATAATCATCAGCCACGTGAGAAAATTTTCGAGCAGCGATGCGACTTGTAAGGAGAAAGGAGCCGCTCTCTGTTGGTCTGCCGACACAAGTGTGCATATGCTAGCAGGCGACGACGGCACTGTCGGGCGATGTGATCGACACCACGACCCACATAGGGGACCGGGTTACATACCGTACATATGCGAAGCAGATTAGTATATCAAGTTTCTTTGCAAAAATTCTTAGGATTAGTGTAAGGCTCCGAAAGTTTCAACCGTGTGGTGCTCTAACGTAGACTTACATTGCACAGTAGACGGGCCCCTAGCACAAAGCCTTGATCGAAATGCGAACGTCGCAGCCGTGAATGAAATCGCGACATAAGGCTCAGAAAGGGGGCAGCGTAACGACGTTAACATAAAGGCGGAATACGTGAAAGATTCGCGGTAATGCAAGTAGTTCAAGTAACAAGTGAATAATTCGCTCTCAGACGTGTGATACAGGTTGAAAGTGCAAAAGATGAAGACATGACACTTTACACGCACGAGCGCTCATTTACATTCCAATTTACTTGGAAACAAGTAACATACAGCTCAATATCGTGACACAACACGTGCCCGCCGTCTCAGATAAATTGAAAGCATGACAAAAGAAACGTAGCTGTTTTCTGAAAATTACAATTATAGGTTTTGAAACACGAACGTCTTCTAATCCATCAATGAACTCCATCGCGTTGATCTCTAGGGTTAACAGATTTCTGCGTCGTCTCCCAACTAAACACCTCTTGTACATCGAATCACACGTGATTATAACAGTGCAAGGTTAGTTATGTGCTTCTAAAATATTCCTCTTCTTTCGGACATCAAAAAACGATTCTTCTGCGGAGACCATTATTGAGGCATGGTACACTTTGCCCAACATAATTGCTACAGACATGGGCAGATTCTAAACTGCACCTTTTGATAAGTCGTGGAAAGTGACTTTATACTTCTATCGCACTAATTTACAATACTGCTAGTCTCATGTCTATATCATAGCAGGTGGCCGTATCGTTTACATAAATTCAGGTTTCATTACAGTTACAATACAATAATACCGCTCTTTTTCTTTCTAATGATAAAACAAACAAATGCCACAAACTGAAAAACATTGAAACTAATTTACAAAACAGTGTACTAATAATCAAATACGCAAAGTAATTGTGCAACAAACTAAAATATGCACCTAAAAACCCATAAAAATTGAGAATTAGCTTCAATTTAGAAACGTGGAAGTTGAACAATCGTCATTACAATGAGGTGGCTTCAGGTAATGCAAGTTGAAAAACATGATCACACAAAAGCTGTTTACTAATTATTTTAACATCTTTCAATACCTATTAAAAATGAATATATTACAATAAGAATAATATTATTCTAAGCAAAGAATGCACGTGCAGCGCGGATGACATCCGCAATCACATTTTCTATCTTTCTTCGATAGGGACAGCGAGCGTACACTAATTCATGTGCTCAAACCATGTTTCCAAATTGGACACGCTTCAATCTCTTCACGTTGCTATTGCATCGGTACTTTGCTAATAATTTTCATTTCTTTTAGTTCAAGAGAACAGCCGTACACTTGGTACTGAGTATTTGCTCTTCCTCCTGACCTGATACGCGTCGTGTTGTTTCAATCAGACATTATTGCATCGTCTCGTTCGTCTTATATACACGCACGCACACTACCATCGTAGGTGATAAATAACCTTCGCAATGATTTGAAAGCCAAGTATTTTATTGGTGAGGCAACCGCATAATACGAACGTTAAGGTGTTGAAGCGTTTGAAATCTGGAAACGTGGTTCGAACAAACGCATTTGTATACCTTCGCCATCACAATCAAAGAAAGCGATATCTTGTTTAGAGCAATGTTGTTTCTGATGTCATTCTGTCCTTTTGCGAATCACTGGTGCATTATGCAGGACGCATGAACGCTTTACTCTCTTCGAAACATTATTTGTTATCTTTAAATTATAATTATTGCTAGTTCCAGCCTGTTTCCATTGTCTTCTTTTTTTGTATGCATTCGTAATTTTGTTTTTTTTTTCAAGAATGGGCCAACAGGCTCAGCATCAGATGCTCCTGAGAAAATTAACTTTAACGCCTACGTGAGTGTTCGACCATGCGATTGAGACAATGTGGGAAACCGTAAATGTATGCAATAACTGCCACTGTAATATTGAAAGTCAGCGAAGTGGTAGTTTTGGATGCCATGTGGTCGTTAAGGCCTTCAGTATTAACCGGTATGCTGGGAATATCTGGCGTCATTGAGACAAAGTACCTGCTCATTCAAGCTGCCCTGTCAGGATGCGCAACTCCACCACGTTCTGACCACCTACCGAGATATTTTCGACATCGATGTCCACCCTTCAGGTCAAACATTCGTAGTGCGTTATCAAATACATACCGGCGATGCTAGTCCTGTTGAACAGCGACCATATCGTGTGTGCCAGTCCAAACGCCAGGTCATACAACGAGAAGCCGAAAAGATGCTCTCCAAAGAAATCATAGAGGCCTCTTCAAGTTCATGGGCATCACCTGTTCTTTTAGTCAAAAATAAGGATAGCAGTTGAAGATTTTGCGTTGACTACCGTGCCTTGAACAAGATAACCCACAAATATGTATATCCACTGCCACGAATCGACGACGCCCTTGACTGTCTTCATGGCGCGCGATACTTTTCATCTATAGACCTGCGTTCGGGTTATTGGCAAATTTCTGTCGACGACTTAGACCGAGAAAAAACTGCCTTCGTCACACCGGATGGCCTTTATCGGTTCAAGGTTTTGCTTTTTGGGCTGTGCAACGCCCCGGCAACGTTCTAACGCATGATAGACTCTCTGCTCCATGGTTATAACAGGACCATCTGCCTTTGCTACCTCAACGATGTGATAGTTTTTTCCGCTACATTTGAAAGCCACCTAACTCGTTTTTCGACCATTCTAGCCGTTCTACGTAGAGTGGGGCTCCAGCTGAACTCAAAAAAGTGCAATTTCGGCCGACGAGAAATCACGGTCCTTGGTCATGGCGTAAGTGCTGCTGGAGTCTAACCGGACCCTGACAAGATTAGCTCTGTAAAGAACTTTCCTCTGCCTTCTTCGACCCAAATATGTTTGTTGCTTTGTGGGCTCAGTAAGCTCGAACTTCCGACGTTTCATACGCAATTTCGCTACAATTGCGCGACCACTAACTGAACTTTTCAAAAAGAACGCGCCATTCTTGTGGGGCCAAGACCACGCAGCTGCACTTGGAATGCTGATCGACCTGCTCACTTCAACACCAATACTGGCTCACTTCGACCCGTCTGCGGTGAGTGAAGTTCGCACAAACGCCAGTGCTCACGGCATCGGTGCCATCCTCACTCAACACCAGCGAGGCCTAACGCGTGTTATTGCGTATGCCAGCCGCCTTCTCTCCACATCTGAGCAAAACTATTTGATAACGAAGCGCGAGTGTCTTGCGCTGGTCTGGGCTGTAGCGAAATTTCACCCCTACTTGTACGGCCGGGAGTTTTCAGTCATTACGGACCACCACGCTCTGTGTTGTTTGTCATCACTCAACGATCCAACTGGCCGCCTAGGTCGCTGGGCTCTTTGTCTTCTGGAGTATAACTTCGACGCAATTTATAAGTCTGGCAGGCTGCACCAAGATGCCGATTGCCTCTCGTGCTATCCGGGGGACCCTGCTAGCCTCGCTGTTCATGAGAGCAATTCTTGTGTGCTCCCCATATTGTGCGACATTCTTGTGTGCTCCCAGAGTTGTGCGACATCGGTACAGAGCAGCGCCGGGACGCAATCCTGAACACGGTCATTGAGCGAATATCTTCAGGACATTCCAACCCTTCGCTCCGTCAATATGTCCTCCGCAACTAAATTCTGTATCACTGCTACATGAAGCCAGAAGGCCCGGAATTTCTGCTAGTTATTCGCGGACAGTTACGTGCGACCATTCTTCAACATCCGCATGATGCTGCGACACAAGACACCTGGGGTTTTCACGCACCTATCACCGCGTGCGGCAACGGTTCTTTCGGCCTAGCATGTGTAAATTAGTGTGCTGCTATATCGCTGCTTGCGAGCGCTGCCATGGCCACAAATGTCCGGCCCTCCGTACGGCTGGCCTGCTCCAACTTATCGACATTCCCCCGGAACCATTCTTCCGCGTGGGCCTCGACTTTCTCGGCCCTTTCCCGACGTCCGTGTCAGGCAACAAATATATGGCTGTCGCAACTGACTATGCGACCAGATACGCTATAACTCGTGCCTTGCCAAGTAGCTGCGCTACAGATGTCGCAAACTTTCTACTGAATGACGTCAATCTGTGACAAGGGGCTCCGCGCCAGCTTCTGACAGATCATGGCCGCTGCTTCCTCGCAAAAGTTACCGGCGAAATCCTCCGTAGCTGCTCTACCGAACATCATCTTACTACTGCACCATCCGCAGACCAACGGTCTCACGGAGCGCCTCAACCGAACTCTTATAGACATGTTGTCCATGTACGTCTCTTCTGACCCCGGTGACTTGGACGCAACGCTCCCCTACTTTACGTTTGCATACAATTCGTCAAGGCATGACACCACCGGCTATTCTCCGTTCTCTCTTCTGTACGGCGGCAACCCTGAATTGCCATTCGCCACACTCCTTCCTTCTGATACCACCGAACCAACGGTCCATGCTCAGGACGTTGCTTCTCGAGCCCGCGTCACTCGCCAAATCACGCATACTAGGCTCACAAAATCACGCATACTAGGCTTCTCAGGCTTCACAAAAAGTCCACTACGATGACTCGCACCGTGACGTTGACTACCCTGCTGACTCACTTGTCCTACTTTGGACGCCGCATCGACGTGAAGGCTTGTGCGAGAAGCTCCGCTCAAGATACACAGGGCCCTACAAAGTTCTCCGCAGTCACCGACGTCGACTACCCCATCACTCCCGTTCAACCACACTCGTCTTCTGCCACACCCCCTACTGATGTTGTTCATGTGTCACGACTAAAACGGTACTATACTGCCAGTCCTAATTGACTTAGTGGCGCCGTGACAGCGCTTCGTCCGCCAGGGGTGATGTTATGGGGCAGTGGGCGTGGCCCCACTGTCGTAGACGAATCGAAGAAGAAGAAGTGGACTCAGCGCGTGAAAGGCTGGCAGCCCTGGTGGTTCTCACCGACTTGTAAATAGTGGAAATACACTCCTGTCTTTCTTTCATGTGTTTGTAATCTACGTAACACTATATTGCTGCTCTAGAAAAATATTTTCATAAATACATATTTTGCTAACGGTTCTCTTCCCTTACCTGTATTACTGTGTGATTATTTGTTATGGCATCCACTTATAGGAGTGTGGTCAGAGTGAAGCGGCAATCTCACACGCCAGTCTTTCCCTTGGGTGCCTCAAGTCTCTCAGCCTACCCTGCCAGCGGTCAATTACCGTACAGCTTCTTTCATTTGACCACGAAGTGTGTGTACGCTGCGACGTAGTTCAAAAGCCGACAAGACTACTAATCAGTTTGCATCGAAGTGCTCCAGCTGCTCCGACAATCACAGTTGAACAATGCAACAAAGGCAACCATCACCTGCTTTTTCGCGTTTGTGTGTCGCATAACTACATAGTGTGTACAAAAATGTAAAAATACCCGAAGTGTGAGATATTTAAAAAATGAGTTTTTGATAGAAAGCTGGATTTGTAAGGTGTATGTATGGCACTATGCTCAATTTTTTTTATCATTGTGCTTTCAAATGCTCGGCGAGTAAGCACGAACGTCAGCAAAATAGCGATCTGGGGGCTAGGCGGCATTGTGCCAGGGGTGTAGCCAAGGTGCTTGAATCCCCTCTCGGAATTGATTATGCTTGCACTTAAAGAAACGGGCACATACAAGCTCACCCACGAACATGCGTAAATTTTGAATGAACCTTTCGTCCCTCCTCCACCAAGAATATTTCTGCCTATGCTACAACAATGCACTGATCGTGATAGTCTTTATCACGATCGGGCCTGATCGCTATTAAAAACGACCTTGTTGCAGCAGCTAGTACAGATTGTGCTTGATTCGAATCGGTTGTGATGATGATTAAAAGTAACCCTATGACATTGATACTGACTTGTGCGCGATTACTGCGGGAAAGGAAAATGGGTAGTTCTCAGGGCTGTGAACCTCCTTTCAAATTATTTTGGTCACCTGTTCGAGATTGTACTCGCTCTTTTCGGTGGAAAAGAGGAGAGTACAAAACTCACAGTTCGTTGTGATGGCGTAATTCGAGCACTGTTGGCTTCCACAATTCGTATCTGTAGCGCACGGCACAACGGTTACAAAATATAGGCGTTTCCGGGTCCCAGCACCTACAACTATTGAAATAAGCGTAACTTGACCAGCCTGGCGTGTGCCGTAGATTTGTAAACACTTTAGTAATTGAAGAATACTGATAATAGGTCAATGTTTTGATGAATTTCATCGGCGATATCATTTGCATCTGTGAAAGCCGCTTCTTTGTTATCCTATCTATCACAGCAAGAATGGTCTAAACAGAAAACAAAGCAGCACTAAATTATGCTGCTTCATGTATAGTCCAACTCGATGTGATTTTCAACATCGTGGCCATGGTTGAAAGCATACCAAACCTACACACTGACACCGGTAAACGTTAATTGAGCTTGGAAATGACGAGTAGTTGAACGAAGATTTATTCACTGATTCTTCTCAATCGACAGGTATAGTTTACCGTTAGCATGATAGCGGACGTTCAGGGAATGTGGTTATCGTGCAGAAAACGTTCCTTGCGGACAGCGTCTTGTAGTTTAGCGAGATAGCATTTACGCGGTTTACATGCCGCAGCTTAGAGTTTTCATATACGCTTGCTTTCCCCAGCTGGGATGGTGGCACCATCTATCGGATGGTTGATAAGGGAAAGAAAAGGGAAAAATAAAACTAAACGACAACGTTTGCTTCTGTCACCGTGCGAAGCATTGTTACAAGTTCACTCAAGAAATAAAAAAAGTTAATAAATATAAACCATGCACGAAACGCGAAAAGATTTATGCTGCTGATTTGTTTACAGCAACCTTTTAGTGAGGCCTAGAGACGTTCTAAATAGGAAGTTACCTCAAAAATAACCCTCGCATGTTGATTTTACTAGGTATCGAAGCCAAGAGAAGGCAAACGAAGCCATTTCAAATATTATTTTTCTGCATATGAAGAGATCTTTCAACAGTTATGTCAAAGTCACTTCAAGGCGGGAGTACGGAAGCACCACTTGGCTTGCGTTCACTACGTATGCCACGCAAACAAGGTAACGTAAATCTCAAAAAATAGTGTGCGTACGGTAAGCGGTACGGATAGCGTACGTATCTGCACAAGCTCACTTCGATCCCGCTATCACGGTAAGCCCCCTACTCCTCTAAGCCCGGTATACTACAACTGTCTAATAATATTAGCGGCGCCAAGCAGCGTTGACACCACTTTCACCACGAGCAGTTTGTCGCAACTCATGCAAGACGCGACTATATCTCGCAGTTCATACATATCTATTACTGCATACCGCTGAAATGCCAGAATCTATGCACATATATAGCATTTTATGTTATACTATTGCATTTTAATTTGTCAGTTATAAAAACCAGTTAATAGAGTTCGAGCTGTGGTTACGCAGCCGGATGGCCGTTAGCATAAACAGAGGATTCAACTGTAGGTCTCAAACGTCTCTCCTGTTCTTGTGCAGAAAAAACAGCGAGTTCTTAAATTTCTTCATGGATACCAAGTTCCGGATGGTGTTGGACTCACTGTGGCACAGCAAGATTACGCACTTTGGAGCTCTTAATATATATGGCAATCTTGTTAATCTTGGAATCCTGCGACAAGTTTTGCTGGCGCTAAAGGTGAGCGCCGCTCTTTGCGCAAACAGCCAGAGTGTGCTTTCAGTGTATACCGTTCTTCAGAGAACACACTCTCGAGGCAGCAGCACTGCATGCGCTTGGTAGTGTGGGTTTCCGCTTACTCCCCGTCGTCATCTTGACAGAGGGTTACGCTCGACTGAAGATTACACTTTATTAGTTCAGAATGTTTTTTTTTCTTTATTTTCGGCCATTTTTGCATGGCAGCAGAGCTTTTCACCACGCCTACGTCGTTTAGTGCTCATTGGCAGAGGCAGATTATGGCAAACGACGAGTGAAACAAGAATGCCCGGCAGAACCCACACATTGCAGCAATGTATTTCATGCAAAGCGGTGGCTGAGTGGCTGCCAATATCGGGACTTGTGATTGGGCCAAGAAATGCGAGCTGTATAGACGTCTTTGTGCAAACTGGGTTGTCTCCATGCTGTTGTGCCAATATTTTTTCCATACAGCCTTGCCTGACAAACTGATCAAACTGGTACTTGGTGGGTAGCTCATGTGTCACCGTAACGTTGGTACTCACGTTGGAGCAGAGTTACAGGCAACTAAATGAATGCTACAGTGCGAATATTTGATGTATCGTAATAATAAAGCGTTGTCCTATTCTAGTAACAGCTATCTATAGTTTGGTGCGTCATAGGTGGGCACGTGTCATGTACTTTTTACAAAAGTGTACGTGAGACTATGGAACAAATCACATTTTTCGCAAATGACGCTCATAGAGCGTCTTTAGACTATGATTCTGAAGCACAGGCGTCGCCATGGTACAATACTTTAGATAGGTTAGATCAGATAGAATACCCCCCCCCCCCCCCCGATAAGCGTAAATTGCGTCATAAGCACAATTTGTCCCCTGGTATTTGGTACATAACTGGGAAACCAAAAAGCAATAACAATAGCGGGGATGCTGCAATAGGACGCTTTTGTTGATGATAGAGAAGGAGACGCCGAGCTTCTAATCTGGTATGACATCAACGAGTACGCGATTGCTTTGTGAGCCGCATGCGGAAAACAGCGGTGCTTGATTTTTTCCACGTTGTGTTGCTGCTGCACTTTTTCTTATCAGCAGCTTTTGGTTCCAAATTTTTTCGGAAATTCAGCACGTGTGAGCAACATTTATTTTTAAGTATTTCTAAGTTCGATACACGCGAGCCGGCAAGCCTTGAAGAGGAATGTTTTTTGGGGAAATGAAAAAGAGCAGTCGGATGCGCATGTTGGAAAAAGAGCGACGAAGAAGACAATCTGCTTTGCCTCCAATTCACGCGTTGCAGCAGAAACCCACGGAGCCGAGTGGCGGTTTGCTGTGAATAAATTCTTTTGTCTACGCAACGGGAGGTTCGCTTTTCTTCAAGTGGTGCCGAAACCCATCGAAGCAGCGAACACCGTCGATGGCCCCGAATCAAATTCCCGCTTACTCATTCATCATTTCGACTCACGGCCACTCAACCCGTAGACACAACACGGAAGCTCTGAAGTGATAGAGCTCAATTAGCACACGTCAATAACGAGGCAGAAGCAACTCTCACTCAAAACAGCGTTACGGAAGAGTAGCTTTGTATTCTCAAGGAATGCCTCAACCAGCTTCACGCTAACTTGAGGACAACGGACTCCGACATCAACCCTCAGCTGTCAACTACAGAAGCGTGGGAAGAGTTTGACCGCGAAGTCGATTATAACGATTCAGCCACGACCACGTCAGTGAAACTAAAGTATCGGATACGGCAGTTTCAAAAGACCCAGAACCGTGCCCTACCGGCAATAACATCTGAACCTTTGCTACTGCTCGCACAATATTGCCATCTGCGCTTCACTCTTTGGAGATACTTCTCTTTTCTTCCTGCATAAGAACCAAATAATGCGGAAACTTATTGAAGCTGAACTTATTCACAAGAAATCGAAGTCTTGCGTTAGTGTTCCCTTTGTGGCAATACACCATACAGAGTTAAGCTATCTTGGTTTTGTATCACAGGCGTGCCATGCTTGAGGTCCCCGCTATGTCCGTGCTATGTCCGTGTTATAGGCGTGCTACTCGTTTGTCCTGTCTCAATAATTATCCTGACCTTTATATTACTTCGTTCTTGCTATAAAGCTTCAGTTGATAGTCTGCGCTTGTCTGTTTTCGTATCTACTTTCATATTTCCGTCTCTTTCTTTTTTAGAACGAAGCATTTCTTAGCGAACTTTGGTGACCTTGAGCGTATCTATCTATCTATCTATCTATCTATCTATCTATCTATCTATCTATCTATCTATCTATCTATCTATATATCTATCTATCTATCTATTTTTGTATCTATCTATCCATCTATCTATCTAGCTGGTTACAACTTTTAGCTCTCCTGCACGCTTCAATAATAGTATTGATATCACACTTGGTATGGCGTAACATGACTGCATGAAGAACTTATTTGACTAGTCATAACATGAAAATCGTGATATGTATATCATGAATAATATGATTTCCATTTCATGGTCCTGCAGCTCTTGCAGTGGATTCGTTCGCATGGCATGTTGGAAAACTGGTATGGTATGACATGATTGCATAGCGAACACAAGCGAAAGACCCTAACATGATAATCATGAGATGCATGTCATGTAACAACATGACTACAAGCCACGCTCATGATGCGCTGGCGGCCATTTCGCTAGCTTCATATATGCCTAATTTGGTATTACATAACGCCAATGGATGACGAAGGTATGTGACTGGTGCAAACATAATACTCATGAGATGCGTTTGTTTTGAGAACATGACTACAAGCCACAGTCAAGGCACCAATACATTTCGACATGACGCGGTGTGCGTGCTCGCCGGCGTTCATTTTGTTGCGTCACACCGCCGTCGCCATGCCAGGCACCGGTCCTGCCATATACTCGCAGGCGCGCGCCACGCTGCGTTGCTTTGGCGCATGCGCGTTTCAGCGCGTCCGGCGTTCCTCCATCAATTAAATTGAGAGACGCAGTGTTGTCTGGGTAACACATCGACATAGAGTAATGTTACTGTATGGCATCGGCATGAAATGCAGCAAGTCGCATTTCGCGCCGGTTGCCGTCAGGCCGCGCTTACAGGCGCTGGTCGCGCGTGGCGTCAGACTATAGAGTGCTCGCGTTTCGCTAATGTAGCGTCACTGTGCCAAGTGTGCTCACGCGTCAACGCTGCATTAGAGTATAATAGGCCCTTCATGATGCGCTTGGAGCCGTTTTTCTAGCTTTTTATATACCAAATTTGGTGTTACGTGACGTCATTGAATGAGAAAATATATCACTGGTGCAAACATGATAATTCTGACACGCGTGTCATGTAAGAACATGACAACATACCACGCTCATAGCGTCCTCGCTGCCGTTTCACTAGCTCATATACAAATACAAAATGTGGTATCACGTGGTATCACGGTATATCACAAAATTTTGTATCAAATAGATGACGAAAGTAAACGACCTATCCAAACATGATAATCATGACACGGAAGTCATGTACGGCATCATTTACCTTCACCTCGTAACTTGCTGATTTCAAATTGAAATATCAAAATTTCTTATTCATGCTTTGCATACCATCGATTCCCACGGTACGTGGGATCTGCCGATATTTTTTGCTCAGTTACCCTATGAATCGTTATGAACTCGCCCAACTTACCCTTCTTCTGTTGTAGATGTCAGCGCCAGAGCTTAAGTAATTGCCCAGCTTCGCTCATATTGGATGCAGCCATACCAACTACAGTCGGCAGCATCATCCACGGATGAGTAGCCTGCAACACGAAAACCTCCGATGGCCATTAGACAGGTTGAACATATGCAATGGAGGCAAGATGGGGCTATAGGTGGCAGCACCATCTCAGCGGATGTGTGGATAGGTGGTCAGAGGCGCGTATACAAATACATGCAGCTGCGTTTCGTTGCTTTTGGTCTGAGCCGATTTCCAGCGAGTACAATGTGTTGAGCGCAGTTTGCTGGCATTATCTAGGCCCTCTCTACTGAATTGATACACCATGTCTATTCAACGTTTCCACTACAAGCGAGCTGAGCGCTATCTGTCTTTCAAAGGAATGCTCTCCTTGGGCGACTGTCTCCGCTCTTTTGCACTCAATCACGCTTTTGCTATGTTGTTTGTGTGAGTTTAGCTTGCGTTCTCTCTACCACGGACTGCTGTAGCATGACTGAACAACTCATTTATTTTTTTCTCACCTGCATAAACAAAAAGCGAGATAAAGAAGTATCGTTGAAAGCCCGCATATCTGAGCGTTTAGCTCAGTATCGTCGTCCGCACCCACACGTGTATTCAAATTTTTTTTCACTGTGTTCACCATTAAATGTGGCACAGTCTATAAGCCTAGTTGGGAAAACTTTGTGGCTAAGAGCGCTTGGCGCTGCATTTTGTTTACCACATATACGCACATGTCATTGTACCAGCAGGGATGAAAGCTTCCTAAGAGTTAAGAAAAAAAGCTTTCAACGATGGATAGCGCTCTTTAGAGTGATGCAAAAAGGTCTCGTTATTCCATGGAACATTTTTTTTTCATATTAAAACTGACCGCAGCCTTCCGTCTGCCAATAATATTGCCCCGCGAACGCTTCAGACAACGTTAAGAAATGTGAGATGTTTAGTGAGGTAATACGACAATAAATATAAGTCATGCAGTTTGAATTATTTTGGGTGTCTGGTCTGGTACGCTGCCGCGTTGACAGAACTGAGGTTGCGCTTCTCGCTGCAGATATGCTTCAGAATTATGGCGGCTCTGGCCAGTTGCCTGGCCCGGTTATGCTCAGGATGGCCGTTTCACGGGATGGATACCACAGTGATGAGGTTGCGAATTTTGTAAGCCACCTGACTCATCGTTTCGCTCACTTCACCAGGGGAGTGGCCGAGCTCTCGTAGTTTAAGTCTACTTGCCTGGGAGGTTAAAAGGCGCGTAGCCTTGGCCCGTTTCTGCGTTTCGCCAATCTCCTGCAACGTATTTTGCACTCCGACCAGGTACCGTAATTGGGATATCGGGGGCCCGCTTGGTGACTTTTTCCAGCGTTGCCTTCATTTTGTAATGCTCGGCACACTGCTCATTGTGCAAGACCACGGCATATGAAAAGTGGCAGATCATGAATGCGCTCTTCAGGCGAATGAGGTTGTCTTCTTTCAGGTCATGGTGATGGTTGGCCCCACGCCGGGCCAGCCGAACCGCATTATTCGTCTTGGTTGTTAGGTTGAGTGCAGCTTTGGCGTCGGAACCGGGAAACGGGATGGTAATCCCTATAACCATATTATGGTCCACGCAGCGTATTGCGCAACCACTTCTGATGTGTAGCTTGATCTCGCTCTTTGCTATTGGTTTTCAGCCCTTGGGCATACACCCTCGTTTCGAAGGTTGGTATAAAAGGAACTCGGATTAGCTTGCGGAACACTTCTGAACAGTATGAAAGAAGTAATCATCGGTGGTGTCTATGGCTTCCTGCAGGACGTGCTTGGCCCGCCTGTCACTGCCGCCTGTACAACAAACGTAGATATTGCCGGTGTCAATCCCGTGGTCAATGAAAAAAATCTCTTGGACAACACAACCTATGTTGAACAGGATGGGCGAGATCACCCATCCATGCGGAGTGCCGCGTTATCATAGCTCGATCTCTTCGCCATGTCTCCCTGCCTGAAGATAGTTTTCCTGTAGGTTAAGCACGATTTGTTGAACCCATAGAATCTGGCTCCCAGACAGAGCTCTGCAGTCGACCACAGCACAAAAGAGTGGGCAATATGGTCGAAGGGTTTCTCCAGGTCCAAGCCGAGAATGGCCACAATGGCAACAGGCGGCGCTCACTGACACTTCTACGTTTAAAATGTTGATACATACTCCACATTGTCCACGGGAAGGTAGGCACAGTGGTAGCTTAGTTGGTAGAGCATCGAACGCGTTATTGAAGGTCACAGGTTCAGTCCCTGCGCACAGCAAGTTGTCTTTCCTTCCACCATTCATTCTTCATAATTACATTAAAAATATTTCCAATACCATTTCCTGTACTTTTCTTAACATCAATGTTTGGCAGTTCAAGAAAAGGAACCCTTAAATTTACCCTTAGCCACCTGTCTTGAGTGTTATGGTCGATGACTTGGTGCTTCAGATTTTTCATAGCGCCTTGGCTTGAGAACTTGGCTCGATAACCAATCATGCTGGGCGGCTAGAGTCCAAAGTCTTCCGACTACCTGGTCAGCCTGTTAAGCACGACGTGTTGAGCCACATTGCCCACACATGACCTTAGCCAAAGGGGGCATAGGTTGTCCAGATCGGGTGGCTTGCTAGGCTTATGGATGAGATCGTATGTGCGAGCTTCCATGGTCGGGGACTTTACTGTTTTTTCTCGCCCCGTTGATGATTTCGGTCAGCTCGCCGATCGATGGGTCATCAAGGTTGCGTAGGATCTTGTCCGTTATACTGTTGGGGCCTGTGGTGGAGGTTCCAATGAGCTCATTGAGTGCCCGGCGGTGAACCTCTATGTTGGATATCACGGAATTCAGTTCAGGGTTTGCCGGTCCCGAGTACTCAAGGTACATGGTTGCGGGGCTTGAATCGAACGAGAGGTACTTCTGCACTAGCCACCTAATAACCTTCTCTTCAGAAGATAGCTGTCATTTCTCGTTCATGGTTGGCGCTTGTAGGTGCCAATAGATGGTCCTCGTGTTAGTCTCGTCCAGCAGATGCTTCGTAAGATTCTATGTCTTCCCATTGCACATCTGACCGTCTACCCAGTTCCACAGCTCGTTCCACTGCTGCTTTTTGAGAATGCAGCAGTGGTCCTTGATGATATTGTTCAGTTCCTAGACTTTCTTGTTCAACCTGCGGTTAGGGCACTGGCATTTCCATCTGGTGAGAAGTGACTGCTTGGCCTAGAAATTTAATACCAGGGGGACTGTCCACCTTCGCAACCAGAAGGTAGATATTATTCTTCTTGGCGGTACTACCGACGTCTGCCCTGATCAGGCTTATCTACTGCTCCAGGATCGGCCTCATTCCAAGGAGAAGGTGGTCGTAGTGAATTTGACAAAACTTTTCCCACAATTAGAGACATTCCAGCCACAGAATCCTCAATATAGTCCTACTCATCATCGTTAGCAGAAGACATATTCAGTTGCCTTTGACACCTAGTGGTTTCCAGAGTCGTTCAGGCTATTTACTGAGCGCACTTTCTGTAAAATGTGCGTGAACTGCTTGAGTTAGTAAGTGCATTGTCCCTGCATGCTTGCTTAGACACTTGTGGCAGAGGCTACTTTCGAGCACTCATTCACAAACTGCTCACTCTCGCAGTGGTAACACGAACCTGGTTTACGCGTTCGGCTCACTGTATCCCGTGATGTGGCATTTATTGCAGCAACAATCGATAGCACAGGAATCTTGGCTACTGCTTCCATAGAGGTAACAGATTTTTTGTGGCGTCCATGGTGAAATAAAGTGACTAGCAGTTGTCACTGCATTGACTCGTCGTAAATATCGGCGACAATGTGGTCATAAAGTATTTTGTGTCGGAAGTTTTCTAAATTACAGCAGTCGTTTATTCCGACATGCAAAGAAATCGCCAGTAGTCTCCACAGCATTACGTATTGAATTGAACTTAGTGATATGCTATAATTGTACACTGCATTTGTTCCAGTGTTGTCATCGTGGGGCGTCAGACATCCGCTAAACACAGTAAAAAACCACCACATTCCGCTAGATTCTCAAAGATAATCTCTGCATTTCTAGCTAAGGCCACTTTTATTGAAAAAAAGACGCGGAGCTCTCATATGATAAACCTGCTATCACTTTTCAAAGCTTCCCGAAACTACGACAGATAACGCAACATAAAACCGTCGTTAAAAGAGAGTAACTAGAATGCCAGGGCCTTCATTGCTGAAGCTGTCAACCCCACCACGGTTGAGACTAAATGTTATAAATACTTCAACTACTAAAGCAAAATAAAGAATCCGCACGCCCCATAAAATATAAAGATGTCCTCTAACACAACTGGCACGAGTGATCGGCAGTCGTAATTGAGCATTATATTCGATGATACATAGAACACTTCTGCTCTCAGTGGCATTATCTTGTTTCGCTTACCTTTTGTAGTGAAGGCTTGTTGCTTCTGGATCGAACAACAAATGCCTATGCTTTCTCTTGTTTGCCTGTGTTTTGAGGTCAGAATATCTGCTGGCAAGTTGACAGCCACAGTGTTTGCACGTTGAAACTTGTTTTCGATCACAAAGCGCTTTACACTTTTGCCACCAAAGCAAGAGTTCTTCAGCCACTCCGCCCTGAACTTCTGCAAATACGCCACTTTCGCTTTAACTCCATTGGAATGACAGCCAGGTTACACGGAGAACAAACGTAAACGTTCTTCGACACAGCTTCTCTTCAAATGCAAAAGCAAAAAATGTGATCGCTGCTTCACCAATCGCCCCATGGCCCCCGATATCGGGCGCGCCAAGACCATGGTTCGGGTTCATCGCAGCTCATCTGCTTTGTATTGCCTACAAAGCGATCAAAGCCTTAAAGCTTCAATGCGTTTATTTTTAAGACGGGCGCCGTGAGTAACCGGGAGCCCGGAAACCCTGCTGAATTATTTCGTTATTTTTAGATTATACTGAAGTGACTTTTGCCAGACAATATTTAATCGAAACACACTGCGTGAAGTGTTCGCCAGATGTCTGCTGTGTATGCGAATGGCCCGTCAAAATACTCGCTAGCGACTGAACTAACTTTTCTCTTTCAAAATAAAATGAATTCTGTCCGACATAGCGGAACATCCGCTAAAGTGGCGTTGCTCTGATTATTGAATCTGAAACGAAGTTCTCCCTTTGATTACCTACGCTATGTAGGCGGCAGAAGCTATTTCTAGAATTTTGACAGTACTCTCTTATTAATGAATGCGAACGTTCACGTACAGTCGACATCATACTTCTATATCAACCTGACGAGTTCAACGTAACCCGACACGCTAAACAATGTCACCAGCTTGCCCGCTCCTGTGCTACCGAAAACCAGTGGCAGCCGCAATCTCGTCAACTTGGTCACCATCAAGCACCAAGCTTTTCCTCCAAATTCTTGGTGTGGATTCCGGTACACGCTACCAAACCCCTACACTCCGCGAAACTCATTCCCAAATATCTCAGACCGTACCTCGTTAATGAACAATTGTCCTTAATCAATGACATCATGGAGCCAATCACGCCTTCGACAAATCTACGCTACCACGGCCGTGAACTTGTCGACGTCTCTTCGCGGATGCCGAACTACGACCGGATAGTTGTCTCCTTACAATGGCTGCCACGATGGGGCCTTTTTTGGCGGAACGTCATCACTATCGAAAAGAGCTCGTCATTGCTGCGCTTGGCTGAACGCTGCTGACAACTGTTGTATTCGTCTGCATCTCCAGCCACTAAACATCTTAACGGTCAACACAGTTTTAGATGGCTGTCAAGAATATCTTGGGAATCCTTGCACAGAATAAGATTCAGAGACGGGAACAGGAGACCATTGTGGCACGGAAAACAAACTTTGTCAAACAAAGCGGACAGAGAAAACAAATACTGAAACCGAAAGTTAGGCAAACAAGCACACAAAACTCGGCTATTCGGAAAAATTAAACTGGCAGTAAAAATACCTAACCTAAGTTAGTTTATTTATTTCTTCGGTATTCTGGCTATAAAGATTCCTATGTGGCTGCGCACACTTTGTCGCTCGCCTATTGAACGTCTTCGGGTGCGTTTACTCTTGGCCTCAAAACGACCGAGAGCAGCAAAACTCACCAGATATTCATTCGCTTTGCTGCCTAAGCAGCCGGAAAACCACGCCATGCCGCTAGAACAAAAAAAATTCCGCCATATCCACGAAGTGAATGATAATGAGTGGGCGAAGCTCCGGAGGTAAACCTGGTAAACCATGAATCCTCTGTACATTTTGCCCACTCGATTTTATTACATCGCTCCCCCTAGCGTACGTCGCCGCACTAAATCGAACGATTGCCTTCAACCAATGACACGCGCCATATGTGACATCATTCCTATTTTATAAGATCTCGCGTCTTTCATCAACTACAAGTACCGCTTTCTAGTTTATAACATCTTGCATCTTTTCATCATCAGCTACAAGTACCACCATCTAGTAAACACTACAAGAACTAAACGAGAGGTGGCTACATACAGGAGACGGTACCGCCATCTAGTGAACACTGCAAGAACTAAACTAGAGGTGGTTACATACAGGGGACGGTACCGCCATCTAGTGAACAGTGCAAGAACTAAACTAGAGGTGGCTACATACAGGCTACAGGGGACGCACAGCCCACGCCCTTAGGAGCTTCGCCCCTAAAAATCGGCCCGAGACCGATTTTTCCGCTACGCGAAACGGAATCCCGTTACCGCTTCACAGCTGTGGCAGCGCTAGATATAACCACATGATCTAATCAGGTGGCTGCAGATACAAGGCGGCAAAAGTGTTGGCGGTGGCTCACATCGGCTCAAATCGCAAACTACCCGTGCAGCATGGCGAAGCTTGACGGCTTCAACAAGGAAGCGTTCATCGACAGCCTGGTTTGGATTACAATCTCCGAGAACTGTAGTATCAGACGGTGCAGCAGCAGCAAGTCGGCATGCGCTAACATGTCTCGCTTCTGTGTGCACCTGGTTGAATATGTCACTGCTGCTGCCTACACTCGTGTCGGTTTCCCTGGTGTATCTCTCGAAACAACGTCTTAAAAGGTTCGAGCTGCTTCGTTTCAGTACTTTGCGTGATCACCTAGAATTCGGTAAGAAATTTAGTTCTCAGAAAGCAGGCAAAATTGAATTATTTCTCAACATGGCGATGACAGTGGTGGCTATATGAGGCAGAACAAAAGTAAACATGTTTGACGCACGTAGCCGTGGTTTTCCGGCCGCTCTGGCACTTTCGTTGTTGCTTTTTTTCTCTAGTGGTAATATGTTCTCTTGGTTCCTCATGCCTCACCGGAAGTACGGCGACGTGTCGCGTCGTCAAAATCCTTCATGCTCTCTCACGGTTGTTGTCGGCCCGCGTCAGCCGGACAATTCACCGCTCTTCTTCACTTGTAACCCGGTCATCGTGGGCCTTGGTTGGTTGGGCAATCACCGTATCACCCTGGGTTCTGTCAAGTGAGTTGTCATTGTTCTGCTAAGAAGGCGGG
This sequence comes from Rhipicephalus microplus, assembly GCF_043290135.1. Lineage (NCBI taxonomy): Eukaryota > Metazoa > Arthropoda > Arachnida > Ixodida > Ixodidae > Rhipicephalus > Rhipicephalus microplus. Next base: position 60,557,177 of record NC_134701.1, read on the forward strand.
CAGCGACATGTTCCCAGGGAACTGCTGTTACGAGGTGCCACGCTTCCGAAAACCGAGATTTACGGCTGCTTCCCGGCACATTCACGTCATTGCTTGCAGACCTGGGTTACTCGAGCCTTCGCCACGTGCGTGACGCTGCCTCCTTCGACTTTCTGCCTTCAGGTCGCAACAGGAAGATGCCAGCTCACTTTTTCGGATTTGATACAACATCTCGGGTCACGTGCCACGAGCGTTACTCCGATCAATCCCATGTGCGAACGTGGCACTTATGCCTATCATGGGGGCTTCTTGGTCCACCGCGGTATGCCACCATTTAGCATGTGCCTCGTGCCATTTTCCTAATTACCTAGGCCCCATTTTTGTTTTTCTCAATAAACTGCTCATCTCTTTCTCAGGGATGCAGATTTCTGGTGTTGTACTGGTGTTATCACCTGTTACTCATGCGTGGGCTTGCTAATCACCTTCCATCACCGCACGCTTTTACTCGTCACACTATCACATAATTCCCTAATGGAGGGCACCGTCACCTCACAAAGACAATCACACTGTTCACAAATTTAACTTCCAGTGTACAATAGTATGTCATTGCTGCACTATTTGTCAACATTAGGATGTCTTTCTCGCGCAACATTTTAGACATCTTTTACAAACCGGTTCACCTCCCCTTGTATTTCTGTCCAAACACATTTCTAGTCCTCCTTTAGGTGAGCTACTAGGATTCCTACTGCGATTTGCACATCATCATTATCATCATCATCATCAGCCTGACTACGTCCACTGCAGGACAAAGGCCTCTCCCATGTTCCGCCAGTTATCTCGGTCCTGTGCTTGTTGCTGCCAATTTATACCCGCAAACTTCTTAATCTCATCTGCCCACCTAACCTTCTGTCTCCCCCTAACCCGCTTCCCTTCTCTGGGAATCCAGTTAGTTACCCTTAATGACCAGCAGTTATCCTGTCTACGCGCTACATGCCCGGCCCATGTCCATTTCCTCTTCTTTATTTCAACTATGATATCCTTAACCCCCTTTTGTCCCCTAATCCACTCTGCTCTCTTCTTGTCTCTTAAGGTTACACAATGATGATGCACAATGATGCTTAAGGTTACACAATGATGCTTAAGGTTACACAATGATTTGCACAATGATGTTCTAAAACCGCCTGCCTGTAACATGCTTCTACCATCCGCTGTCTAAATATACTTCTATTTTCCCAAAACTCCCAGATGACCAAATCCTTGTTAGAATGACACGATGCTTCATCTCTATTTTTATGTTACCGGTGCTTTTCGGTGTCTTCTTTTATCTCATGTCCTTATTTGCTTTCATATGCCTTGTAAGCCGCGTCATCCGCCCTTTGCACTAGTGGCCTATTTGCTAGAATGTATGATATATTGAATCTCTCTTACATTTTGCAGGAATCTGTCCTACATAGTGATGATCATTTAGCCTTATCTTGGCCTGTGGCAGCCTCCTCTTGAATCCACCTAGAAAGACCATAGTTCCTATTCATCCCGTAAAATCTCTTCTAATTACAAAGCTTTTTCTGGCAACAACAGTGTCTGCAACAGAACCGCTAAACACGGACACTAATTTCCGTTCCCCTTCCCTTTTACCTATATCATATCACTGCCTCTGCCGGTCGATATATCTAACACTATGCTAACGATCTCGTGGTTTTCTTCCGATCTGGCAACACATGCATTGTTATCTAGAGGCTTATTCCTCCACTCAAATGTTAGCTTTATGCACCCGTTTTCTGCGTAATTGGCGCATTACTGATGGTTCTCGTCGAATACTGATGGACCTACATTCCTGCTTATAAGCCCTAGTCGACAGCGTAGCCCACATTTGCCTCACTACAAGAGTCTTCCTCGGGACTGCTGCAGCTGCCTCCTTCTGTCCAATTTATTTTACTATTGGTCATCTAAAGTCCTGTCAGTACACCTTGCCATTTTCTTCAACACACCCACTTTTTTTATTTCATAAGTACATCCAGCTTACTGCTGCACAGGTTTAAGGATGGCTCGCCATCTATTTTATCATGGACGCCATCAAGATATTTCCTTGCCTCACAGTTCCATCCAATGATCAAGATAATTACACAGGCGGAAGACAATTTGTTTGCCTTTCTGTAAGTTGTAAGGTCTACATGCCTAGAACTTCTCACGAAAACTCTCGTCAATCAACCCCAAACTTTATAATATAATCCTTCTCTTGACCAGATCATATTTCAAGAATTTGCCTGTGTGCATGGGTTCGAGCACTCTTAACGCCTCTCCCTCCAGAGAAAGGCTCAGCTTTGCAGACTAACGTCTCTCCCATCCTCGCCTTACGACAATGCTCTCAAAACAGTGCAAATGAAAATTGAGGTCGCCCCTTCACTCATCGAAAGGCGCCATGAGCTTACGAGGGCAGACTGGTTCTTGTTTTGGAGAAATGGAGCCTGGTGACGCCTTCGCGGTAGCGCTAACGTCACTCGCATCATCACGCGAGAATAAATTTGCCTGCGCCAACCACAGCTTTAGCTCTAAAAGTTTCTTTCTGTGCTCTTGCTGTTGAAGCGTAAGCTCTTGCACTTTTTTGTTCTAGTTGTGCATTCTTAAAAAATTGATCACCTCTTTTTGATTATGAGCAAAACTTTAGCCATGGCCGTAAACTTCTAAGCCATACTTGTTCTCTTTGACGGCATGCGACTGAATTAATAAATGAAAGAAATCACAGCATATACAAGAAGTCAATGACGATGAGTGGGGAAAAGCTTCCGTACATCTATCCGAGCTTCTTTCCATCCACCTGTTCGAGCTTACGTTCGCTTGTGCGTCTTTCCACGTATTGGTCCATGCATAACTCCGTGAATTCATCCATGCATCTGTTCATGGGTCCACCCATCTGTCCACTTGTCCATCCGTCTGCCTGTCTGTCCATTCGTTCATGTGTCCGTCTCAGCATCCACCCGTGCATGCGTTCAATCGCGTTCGAGAATGCAGACGGCGGGCGGGTCACACCGACGAGACGCAAGCCAAAGAAGCCGAACGCAAGTGTCATCAACGCGCCTGCGGCTCTGCTTCGTCCGTGCCCAACCAACAATCCGCCACGTACGGCGACTATCCAAGATACTGAGGAAGCACTCCTTTCTTGTGCACTCAGGTACAACCCACGCAGCAGCTAATCCTAAAGTAATGGTACAGCGTCATCAAGCATATCCTCAGTCAACCGCAGTTTGTGCGTACTTCTATGAGACGGCGCCAATGATTTTACTGTTTGGAAGATTCTGCCTTCATTTTTTCTTGTCCTTTCTTCTCTTGGTTACTCAACACGCAGATAATGCTAGATTAAGAGGAGCTTTGCCCTAAAAAATGTTGGTACATGCTTGCTACTTATTGTCATAATTATCTCGGGTTTCAAAGGTTTATATTTGTTTATTTATTCGTTGAAATCATGAACAAGTTAAACTTCACGATTTCTTTTTTCTTGAATACTTAGCACACTTCGCACCACCCTTAGCATCTCGCAGCTAAAGCTTGTGAGTTCCGCTCGGCCTTGATTATGATTCTTTCAAAACTCTCGTCTTTGTCATCACACTTACAGCGATATTTATTATTATTCAGCTCATGCCAGTCTGAGAGGTTGAATGAAATGGTACTATGTGCTGCACGCATTACACCCTTTGGGCTGAAGTAGAAGAGAAGTATATTGAAGTTTTCAGTTTATGAAAATCGTTGTCCCTTTCACCTATAACAGCAAAGCAAAGATATGTAGTTGTATGCCTAAGCATAGCTAAAACGTGTTTTTCAGCTGCGTATAGACAACTGCTCTTACAATACTCGTGTGACTGGTCTTCACTTTAAAATAATGACAACTGACAATGCTAACGTTTTCACATAGCTAGGTGCACATTCAATTTATACAGCAGTAGCTATCATTTTTGATACAAGGACGATGGTATCTCATCAGAGAGGCTTCTTGTCTGTTGTTTCGTGGAAGCAACTAGATCGATGTGATTGCTCTTTCAACAAAAAAATTGTTACATAACATCGGCAACGAAAGAGCTCTCACCCCCATGACAATATTGTGTAATACTGTACATTTCATGCAGTTCATCTATGCCTACCTTGCACAGAAAGCAACTACGATTCGAAGTCCACTGATGGCACTTGGTGTGGCGCCTGACAATTTAGACGAGTTGGTGTACCTTTCATACCTTATGATGGAAGTTTTACCTCAAATACTTTCAGGTAACACATACATCTAACTTGGAGAACTCACCTTTCATGGGAAATTCATACTGTTTGGACGCCAAGGTTTAAATACACGAATTTTGATGTTTTTACCTGTATTCGTTCGCTATTAAGAGCCTAAATGGATAGTAAATAGCAACCAGTGGCGCTGCAAACCAAATTCGCTTGCTTTTGTATTGAGTTCAGCAACTCCCTTTTGTCTCCTAGCGGCGACAATCAACATGGATTGTTACTGATTTTCACCACTGATTTTCTCTGGTAAAGCAGATGCAAACAGCTCACTTTGTTTCACATATTATAGTTTGTAATACATTCTAGGTTAGACCAAATGAAGTGGCTGAATTTGCTTATTAAAAATTAACCACAGGAAGTCAAGCTTTTTTTTAGAAAACAATTTGGTTTGGTGCTGAATTCGACTTAGGTTATTGCTGAAAAAGCTAATATTTCTCTGCTCTGCTTCATACGATAATATGTACGTGTACTGCTTATGATAAAAACTAAAAGTGTTTCTGAGACAAATAAGCTATCAAAAAAGCACGCACGTGCATGCTGCTTGGAGAAAATATGGTTTATTGACAGGCAAAATGCGCTACTGATGCCTGTATGCTCTACGATGTCATAATTTAAAATGGAGCTAGACCCAGCGCCAGTGATCCTATATTATATTCGTCGTTTCATTATTCACCTTGTGACAAATTCCTTCAACTAGTCGAAAGCAAACAGAAAAAGCTCTCAGTATTCGCAATAGCCGTAGACTGTCAAACCACAGTGTGAAATTTTGGCAGAAGGTCATTGTAAGAGGTGATTAGAAAAAGTGATTGTTGGCATTGTTGGTGTAGCATGTTATTATAGTTAGGCGTGGCACTCAAATGATGCTGAGAGGATAGAGAAGAAACACAGGGAAGACCGCAAAGCTGCATCCGCTTTCTTATTTGGCGGTGCCTGTTGGATAGTTAACGCAATGACAGGAAATAAACATCAGGCCATTGAATTTTTTCTGCATCCGTGAGCGAAATAAATGCGGTTCTTGCGTGATACAAATCTTACGTGACAAGGCGTCGTGTATTAGAAAAGGTGATTGTTGGCGTTGTTGGTGTAGCTTGTTTTTATAGTTAGGCACGACACTGAAACGATGTTGAGGGGATAAGGAAGAAACAGAAAAACGCTACCTTTGTATCGTGTATCACTGCATCATGTATCACGAAATATATATACATATATATATATCTATATAAATATATATATATATTTATATATATATATATATATATATATATATATATATATGGAACTCAAAATTTATATGGAACTTCAAATTTATTACACAATATATATATATATATATATATATATATATATATATATATATATATAGTGTAATAAATCTGAATAACGGACGCTCTGCTGGTAATGACGAAGACGATGATGATCGGTGGCTAGTAGGAGCTCGCGCACGCCGCTCGCCATTAGCCAGGCCAGCCTGATAAAGCACATTTTGCCTAGCTGCGTCTGAACCTTTCTCGACTTACAACACTTCTATTTTAGGTGGTGGAGGTGCTCGGTAGCGTCCAATCGCAAAGTTCTAGGTTGACGGGAACCCCGGCTGAAGGATCCTGAAGGATCCAAGCGGTCGCCTCGCCCGATGGGCATTACGCCTCTAAGAATATAATATTCGCGTGGTCTATCGCTCCGGCCGGAAACATTCGGACGCAGACGCCCTATCCCGTTCGCCCCTACCCCCTGACCCGAACTGCTGCGAAAGTCTAACCTGTGATGCCACTGCCGTCACAATCGCCGACATGCCATCTGTGCAACGCAAGGGCCCTTTGGTTGCTTCGATTCCAGACATCCAGGCAGGGCGGACGGCTTCCCCCCCTTCACGCACGTTCCGTCAGCAAGTAGAGCTTTTCGCCACTCACGACGACGTGCTGTACTGACGCAACTACGCACCCGGTGGACGTCAGTGGCTACTCGTGATTGCACGTCATCTGCGATCCAAAATTTGTTCCACGTTTCATGACGACCCCCAATATGGCCACGCAGGTTTCCTGAAGACTTATTCTCGCATACGTCTCCGATATTACTGGCGTATCATGTACCGTTTTATACGTCAATACGTTCGGGCCTGCTCGACGTGCCAGAAACGAAAAACTCCCCCTTATCACGCCAGCGGTACCTTGTTACCCTTACCATGCCCATCCCGACCATTCGACCACGTTGGCATCGATATCTATGGTGCCCTTCCCAACACTGCTGACGGTAACCGCTGGATCCTAGTTGCCGTCGACCATCTCACGCAGTTTGCCAAACCTTCATCCCTTCCCTCCTTTACAGCAAAAGAGGTTGCTACTTTCGTTCTTCACAACATCGTATTACGTCATGGAGCACCTCGGGAGTTACTGAGCGATCATGGTCGCGTATTCTTGTCAGACGTGATCACAGCATAGCTGCGTGAGTGCCACGTCATTCACCGCACTACAAGCGCCTATCATCCCCAGACTAATGGAATGACAGAGCGCTTCAACCGCACCCTTGGTGACATGCTCTCTATGTATATCTCTTAAGACCACTTAAATCGAGACCGATTGCTCCCGTTTATCACGTTCGCCTATAATACCGCCATTCAAAGCACTACTGGGTTCTCTCCTTTTTTCCTCCTTTACGGACGCGAACCTTCTTGCACAATAGACACCATTCTTTCGTACAAACCTGACTCCTCAGAGTCCACGACTTTGTCTCAAGCCGCTACATACGCTGAAGAATGCCGCCAACTGGCGAGATCAGTCACAACCCAAGACCAAGGACGCCAAAAGCACCACCATGACGCATCAAATAACATTACTTCCTACGATCCAGGTTCACTCGTCTGGCTGCATGTCCTTTCTGCTACACCTGACTTTTCTACCAAGTTGGTCCCCAAGTATCACAGCCCAAATCGTATGCTACAAAAAACGTCTCCAGTGAATTACCTCATTGAGCCACTGGAACCATCTTCTGACCAACGTCGTCGTGGCCAGGAAATTGTCCACGTCTCGAGACTTAAGCCCTGCTACGACCCTCCCATGTTTACTTGTCCATAGGTCGCCAGGATGGATCCTTATTTCGCGGGAAGTAATTGTAATGAATATGAATAACGGACGCTCTGCTGGTAGTGAAGAAGATGATGATGATCGGTGGCTAGTAGTATCTCGCGCACGCCGCTCGCCATTAGCCAGGCCTGCATGATAAAGCACATTTTGCCAAGCTGCGTCTGAATATTTCGCGACGTACAACACCTCTATTTTAATATATATATATATATATATATATATATATATATATATATATATATATATATATATATATATATATATGACGCTACAAAATGGAGACACGTCGTAGTCCAGGTGCCATGTGTTTATTCTAATGCACGCGCACTTCCTCTTCGTCGGCTTCTCCTAGAATCGCCTTGTTAATGCGTCACACTTCCCCCTCCCCTCGAGAAAGTCTCAGTTCAGAAGGTTCAAAATAACGCCGCAGTTTGCTAAAATGGACAATGTCAGAGTTTCTACGTAAGGGTAGCACGGAGCGGTTGATCTCATAGTTCATTGTTGAGACCTTGCGTAGAATCTTGTAGGGTCCTTCCATGACGGAACTCAGTTTGTCGTTGTTGGGATGCCTTGGTGTCTCGTAAAGGACAAGGTCACCGACTTGGAACTCCATCGGAAGAAATTTTCTATCATAAATGACTTTGTTCTTATTGTGGTAGGCGATAGAATTGGTAACTGCAATTTTTCGCGCTTCTTCGACAGTTTCTGCTCGTTGTTCCAGTACAGTAGGATAAGATGGAATTCCATACATCAGGAAGGAAGGTGCGTAGCCGGTCACTTCGTGGGGTGTTCTGTTGTATTTGTCAATTACCTCCGGAAGCAGCTTAGTCCAAGGCTTCTGTGGTTCGTCATTGATCTTACATTTAAGTCTCGTTACGATAGTCTGGTTTGTCCGCTCGTTCATGCCGTTGCATTGTGGATGATGAGATGAGGTAAATAGTTGGTGTATACGATTATGTTTTAAAAACTGCTTGAATTTTCCTGCGGTAAATCCTGT